>NC_051078.1:30841959-31194459 GCF_004664715.2 Peromyscus leucopus
ATAAATAAACATAGGCCTCTCTTGACTAATGCTGCTTCCTTAATACACTCTTCACCCACATAAATAATCTATATATATATATATATATATATATATATAGTCATACTTATGTGTCATACTTATTATATATAATAAGTATGGAGGACTGCTGTGGATATTGTTCTATATAAATAAAACACTGATGGCCAGTGACCAGGCAGGAAGTAGGTTGCCAGGCAGGAAGTAGGTGGGACAAGGAGAGAGGAGAATTCTGGGAAGCAGAAGCCTGAGGGGGAGACACTGCAGCCACCGCCAGGACAAGCAGCATGTAAAGACTCTGGTAAGCCACCAGCCACGTGGCAAGGTATAGATTTATAAAAATGGGTTAATTTAAGATAAAAGAACAGTTAGCAAGAAGCCTGCCACGGCCATACAGTTTATAAGTGATATAAGTGTCTGAGTGATTAATTTATAAGTGGATTGTGGGACTGCGGGGCTTGGGGAACCTGGAGAGAAGCCCTCAGCAACAGAGGACATTATAGTGCCTATCCCTGCTTCTTTTTATTGGCCATGAGTATTGGAGTTCTTTAATTTTTTTAATAATGTTATATTATGCTATTTATTTATTTATATTTGTGTATTTGTGTGTGTGTGTGTGTGTGTGTGTGTGTGTGTGTGTGTGTGTCTGCATGTGTATGGAGGTCAGAAGATAATTTACAAAAATCAATTCCCTTATTTTTGGGGATCAAACTCAGGTCATCAGGTTTGGTGGCAAGTGCCTTTACCCAATGAGCCATCTTACTGGCCCTGGAGTTCTTGAGAAATAAAGAAATGCAGAGACATCTAGCAGAAGAAGGCTCTTCGAAAAGTTCATGCATTGCCTAGTGAGTGTTCGTTATCCAATAAAGTCAGCTAGTAGAGTAGATTAAGCCTGATTCTAAGGCATTTTTCCATATAGACTTGGAATCTATCCATGCAAATGTTGAATCTGTAGCAAAGGAAGACGTATAATTGACCCTCCAGCAGACACCCTGTCTGTTAAGACATGATGGCATTAATACCACAGTTCAGTGTGACTCTCCATTAAGCAGATTTTTATAGAATACTTTGGTGACTTAGCTGTCAAGTGAAACACTGAAAGATCTCAAAAGGCGAAAGTTGGCCTTTTCTCATGGACACAGTGGTGTCAGAAGTATTAGGACTATATATACAAATGCATATATAACTTGATGTATATACAAATGCATATATAACTTGATTATATATGAATGCATACATATACATATTAATGTATAAGTGAATGTGTATATATATTGATGTATATGGATGCATATATATCTTGATGTATATATGAATGTACATATATATGTACACACATCTTGATGTATATATGGCCACACATATATGTACACACATCTTGATGTATATATGGATATATATACACATATATATCTTGATGTATATATGGCTGCATATATATGTATATTTATACATATTTATACACACATACCCACACAACATGCAAACACACACACACACACACACACCACCTTTTTCTTTAAAAACACAATGGAGGTGGAAGGCCCCACTGGGACTTGAACCTGGGATCTCTTGTTTATTAGATGTATACTTTTGCTGCTGATCAGACACAAGATCTCTCTTTTCTATATTTATTTTGAATATTAGAAATCTAGTCTCAGCATATGTACCCTCAATTTAACAGTATCATTCAACATTAATAATGTCCCCAAATAATCTAAAGCCAATGAATTTTAGCATAAAATATCCAGATGCTGCTGGGTGGCACACATGCTTATCCAGCACTTAGGAGGCAGAACAGAATGATGGAGTCACACTGGAGGCCAGTGTGGTCTACATAGCAAGATCTAGGCTAGCCAGGGCAATGTAATGAGACCCTATCTCCAAAAAAAATAACAACAAAATGATATTAGCCATTTTATTTCTTCTTTGGAGAATTCTCTGTTCAAATCCAAAACCCATTTATAAATTGGGTCACTTGTTTCCTTGACTCGTGGTTTTCTGAGTTCTTTATATATTCTAGATATTAATCCCTTTTCACGTCATTGCTGGTAAAAGCTCTCTTTCACTCTGTATGTAGGTTTCTTCTTCACTTGATTGGATTGATTGTTTCTTCAGCTGTACAGAAGCCTTTTAGGTTTATGAGATCATTCTTGTCAGTTGTTGGCCTTAATTCTTGGGTGAATGGAGTCCTGTTCAGAAAACCCTTTCTTTACCTATATGCTATACGGCACTGCCTACTTTTTCTTCTAGCAGTTTTAGCATTTAGGTTTCACACTGAGGTGTTTGATCTAGTTTGAGTTGATCTTTGTGCAGGGTGATAAATAAGTATCTAATTTCATTCTTCTATATGGGAATATACAGTTTTCTCAGCTCCATCTGTTAAAGATTGTCTTTTCTCCAGTGTATATTTTTGAATTCTTTGTCAAATATTAGATGAGTATAGTCACATAGTCATGTTTGATCTTCTATTTTATTAAATTTATTTCCATGTGTGTTTTGTGCTGGTACTATGATTTTTTTTTATTAATATTGCTCTGTAATATGTCTTGAAATCTGGAATGGTAGCACCTCCTCTCCCACCCCCTTAGTGTTCTTTTTTTTTTCTCATGATTGCTTTAGTTATCCAGGGTCTCTCTCTCTTGTGTTTCCATCCAATGTTGTTTTTCTATTTATGTGGAGAATAGTGTGAGGATTGTGATTGAAATTTTATTGAATCTGTACAATGCTTTCAGTGGAATGGTCATCTTTTAAATATTTTAGGAGATCTTTAAGTCCTCAATATCTTCCTTCGGGGGTTTAAAGTTTTCATTGTAGAGGTCTATTGGTGAAATTATTAAGGCCACTCCACGTAGTTAAAAGGGAGATTTACTTAGTGAGTGACTTACAAATGAAGGGACAGGTAGATTGCGGGGGTCTGGGGAAGGTGTATCGCAGTCCAGCGGTGTTCTCTGGAGCTCTGCTCAGTCAACCTCCTTGGTCAGATTTATTCACATTTTAATTTTCTTGGAGGCTACCATGAATGGGAGTGTGCCCACAAGTTCTTTCTCCCCTTGTTCCTTGTTCCTTGTGTAGAAATGATATTAATTTCTGTATGTTTGGTTTGTATTCTGCACCTTTGCCAAAATTGCTGATAATTTCTAGAAGTTTTCTGGTGGAACTTTTGCCCTCTCTTATATATAGTATCATATTATCTGTGAATAGGGATAGTTTGACTTCTTTTTTTTTTTCCTACTTGAGTCTTTTTAATTTCCTTCTCTTACCTTATTGTTTCAGCTAGTACTTTGAATACTAGATTGAAAAGGAGTGGCGATAGCAGGCCCATCTCATTCCTGATTTTAGATAGCTTTTTAAAAAAATTTTTTTTCCACTTAGGATAATGTTGGCTGTGGGTTTGTCCCACATTATGTTGAAGTATGTGCCCTCAGGTCCCCCTCTCTCTGGGACTTTTATAATAAAGGCTTGTTGGATTTTGTCAAAGACTTTTTTGTATCTATTGAGAAGATAGTGTGACTTTTATCTTTTAGCTCCTGTATATGATTTATTTATTATATTTATTGGCTTGCATATGTTGAACCATGTCTGCATCTCCACAATAAAGTCAACTTAATCATGGTAGAGGATATTTTTGATCGATGCCTATATTTTTGCAAATATTTTTATTGAGGATTTTTGCATTTATGTATTCATCATGGATATTTGTCCGTAGCTTTGGCTTTTGTTGTTGTGTTTTTAATTGGTTCTGGTATTAGAGTTATACTGGCTTCATAGAAGGAGTTTGGGAGTGCTTTTTTACTTTCTTGTTGTGGAATATTCACACTGTGTGAAGATATGTCACTGTGATTGGTTTAATTTAAAAAAGCTAAATGGCCAATAGCTAGGCAGCATTTACTGCTGAGAAGATGAAGGGCAGAATCGCTAGCTGGATGAAGAGGAAACAGGATGGGAGTTCAGAGTAAAGATAACCAAGCCACAAAAAAGAACACAAATTAAAAGATAGGTGTTAGTTTAAGTTATAAGAACTAGTTAGAAACAAGCCTAAGCTATCAGTCGAACTTTCATAATTAATAATCTCCATGATATTATTTGTGAGCTGGCATCCCCAAAAGAAATGTCTGTCTACACTTTCTCCTTTTTGAAAATAATTTAAGAAATATTTGCTTTTAGATCTTCTTCAAAGGTCTGGTAGAATTCTGCCATGAATCCATCGGGGCCTAGACTTGTTTTAGTTTTTTTCTCCCCCTACTATTTCAATCTCCTTACTTGTTATGGGTCTGCTTAGGTTGTTGATCTCTTTTTGGTTTAACTTTGGTGGTTTGGATGAATCTAGGAATTCATCCATTTCTTTCAGATTTTCCAACCTAATCTAGTATAGGCTTTTAAAGAATCCCTGAGAAATTTCCTCTGTGTCTGATGCAGTAGTCCCCTGTTTATTGCTGATGTGTCAATATGGGTTATCTTTTCTCTTTTAGATAGTTGAGCCAAGGATCTTTTGATTTTGTTTATCTTCCCTTATATTTATCCCAGATAAGTTGTGAGCCTCACCTTTAATGCCTGCACTATCTAGCCAGGCCTTGTTTATCTTCCCAAAGAACCAGCTCTTAGGTTCATTCTCTCAGGCATGAGAAACCTCCTTTTGCATTGTTGGTCAGGGGAACCCAAGAGGCTCTAAAACAAAGTAGGCCACTACCTTTGCCCTTGCTTGCCTCCCAGAAGTTGAAAGGAAGCTCATATTGCTCAGTTGCAACCTATTTTGGCCACAGGACCCAGATGCCTTGGGCTGGGTTTGACCCAAACCCTCCTCCCTGAGAGCTAAATTTAATTGTACTAGAAGATGTTTTGCAAACTGCCAAAGGAGGAAAGTGATCAATAGTTCTACTCAGCTGTGGTGTCTCTGAACCACAACAATGGCCAGCATGGCAGGATATTCCAAGAGGTGCAGTGGTAGCCCTTCTGTCTTGGTGGTAGTTAACAGTTGTCTGAGTAGACTTAGAGCCAAATCAACAGTATGGATTGCCTGGTACAGTAAACCTAACTAACTACCCATGGCTAGTAAAGTCATAGATCTTAAAGGAGAATGTACTGCTGCCACTTACCTAAACCAGCATAATTCATAATGGCACCCTAAATACTTACCCTTAGACCTCTAGACTAGTGTGGCTCTCACTCTTTATCAAAGAAGCTTCTTTTTTTGCCACGTATGGGGACCATTCCAGGAAGCCATAAACGGTCCAAATGAACAGAACAAGTGACTGCGAGGTGTCCAGCCTCCACAGAGACACCCACAATGCAACAGAACCTCAAAGAAGAAGGATGGAAAGACAGTGAAAGCCAGAGAACCAGGAAAGTCTTCTGTAAGAGCGTGTGTTCCAGTTACAACAGAGAAGCTGCAGTCCTGAAATCTCAGTAATATGGCCGCTCAAACAAGACGTGACAACTGTTCATGTTGATGTGCCCGTGGGGATGGGGAAAATCTCACAGAGATGAAGACCTCCAAGTGTTTTGAGAGAGGGAGGATTAATTTTCCCCAGAGAGGAGCCCCTTAATTGATTATCCAATCTCAAGTGTCAGTCCTAAACACACACACACACACACACACACACACACACACACACACACACACACACAACACTAAATGGACACAGCAGGTTGGATTTATATTTATTTGCATATATGTAACAATAATAATTAAAGAGTAAGAGGCCATAAATTTGAAAGGGAGGGGGCATGGGAGGGATAGAAGGAGGATGGGGGAGAAATGATATAATTATATTTTAATTAAATAAAACAACAACAACAAAAAAACCCAGCCCCACCCTACAAAAAAACCCAAGCCCAAATATCCAGACCTAGTACAACAGCCATTGGAGGCCTCACAAGTCATTCGGTATGCTAATTATGTAAAAGCCTGTGCTTTGGGGTTGACTTGTTGGCTGACATTTCAACGACTGAAATGATTTATATTAGCAGGAAGCAAGACTGTCTGGTGGATGCTGAGTGTAAGCGCTTACTCACCTTGTATTTCACTACAAAGATTCCTCCTCCCGTCTTTCCTGGAAGGATTCCTCTAGCTTCCTGTCAGGCTGGAGAGTGAATCAGTGTTTCCAAGGTTGTTGTTTTTTTCTTCTTCTTCTTCTTCTTCTTCTTCTTCTTTTTTTTTTTTTTGGTTTTTCGAGACAGGGTTTCTCTGTGTAGCTTTGCACCTTTCCTGGAACTCGCTTTGGAGACCAGGCTGGCCTCGAACTCACAGAGATCTGCCTGGCTCTGCCTCCCGAGTGCTGGGATTAAAGGCGTGCACCACCACCACCACCGCCCGGCTGTTTTTCCTTCTTTACTCTAAATACCTTTCAATAGTATATATAATCTCATTCAGTCTCTCATAATTTGATATGATAAAGGAGTGATTTTAAAGATTATAATTTTGAAATCAGTATATCTTTAACAATTGTTGTATAAATTTTAATTCTCTTCTTCCTCTTTATCTTTTAACTTTCTCCACATATATATGTATGTATACACACACACACACACACACACACACACACACACACATGTTTGTTTTTGTTTATTTATTTTTGAGACAGAATTTCATGTAGCCCAGACTGGTCTGGAGGTCACTATGTAACTGATAGTGACCTTAAACCTTTAAACTCTACCTCCCAAGTGCTGGAAGGTATGACAAGCTCTTTTATTCCATTTATTTCAGCTTTAACTTGTTGTTTTTACACATATTATGTACTGAATATTTAAATGTACATTTTTGGCTTTAGAAAATATTTACATTTTTTTCTGAATTTTGTTATATAAGAAAAAGCCTAACTTGCTGAAGAAGCAGTTAATCAGTATAGAGATAAATAGATATTAAAATACACAGTAAAATTTATCTCTGTGTAATGTATCAAGCCTTGACAGAAAGCTGCTTTTGTTCCTATACTTAGAACTCTTACAATTGCTCTAAAAAAGCTAGCTTATTTTTGTAATCTTTTCCCTTTGTTCCTAAATGGTTGGGTATCAGAGGACTCAAGCTGCTATTTCCAAGCATTTATCCACAAATAACACACTGAATGTTTGGAAAGGCTATACTGCTAACAGCTAACACATTACAAGTCAAATTGGACAAAATGCAATTATAATTTTCCATTAAATAGTGGCGTTTAAAAGATTAGAAACATAGATACTGATGGAATGGCTAGAAGTTTTGATCAGATGTGTATAATTTATAAAATTAGTGTGAGTCATCACATAGAAGTTTGGAATTACCATTTTAGATTTTTAAAAAGTTGAAAGTATGTTTTTCTAGAGTGTGCATGTGGGTCAAGCACAGTTATGTCCACGCTGTGGTGCAGGTATTGAGGTCGAAGGACAACTGTCAGGAGTTAGTCGTCTCCTTCAACTGTGGTTTCCTGAAATCAAGCTCAGACCAGGCCTCTGTGGCTGGGGGCTTTTAAGCAGTTGAGTCACGAACACAATCACCCTCACACTTCTTAACAGAATGTGCATTAGAAACATTTGAAAATTATCCTTGAATTGAGTAAGTTGACAAGAAGGCTCTGGGATGACACTCATGTGAAAGGAAGCTTAGGGAGCAGGGTTGAGAAAGAAAGGGGACCTAGAACATTGCGGGGTCTTGCTAGTCTGGCAGGAGAGGATTAACTCACAGTCTTCGTGTCAGCACACAGACCTATCAGCTGACAGTTAGCTGTTGCTGTCTGTGACAACTCAGGTAAGACTCATACTCACGTGATCACAGCTTGGTTCTAGGGTAAAGTCCTATATAGGATTGCCGGTCCCACTTAAACTCATACACCAGGAAGAGGAAGAGAAAAGGTACTGTCGTTAGAAGGTGGTGAGTGAGTATGAGTAATACATCTCAACACATCCACTTTCTCAGTTCCCAATTAGTCACTCATTATTGGAGTTAAATTATATAATACATGACTAAGTGAAATTATGTAAAGCTGAACAATAAGCAAAACAGTTGAATAGTAGGATTAACCTGGGTCAGAGAATGCACAAACAGTGACTGAGTCATGAAAACATCTCTTTGATCACCATTGGCTGCCATGAACGTTTATTTGATGAACTCTTGGTGGCTCAAACATGCTCCTCGTTTAAAGGCTGATGCACAAGTCATTGGACTGAACAATTTAACATGCCCACTCTCTAACACAGCAGATGTTTTGCTTCTTGGCAGTATGATGCCACTTTTCCATGGCAGTAATATCTGAGCTTTCTGTTTGTCCCACGAGAAAAGAACTTTATTCATAGCTGGAGAAATGGGCCAAAAGGCTGAGATCCCAAGGAACAACCTGGACCAAGGGAAAAAAAATACCACAATCCGTGAGGAGGTAAATCCAAGAGAAATGGAGTTGAGGTCCACAAGGCCAAACCACACCTGAAGCTACCACTGCTTGTGTACTTTTAATGAACCAAAATACATTTGATCGTTTATGCTAAGTCAAAATGAAGTTGCAATCTTCTTCAGACACCACACTAGCTGCTCCCTTGCCAGAAAGACCCTTGTCAGCTCTGGGCTCATGAGCTGATATCTGATATGCAAGTTCATCTTGACAAGTAACTCCTCTGTGGGAGAGGAGCTGGAATGAAGGCAAGTAGGAAGCATATATGTTAGATAATTGGACATTCATTATTCAGTGAATCTTAGTCTTATTGTTGAAGCACATTTACTATCGAGGTAGCAATTTTAAGTTCAGAATATATATGTATATATATATGTATACACACACAGACACACACATATATATACATATATAAATATATATAATTAGACACTATCATACTGTGTATCTGCAACTGGCCTTGAACTTATGTGTATCCCAGCATTGCCCTATGGAATGCTGGAATTGTAGATGTGTGTCACCTCCTGGCAGAAATGACCTTCTTGGTTTTCCTTTGTGTCTTCTGACTACACTTTTGTGTCTTCTCCATTTTAAAAATTTTAGTGCATCATCTTCCTGTATAGTTTAAAAAAATCTACTAATGCTATCAACTTTTGCTAATTTTCTGTTGGACAACAGGAAGTTGCAAAATGTATTAGGCTATGTTGAGCATAGGCTCTGCTTCCCTGGATGGTCTACTTCTCAGTCTGTGTTTTTCTAATTGTGCTGTGCACTAGTTTTACCTCGGTAGTTTTAAAATAATGATTCCCAAGCTTAGTGTGCATCCATTAATTCACTTGGTAAAACTTTAAAAGATTCCTAGGCCAATCCCAAGTTTCTGACTCAGTAATTCTAGGGTGGGACCCCCAATTTTGCATTTATAACTGGTTCCAGGCCATACTGATACTGTTGGTCTACAGACCACTGCTTAAATGTTTTTTTTTTTTCATCCTTATGACTTAAATCAGAATCTTCTGAGTAGGGGAGGGTTTAAGACTCCCCAGATGATTCTAATGGGGAGCCAGGCTGAGAACTATTGTCCTAAACAGAGGAACACGGCTGGGTTTTATTTCCTGCTTAAGAACTTACAGAGGTTCATAGTTCCAATAAAACATTCCCTTTCACATCTCACATGAACCCCTTGACCTTCACATTCTACCCCACTAGGAAAAGTCAATAAACTCAAATGAAAGAAAGGGCTAGAGTTGATTACCCAGGAGAAGCACTGGCTGAGTACCAGCGCTCTCTGGTCTCAAGAACTGTAGATAAGTTTAAGAGAATTCCTGTAATTATGGTACTGGGGTCCGACCAGCAAAGGTGAATAGTTTAGTGAGGGGAGTTAGATGCATAGATTGTACAGGGGATTGGAATCTGCAGGAAGGTCCAGAGGAGGTGCTGAAGTTAACAGAGCCCAGGAGCCTGGATTCCGGGAAGGAAGCTAGAATCAAGATAGGCTTATTTAGTAGTAGCTGTGATTTTAGTTAATAGGGAGGATTCAGCGGGCACTTGCTGGGAGTTCCAGCTTCTTGTGTCTTGTAGTAAATAATTGAACAGAGACACACAGACTGTAAGAAGTGTTTTGGGTAACTGTTGCCTTGCTTGCTGACCTTGACCTTGATATCCTCCCTATGCTAATTCCCTGCCGGGTTCCACCCTCCTGAGTGCTTAAGGGAAGTTCCTTGTCTAGGTATCCTGCATAATGGGCATTAACAGCTTAGATGCAAGATTGTAAAACATCAGTAGTGAACTTCTGCCCACTGGGGTTCTCCCATTGTGCTGTAAGCCTGTATTTAAGACCTCTTCCCTCCTTCAATAAACAGCATTCAGCATTAAATAAATAGATAAATAAATAAATAAATAAATAAATAAATAAATAAATAAATAAAAAGAACTTCCTGGCCAGGTGGTAGTGGCGCACACCTTTAATCCCAGCACTCGGGAGGCAGAGCCAGGCGGATCTCTGTGAGTTCGAGGCCAGCCTGGGCTACCAAGTGAGTTCCAGGAAAGGCGCAAAGCTACACATAGAAACCCTGTCTCGAAAAAAACCAAAAAAAAAAAAAAGAAAAGAAAGAAAGAAAGAAAGAAAAAAAAACTGAAATAAAAAAAAAAAAAAAAGCAAAGTGAGAATTTGTTGAGAAAGGATCCACTTCCCAGGGAGGGAGCTAGCTAAGATAAAGCTAAAGTTGAGAAGCTTGAAAGTCCCACTGTACAAAGAATCTAGTCTTTAAAAATTTAGCATCCTTTCTCTCTATCAGTGTGAGTTGTATGTACATGTGCCACACTGTGCATTTGGAGGTCAGAGGACAATTCTAGGGAGTCTGTTCTCTCTTTTCCACCCTGTGGGCCCTTGGGATCAAACTCAAGTTCTCAGGTTTGATGGGATTCAATGCACATCATCTGGTCTAGCAGCCAGCCCCTTCATCCATGGAGCCATGTTTAAGTCCCTGAGTTCTGGTTTCTGGGTTACTTCAGTTCGGATTTTTGGCTCATTTTCAGTGAGGGCTTTTTTTGTGTGTGCTTTTATACATGTGTACAATTTCATGTATCCTGTGCACCATTAACATCTTGCATTAGTCACTCCTCTATTTCTGTGATAAAATACCATGATGAAAGCAACTTAAACAAACAATGTCTGACTGGGGTTATGGTTCCAGTCCATGATGGCAGAGCAGAGACACAGCAGCGGGAACAGTTGAGAGCTCAAGTGTCAAACCACAAGCTGGGGGCTTAGAAAACACTGAGGATGGTAGGAAGGTTTTGAAGACACAATACACCTTCTTGCAAAATGCCACACCTCCCAATCCTTCCCAAACAGTTCCTCCAGCAGAGGACCAAATATTTAAACATCTGAGCCTATGGGGGCTGTCTTAGTTAGGGTTTCTGTTGCTGTAAAGAGACACCATGAGCACAGCAATTCTTCCAAAGGAAAACATTTAATTGAAATGGTGACTTACAGTTTAGAATTTAGTCCATAATCACCATGGTAGCACATGGTGGCATGCAGACAGACGTGGTGCTGGAGATGGACTGAGAGTCCTACCTCTTGACCTGCAGGCAACAGGAAGTAGTCTCAGTGTCACATGAAGGGAAGCTTGAGTGAAAACGACTTCAAACTCCGCCCCCCAAGTGGCATATGTCCTCCAACAAGGCCACACCTACTTCAACAAGGCCACACCTCCTAATAGTGCCATTCCCTTTGGGGGCCATTTTCTTTCAAACCACCACAGGGGCCGTACTCATTCAAACCATCACACATCTCAACTCTCCACCCAAAGGTAAGCAAGCTGTTTATTATTAGAATGAGTCACCTTCAGCCACCCCAGAGTATCCCTGCCTCTACAATAGCAGCATTGACCAACTCAATCCAGCTTCAGGGAGGGCGAGCCTTTGCTCAATGCCAAATTGTAAGACTTTGCCCAAGGTCTTCCAGACCTTTCTCTTTGTATTATTTTCCTGCCTCAGCTGCAGCCAGCAGGGAGAAGCAGCTGCCACGGATGCTCCCAAAGCAGAGAGCAGTGAATGTAGGGCTGGATAGCCTAGGACTGAAGTCAATACAACAATTAAGACTTTCCTAGCATTTGGGGGCTCTGCTGTTATAACTTCCAAATTGTCTTCCTTCTATAATTTCTAAATTGTCTTCTTCCTAGAATATATTCAAAGTGTTATTTCTCTGACTAAAACACATGGCCTCAAGGACCTGGATGTGATGACTACTACCACTTTCTCTAGTTTTACCTGGAATTCTCAGTTTGTGTCAAGTTTTACTGATCCACACACAAGTCATTTGTGAGTCCTTGAAGACACATGCTCCTGTCTCCCAGTTTGCCAACCAGATACCCATCTCTCTGGTCTCATTTTGAAACATTCTTCTTTCTGGACACTTTTTCTGACCATGCAATTGGAAGTGAATCTTTTTCCTCAGGCTCTATTATTTTCTGATTTTTTTTTCTTTCCTGTTTCCAGTCAGCATTACTCATCAACTAAGCCCACTGGAGTGACAGCTGACACTCGAGTCTAGGAAACAAACCACTGGATCAGTCCTTATAGCCTACAGATGTGAGCAGACAGGAAAAGCAAGACATGATGCTGAGAACAAAGGTCACGAACCAGCATACCATTCTTAGACAGTACAGTTTTTTTTTTTTTACAGATGAAACCGTGAGGGTGATCATTCATACATGCTACTTCATTCTTTTATTTTCTTCTTTTCCTTTCTTTTTGTTTTAATGCAGTCAAGTTTCCTGCATTTGGAGAAATTGCAAGGGTCAGCTCAGCATGTCTGGAGTGCAATGGATAAGACTCACCCTAGGAGGGCCACCTTGTGATCATGGTATCTCCCCCTTCTAAGTAAGTATTAAGATTTATTTGCTTATGTATTTTATGCATAGGAATGCTCTGTCTGAATAGATGCCTACACAATGCCACTTCATTCCAATGATGGTTGGAATCTTTGTTTTGGGATTTTATTATCTTAAAATGTGCTTGTACATGTGATGTGTATGTTTTCTGTGCACATGTGTAGTCTCCTTTGACTACTTAGTAACCTACTCCAAACACTATCTAGCAGTCTCCTTTCATACACCATTTCAATTACCTGTGGTGAACCACAGTCTAAAAATACTAAATGGCAAATTCTGGAACAATTCAAAAACTTAAATTGTGCACTGTTTTGGGTAGTGTGATAAAGGCTCGAACTATCAGCTCCATGTCATGTTAGCATGAGAATATCTCACTGTCCAGGGTACAACATACACACTATTCTCCCAACAGTCAGAGTTACCATCAAAATCATGCAGTACTTGTATACAAAGTTCAGTTCTATAGGTGGTTTTGAAGTCTCTACGTGTGCTTTGGAATGTAGCCTTCGAGTATAAGCTGAGACCAACTGTGGTCAGATTTTAGAGTGAGATTTCAAAAAGATTCTTCTGGTGTCTAGTACCAACTTAGTTAATCCTTTTTCTTTACCAAAAGATCTAAGATTCCGATAATGCACACATGGACTTTAGGACACAGATAGTTGTTTCTTTGATTTTCTTTTAAATCACGGAGTGACTTAGTATGCTTCCTTGCTTGGCAGGCTTTAGACTCCAAACTGCCTCTAAACAGGAGTTGTTTCCCTTTTGGACAGGCAAGGAGCTCATTTTGCATTGACCACAAATATGCTAGGGCCAAGCTTAAGACACTCTCTTGAAATCCCCTGTAAACTTTGCTAATGAAGCCATTATTTGAGTGGTAGATGAAGTTAATTTTCCAGTTAATTTATCTTTCTGCCCCATTTCCATAGGATCATCAGAGGCTCTTTCCTGTCCAGATTGACTGATAGTCTTGTCCATGAATCTGTAAGCACCGTGTCTGTTAATCTCCAGAATAGTCATAATGTTATAGCATGATACATATTTATATGCAAGTACATTATATTAGTTATCATTCATTAGTGGCACTTGATAAAATTATGTCTTTTCTAATAGGGTCATTTGTAGGAACTGTTCTAACAATTCCATAACTAGGGATAACTGCCCCAGGCTTAATCTAGACCTGAGTGGGTGGTCAACACCATCTGGCACTTATTAGTGAATTGGCAGCTTTAGCATCATATACTGAGCTTAAAAAGTACTGTTCTTTGGCTCCCCCAATTCCCTTACAGTCTGAGGGTCTCGCCATATTTAAGAAAGTATTCACTAAGGAGCTTATGGATGAGATTGAAAGGCAGATAGATGTAAGGTGGGGGTCTTGCCTTTGTTGTTCAGGCAAACGTGCTCCCTGGGTGTTTGGGTCTTTGCTGTAGGGTGCTTGTGTGTGTGGACACACTTTGAGCAACTCTTCTGCGTGGATGGATCGTGGTTGGGGTGGGATGAGCAATTACATTTTTCCATTCTCCTAATTCCCATTGGTGGTAGGACTCGTCGCTCTCATGTAAGTCCATTGGGATACGTGAGAGTCGTTTCTGGAAGCTATGTATGACAAAGTCTTGCCCCTCCAGCCCATCCTCCATTTCTCTCTCTGGCTGTTTTCTCTGTATTAACCACTTGTCTGGTTAGATAAGCAAGAGTGATCCTGTCTCTTCAACTTAATCCTACTAAATGCAAAAGGCAACGTTTCCCTTGATTTCCAGAAACACTATTCACACTCATTAAAAACCCTGCCCAGAAAGGGGCAGGAAAATGAGCTGCATTCAAAGACCTTTGGCCTCTCAAATTTGCTTATGAGCTTCAGTTCCTGATTTTAAGACTTAATTATTTCTTTTTATCAATGGTATACACACGCTTGAGGTTTCAAAAGCCAAGTTTGTTACCAGAGGCATAATAATAATTTTTAAAATCTGTATTTAATCCCATTTGTTTCCCTCCCTCCCTCCCCCTTTCTATCCCTCTCCCTCCCTCCCTCCCTCCCCTTTCCCTCCCTCTCCCTCTCTCTCCATCCCTCTCTCCCTTCTTCTTTCTTTCCTGCTGCCATAGTCTCTTGAGTGCTGAGATTTGGGGTCTGTCTTTTGAGATCTGAGATTCATAGTCTCTGTAGATGGTTTTCAATTTCTTCTGGTCTTCATATTTTTATTTCTAAGTAGCATTTCTATGTTGTTATTTCTCGGGTTTTCCCACTTTGGTTTATCTTTTTGTTCCCTCCACTTTCTTTGATAGAAGATGAACTATCTCTTCTCCAACATCTCCCTTTCTCACCTTTTTTTTTTTTTTTTTTACATACATAACGATTTTTTAAAATTGGTCTTTCCTATTTCCGTTTGCTCTCCTCTGTTCTCTGTTCTTCTAAACAGAAGAACACAGACTGTAAGTGAGTGCATGCACAGGGCCAAAGCACGAAGACCGGCTCACTGTGACTGCCTGCGTCATGCAAACTAACCCCCTGCTGTGTCATCATTCTTGATTATGACCCATGACCCTCAGCCCTCGGTAGGCCTCACTTCCCCACATTGCCTCAATCGGCGTTGACGTTTCATTGACACATGAACTTCTGGTGGACGCAGCTGAAACTCTAACAACTGGGAAAACATTATTGACAACTGAGCCACAGGATTTAAGAATCCGATATCATCATATCCTCCCCCCCCCCCCCCCCCCCGTGGTCTCTCCTTCTCTGACTTACTCTTCTACGTACCTCTGTTGATTTTTTCCACTAATTCTCTGGTAGAGGAATAAATCTCTTTCAGGATATTAAAACACAGCAAAATGACATTTTAATTCCATGTTTTTCTCCCCTCTGTCCTTACAATAGAGATACCTCCTTCTGAAGCGCCTCTAGACTGGCCTTTCTGCTTGGCTTTCCATAGCTCCCACCTGTGCTAGATTCTCTGTTTCTAAAATCTTAGGTTTCCAATATTATGATTTATCATCTCATTTCTTATCACTAGCTTTCTATGATTAGCTGGTTTTTTTTTTGAGGGGACCTTATGCCTCTCTCTCTCTCTCTCTCTCTCTCTCTCTCTCTCTCTCTCTCTCTCTCTCTCTCTCCCTGTGCTTCATTTGCATGATCATTTCGCCATGTGTCGATTTGATTCTCACATTCTAGACATCGATTTCTACTTGCTCCCTAGTTACAGAGAGACTGCAGTTCTGAGAGGCGCCTGCGCTTCCTTCCTGGTGTCTTTCTGGGGCCTGAACACTGCAGTTCTTTCCTGGAGGTGGGGAGGGCAGCTCCGTGGACGTTCTGAATTGAGAGAGCTATCCTTATGCGGATTTCCAACATGTTCTTACTTCACCCACACCCACACCCTCTCTTTCAGAGATCCCAGGTGTCTCTGGTTTCTCAGTCTTTCTGGGGTCTTGGAGTTGACACTGCTGTATTTTTTTTTTTTTTCTAGTTGTTAAGTCAACAACCACTTGCTCTGCTGTCTAGCTTGTGTAATTTCGCTGCGGCCATCTGTTCCTTGTTCTTATACACTTTTGTTCTTATAATTTCTTCATTATTATTATAGTTTGGAGGCACTTGGGAGGGGAGAAGAGGTAACTATGCGTGTGCAGTTGGTTATATTTACTTTAAAAGCTGGTTGCCCGTTTTTGTATCATCTTTGTACAGGACACTTTGTATGACTGATCCATAATCAATCCTTTCGGTTTAAGGGTTTTGGCCCTTTTAACAACCCAGGATCTTAATCATAGACATCGGTTAAGTGTGGAAACAAAGCCGTTTGTTAAAATTCAGGAGTGTCGCTGGCATGTTTTCTCAGATTCCTAGAACACCCCGTAATTGTTTCTTTTAATTTAAATCCACGAAATAGTGGGATTCGTTTACACCATAGTACAGTGACTTGCCCTCCACTTCCAACGTGGTATGTCTGATTTTGTTTTGTTTGGCTTGTTGGTCTTGTATTTTAGGTACCACTAATTCACAAAAGCATCTTGGGGCATTTCTGTGTTAAAATGAGCAACATTTTAACTAAGTTCTCATTGAAGAAACATCTGAATTTAGCAGGTGATTTTTTTTTTTTTTTCCAAAGGATTCCTTCAGGGATGATGACTAAGTCTCAGAAGGAATTAACTACATATAACAAAATGCTGATAATTGCCAGATGATGGAACATCTGGAGGAATAGAACGAATTTTAAAGAAATCTCTAAACAAAGGACCAGTATTTATTGTTTAAAGTCTTGTCTGTGTAGGAGGGACTTGTGATATTTGCACGTAATTGGCTTTAATCAATAACATCTTCACTCAGAAATTATTTACAATGAATTTTCAGGTTTTTTTAAAAATTGTTTTTACATTTATGTATGGTGGTATTTTATTTGTACTGAAATGTGATTTTAATTGTATATTAATAAATAAAGTTGCCCGGGGTCAGAGTTATTAGAGCCATAGCAAGAGTGTGGCGGTGGTGGCGCATACCTTTAATCCCAGCACTTGGTAGACAGAGCTAGGTAGATCTCTGTGTGTTCAGGGATACAGCCAGTATTGGAGACATACGCCTTTAAGATCTGGAGGGCTGTACTTACAGGCAGTGGCGAGGGAGTCATGTGTTAGGGTTTACAACCAATGAGAAGGTAGAACAGAAAGACTATATTAAAGACACACAGGAAGTAGGTCTCTTTCAGAGAGGTAGGACCACCGCAGGAGGAAGGGTAAGGTTTTAGCTCTGAGCTCTGACCTCTTGGCTTTTTCTTTTACATTGGTTCTGTGTTTCTTATTTAATAAGATGGTTGGTTACATCTACATTATGTATGTATGTATTTATGTATTTACTCTGTGTGTGTATGTGTGTATTTGTGTGTTTGTGTGTGTATGTGTGTGTGTGTGTGTGTGTGTGTGTGTGTGTGTGTGTGTGTGTTGGGTACACTCATGCTATGGCACTCTTGTGATGGCCAGAGGATACCTTGTGGGAGACAATCCTCTCCTTTCATCTTGTAGGGTTTAGGGATTAATTTTTCATATATAGAAGTTCAGTTAAAAAGATTTTTATTACAGAAAACATACACAAAAGTATAATGGAAGAGTCTAATGAACCTCTGTGTTGCCGTTGTCTGTCTTCCACAGTTACCAGCATATTTCATTTATTCTTTGCTCTGTGATAGATTCACTGTATCCATACTTTTCTTGAACCAACAATCCAAACATCGTATAAGTTCTCCTGTAAATGCATCAGCATATATTGTAAAGTACAAGAATTTTTCTTTTCCTTACATAACTAAAGTACCAATTGCTTAACATTTATTATGAATGTCTGTTTTCTTATTTCAAATACTACTTTTAATTTTGTGATGTTTGTTGAGGATTCAAAGTCCATACATTACATTTAGTTGATGCCATTTGAGTTTTTTCTTGTCCATTATAATTTCTTTTCATTTTTAGAAATTGCCATTTCTTTGGAGAAGGAACTGTTAGTGTGTTATTGTCAGCATTTTACAGATAGCATGTTTCCCCACTTTACTAATTGAGTTAGCTTTCTATGGAGAAAGTCATCTTGAAGAAGGAAAGATTGATCTTATTTCCAAGAGTTTAGTTTGTTTTGTTTCAGACATTTTCAACCCATGGTCACTTGGCGCTGTTGTTTCTTGGCCTATAGTGAGACAGAGAACCTTGGTAAGATATGGTGGGAGAAAGCTGCTCATCTCATAGAGGCCAGGAATGAGAAGCCAGAGACAGACAGACAGACAGACAAAGAATGTTGGGGACAATATATAGGCCCAAGGGCATACTCCCTAGACCCACTTCTCTGCAGTTAGGTCCCACCCCCTAAGATTTTGTCATATCCCAGTAGCTCATCAGATTAGGAACCAATCCACAAATGGATAGTCCATTGGTGAACTTAGAGAATTCATGTCTCATAGTCTCTCTAAAGCCCTACCTTACATTCCTGCATTGAGAACCAAGCCCTCAACACAGGAGCCTTTGGAGGATGTTCCAACCAAAACACTGACAGTTGGTGGCTGTTTCTAGAAACCTGATTGGATTCTGGTCAAACTTTATTTTTTTTTTGGCAGAAAAACTTGATAGATGGTAATCTGTGATCTCTGTTATATTCATCACAAGGCACCATGTCTGTAGATGTAACCAACCGTCTTATTAAATAAGAAACACAGAACCAATGTAAAAGAGAAAGCTGAGAGGTCAGAGCTCAGAGCTAAAATCTTACCTGCTACAGTGCTCCTAGCTTCCCCGAGAGAGAGCTACTTCCTGTTTGTCTTTCTTTAAATAGTCTTTCTGTTCTGACTTCTCATTGGTTGTAAACCCAAACACATGACTGCCTCATCACTGCCTGTAAGTACCGCTCTCCAGGTCTTAAAGACATATGTCTCCAATACTGGCTGTATCCCTGAACACACAGAAATCTACCTAGCTGTTTTAACCACCATGCTCTTGCTATGGCTCTAATAACTCTGACCCCAGGGCAACTTTATTTATTAACATACAATTAAAATCACATTTCAGTACAAATAAAATATCACCATACATGTCTGATTGTATATAATGCATATATATACATATATCATGTATATATATATATATATACATATTTGATATTTGTGTGATCCACCTTTTGTAACCTGCAATAGTTTTATTATATATGTTTTTTTTTTAATGCTTGGAAAATGAAAACTTTTTGTCATTCTTTTTGCCTTTGTTGTCTAGAATTTTTCTGTGGAAAGATTTTTCTTCATATCATATTTGGTTATCCAGAAATGAAGACAATATTAGCAAAAAAAGGATAACACATTTGCTTTAGCAATTCTAAAGGAATTAGTTACCCAACAACCTTTCTATGTACGTTTTTTTAACCTGTTGGTCAGAATGTTTTCATCTCACATAACGTTCTTAGCATTTGGGGTGAATGTGTCGTGTTGGTGGGGGATGTTGATTATGGGTAAATTACACTTAGGTGCGGGTGAGAGTTAAATAGAGACTCTTCATATTTTCTCTCCAGTGTTGAAAATAATATCTAAGCAAAGTTCAAAAACTTGTGAATGAATTCCTTGCCCACCATTGTCTTGCATAAAAACACATGAAAGAGAGAAAGAATGTTAGAAATACAACATGTTTATTTAACTATTGCCTTATTTTGGTTAATGTTTTTGCTATTATTGATACAGTTTGTTTGTATAAATTTATTGACAAATGTCTTTATTTATTTGGGTACTTTTCATGTATTGCTATCTGGCTTGTGACTCGATGTAACATGAATTGCTAAATGGTTTTACTAATAGAAAACCTGGGACCAGATATTGGGGTGAAAGTTGAAAGATCAGAGAGCAGAGCAGGCCAGCCACTAGTTCTTACCTCTACGAAAACCTCAGTCTCAAGAGCGAGACTTCCTGTTTCCTCACGCCTTATATACTTTGCTGTGCCCTGTCATCTTACTTCCTGAGATTAAAGGTGTGTGTGCTTCCCAAGAAAAGGCATGAGATCTCAAGTGTTGGGATTAAAGGTGTGTGCCACCATGCCTGGCTCTGTTCCCAGTGTGGTCTTGAAATCACAGAGATCCAGACGGATCTGTGCCTCCCAAGTGATAGGATTAAGGGTGTGTGCCACCACTGTCTGGCCTCTATGTCTAATCTAGTGGCTGGCTCTGTCCTCTGATCACCAGATAAGTTTTATTGGGTGCACAATATATCACCACACTTGTACACTATGATAGTTTCAAATTTGTCATCTTCCTGCCTCTACCTCCCAAATGCTAGGACACCAGGGGTAAGCTGTCACATCTGACATTGCAAAATATGACAGTATTAGAATAAACTCTAGAAAGGAGACATAATATCAAAAGATTTAGATGTCTTTGGTTCATAATAACAGCACCAATATTATTTATAGTTCTATAATGCAATCTTTAATGGTCTTTATTCTTGAGGTAGAAAACTTAGCAGTTGATGGGCACTTTCCTGTAACCATTTTCCATTTCTTGACATAGAAGTGATTGATTCCCATTCTATCAAATAGCTGGTATTGGATCCTGGGATTAAGAAAGCTGAGGTAGCAGGAGGCATTCCCAAAGGGAAAAGAAAGGAGCACTGCTTCTCAGATAGACATTAGAGCAGAAAAATTCTGCTAAAAAATTATAGCCAGGAATCCCACTGGCCTTGGTTTGCTGAAACTATTCATCATTTCTATTAGCAGAGACCACCAGAAGGCAGTACTCTAAACAAAACTCAGATTGCCCAAATAATTTATTTTTTCCCATCTAAAACAGAATTTGTATATTTTGCTTTATTCTCTTTGCCAGAACATATATTGAGATATAATTTGCATACCATAAAACTTACCTGTTTTACATGCAGCATATTCTGTATTCTTTCTATGTATTTGTGTAACTTTTATTAAATGTTTTAGTACATTGATGCAATTGGGAAACCATTATTAAAATACAGTTTCTGAACATTGATACTGTTTAATCATGTTTTTAAAAAACAAGATAGTGAATCTTAGTCATGGCCTGGGTTTGATGGAGAAATTAAAGAACTGAAACAGGATCCTTTGAGACCAGATTGTAATATAACAGAAATTTTGGGTTGACTGCACCCATATTTATTGATGACTCCCAATAATTGTATAAACTGATAGCTCTTCTGTGGGAGTTTTTCTAGTTTCATAAAATGAAACGAGTACATAGACTTCAGTTCACTTCCTGAAGAAAATGTACTAGATTGTCTACGGCCATACCACCCTGAATGCACCTGATCTTGGAAGCTAAGCAGGGTCGGGCCTGGTTAGTACTTGGATGGGAGACCGCCTGGGAATACTGGGTGCTGTAGGCTTTAAAAAAATTAAGAAAGTAAATAAAAAAAATGTAATGGATCTATTAACCTATCCTCAAGTATTTTCTCTTTCTATTTTTGGTAGTTCCATGGTACCTTAGTTTTGGTATTTTTATTTACCTAAAAGCTATCCCTTTTAATTTGTATGTGTAAATAACTAATATAGAGTTGTTAGAAGCATATTATAAAAATTAAAAATTTCCACATCATATAGTCTTTGCCTAACAAACTTTATATATTTGTGTAATTATGTTTATAAGAAATTATTTTTTTGGATTTCCAAATTTTGAAATTTAGACATACAAATTTTTCTATTTCTTATTTCTATATTCCTTTAAGATCTTTAAATTGATACTTAGTAGCTTTAATTTTTTATTAAATAAAATATACTATTAAATGACTCTATGTGGTGTCTTGAGAAACCTACATTTTGATATGACTCTTGTTATTATCTAAGTTTCTAAAAAAACTTTTACTTAAAAAAACTTTATTCTTTACATACATATAATGTATTTTAATCATAATCACTCTTTGTTACCATCTTTTCCCCCTTGCATTGTATTTTAAAGTTTTTAAACCTAATTTTAATTTTCAAAAATAAGAGACTTCTAAAAGGTGATATTTTATAAAAGTACATATTATTTATTATTGTAACAGCATGGATTAAAAAAAAATCTAAAATAACTGATGTTCAGGGAAATACAAATTAAAACTGCTTTGAGATCTCTAAGATGGCTAAGCATCAAGAAGATAATTGGCGACAAATTCTGAGGAGGATGTAGAGAAAAAAGAACATTTATTCACACTGGTGGAAGTGTAAACTGACGCAGCTGCTCTATGGATAGTAGTATGGATATGTCTCAAAAAAACAAACAAACAAACAAAAAAACACCAAAAAATGAAAAGTAGAACTACCATTTGACCCAGCTTGACCTCTAGGCATCTGTCCAAAGAGCTCTACACCCTAATGCAGAGATGCTTAACCCATCCATGTTTATTGTTGCATTATTTACCATGACCAGGAAACAGAACTCGCCTAAGTGTCCATCAACACTTGAAAGATAATGAAATTCAGGGAAGTTTTATTAAGCCCTAAAAAAGGGGGGTGGTGGTAAAATCATAGCATTTGCAGGAAAATGAATGTATCTAGAAATTATTATTGTATTACTATTTTAAATGACTCAGACTCAGAAAGGTAAATTCTTTCGTATGTAGTTGTGTGTGTGTGTGTGTGTGTGTGTGTGTGTGTGTGTGTGTGTGTGTATTTATTGGGTCATTGGGTAGGGGGTGTTAATAAAGTAGAAGGCTATAAGAGAGGAAAAGAGGTCTTAAGGGTGGAGGAGAGAAGAGAGTAATACAAGACACGTGACGTTTCGGTGAACAGGCATGTGGGGTCCTGGGAGGAGGAGAAAGATCCATGGGACTGAGGGATGGGAGTGGAAAAGCCGAGCAACAAAATGTGCGAAAAGGCTGCAGTGAAATTCATTTCCTTTTATTCCAGTTTTTAAAGGCCCTGGAAACCTGCACCAGTCAGACCCACAGAACACACCATAGTGAAAGATAAAACCGGAGCTTTGTAACTGGAGACGAGTTTCACTGAGCTTCCCCACCGAGCTGGGTCAAGTGTGCCAGCCACCTCACTTGGCTAAGCTTCAGGGCTCTCATGAGCAAATGAAAGGTAAATGAAAAATAAAAAATAGCTATGGCAAATAAAGCATAAAATTCAGAAAAATTGTATGGATGTTCTAAAATCTCTGGCTCATGTAACTTTGTTTTAGACTATAACAGTTTTCAGTAAGGATGAATATGGCTGAAAAAACAGTGAACACTGACATTCCTCAAAAATATTGTTAATATTTAGGGATGTATTTATTAATTGGTTTTCTGTGTTCTCATGGATACATATGTTTTTAAATGAAGCTGTAGAATTATGTCTGTGTCTAATATATTGATGAAAACAGAATTAAAGACATACATGTCTAATATTTTGTATACACATATCTATTTCTATATAATTATGTGCGTATATACATGCACTTTATCTGTGTGGAGGTAAGAGGACAATCTTGGGTGTTAATCCTCAGGGACATTAAGTATTTTGCTTGAGACAAGGTCTCCCACTGACCTCAGACGTCACCAACCAGCACAGCTGGTTCCAGGGATGTGCCTTCTCTGTCTCCATCTTGCTGATGACGAGATTACATGTGCCTACCATCATACCATGTGAATTCTGAGGATCAGAATCCAAGTCCTCATGCTTATGATATAAATGCTTTAGAGACTGTACCATCTGCTTAGCCCTAACGTAAATATTCTTCTTTAATATTTATGCCAATTTAGCTACTTTGGTTTTATCTACAATAGTACTGTGAATATTTTGGGTTATATTTATGATTACTCTGGTGCAAAGATGGAAACATGGACTATTAGATGTCAGTAGATTTGTTATGTGTTGGTGATTAATTTTGTCATTTGCTTTATGTTTGTACATAGTAATTATAATTATTTAAAGAATTCATGTGTAACTAAGTTTGATGTTTACTGTCAGCTCTGCCTCTACTCCATTTTCAACAAGCTGTATAGTTTCTATATTTTTGGATTTATCTCTGTTATTCCCACATAGGAGTAAGTTCTTGGCTGATACAAGCTTTGCCTCCAACAACTTCATAGACAGTTTGTCTTAATACTTTTTACTATTAGAGAGAACTCTGTGGCCAGAAATACTTTACTTTATTGGTATAAGCCTGCCTCTTTTATATAAATTAAAGCACTATGTCTTTGTAATAAGTATTTGGTATAATAATTTATCTTGTTTATCTTTTATAATTTTTATAAGATATGGGTGAGAGTTTGTCAACCTGACAGCATCCAGAATCAACTGGAAAAAGAGTCTCTGTGAAGGGTTGTTAGGATCAGGTTAGCCTGTGAGTGTGTCTGCAAGGGATTGCCTTGATCATGTTCACTGTGGGCAGTGCCATTCCTTAGGGTGGGCATTGTGAACTACATGAGTGGATAGAGTGAGCATCTCTCACAAGTATGCATGCATTCATCACACTCTGTTCTTGATTCTGGATGTGAAATGACCAACTTCTTCAAGCCCCTGCTCCTTGGATTTCCCTGCAGTGATGTACTGTTAACCTGGAATTGTGAGATTAAACAACAACAACAACACCCTCCAAGTTGTGTCTGTCAGGTTCCTTCCTTCCTTCCTTCCTTTCTTCCTTCCTTCCTTCCTTCCTCCTTCCTTCCTTTCTTCCTTCTTCCTCCCTTCCTCTCCTCTCCTCCCTTCCCTCTCCTCTCTTCTTTCTTTCTTTCTTTCTTTTTTCTTTCTTTCTTTCTTTCTTTCTTTCTTTCTCTCTCTCTCTCTCTCTCTCTCTCTCTCTCTCTCTCTCTCTTCTTTCTTTCTTTCTTACTTTTTCTGTAACAGGCAGATCTTCAATCAGAAAATTGTATTATATTTTCAATTTTAATTGTTATGTTGGTTTAAGGTACTTTCATCTAGAACTCTAATTCATCTGTTTATTAATTTCCACTTTATTATTTTCATATTTTAATTTTTTCTCTATATTTTGCCTTCAGGTAATTGATTCTGTTTATTTTTAAATCAACTTTACTAATAATTAAATTTTGTGCCAAGACTTGATTTTGATTCAGCCTTTACATTTTAATGTTTTAGACTGCATTAAAGTGCTGTTTAGCTCTTACCTTGTTTAACTCTGTTTTTTTCCTTTATTATGTGTATTTGGTCAAGAACATTGTTTGAAAACTTCTCATCATTTTTCATCAAGACCTGAGTGTTTACTGACCTTTGATTTTGTTTGAGAAGGGTTTGTCTGTGTAGAGAGTTTGTCCTAAGTCCTTCGGTTGCCTCCTTGTTTTCTCCTGGCTCACTCTCTGAATGCTCTCCTGTGGCTACTAATACTTGTTTATGGCTGACATGTCACCTGATACTTGGTTTATTGGATATCAGTAGGTTTCTGGGAGCCATGTATAGATGACTGTTTCAAGTCCTAAACTACTTAGTGGGTGACAGTTTGCTGGTTTGATGTAGGTTTTGAGATACTTAGGATGCCTGTTGTCCGACACTTGGACCAAGAAAATACATGTAAGATCGGCCTCTTCATGATTAAGAAATGCTTGCATTTTTATATCTACCTGGGGTACTTTACTTGTTGAAACAGTCCCTAAACATGCAGTATATTCATTAATATCATCTTGTCCTCTTCTTCTTACACACACACACACACACACACACACACACACACACACACACACACACACTGTGATTTGGGAGGGGAGTCTTATTCTCAAAGAAGATAAGGTAATGGTAATTGGCAGGTGATGTGTGTGTCCTGCATGGGATTTTTTTTTTTTTTACCCAGCCTTGCAGTTATTGCTTGTCTTGGGGATTTTATCTATATTATATAGAACTGGAAACTTAGAAAGCTCTCCTTTCATATCAGTGATTGTCCCTGTCTCTAATAGCAACTATGATTTATAGTGGAAATGTGGTGCTATTGGGTTTGTAATGTGTTGCTAGTGAAAATACAAACTGGATTTGTATACTTATGATGAAAGTAGGGATTTAAAATATCTCACTAAACTTCCATTGGTTTTATATAAAAACGATAATATTTTAGATAAGTTTAGGATTCGAGACGTAGGAGGAAATAAGTGAGCATGATGGCTATTCCTGTGCACTATCACGAGAAAGGCAGCAGTGAGTCCACTCATCTCATGGTTCGCAGAGTCAAAAATCATGGTTTTTTTTTTTTTTGTTTTTCCCTTTTTCAACTTCTGTTAGGACTCTGAGAGGTCACTGATATCTGAGAAAAAATGCAAGGGGATCTTAGTGTTGTGGTTGTAATAACTTGATGGGTTATTCACTCTTGCCTCAGTTTTGTCATTTGTAAAATGGAACAATCACAGTAATAGTATTACCTCACAGGGTGATTGCAAGGATTAAATGTAATAACTATGTACGTATGTTCCATGTGATCTCTATGTAGTTCTTCCTAGTGTGTTCTGTAGCATCAGAGAGGTTGGTTCTTATCCCTCAAATTCACTACATAAATTTCTGTAGGGTATCCTGTGTGTGGTCTTGGTTTTATTAAATCCTGTTTTTAATAATCAGTCATGTATTCATATTTCTGCTTTTTAAATTAAATTACTTTCATGTACTAGTTACTTATGTATGATATGTATTTTTCATAGAAAAATAGGTTTATTGAGTATACTATAAAGGGCAATAGGGCCAGCCTTTTTTTTTTCCGCCCCAAAGTTTAGTATCCAAACATATATCGTGTAAGTCACCTTACATCATTTTATTAGACAATGAGACACCAAAGAGAAGTTAACAGGAAGAAGAGGAGGAAGAACAGGAGGAGGAAGGAGGGAAGGAAGAAAGGGAGGGAGGGAGGGAGAGAGGGAGGGAGGGAGAGAGGAGGGAGGGAGAGAGGGAGGGAGGAAAGAAAGAAAGAAAGAAAGAAAGAAAGAAAGAAAGAAAGAAAGAAAGAAAGAAAGAAGAAGGCTCCTATTACTTCCTTCACTTTGTATTGTGCAGCAGGATTCTCTGAGTTAACATTTCTTGGTTTTGGGTGAGTGTAGGTTTATAGGAATTATGATATAATTACTTTCCATAGGCCAAATATATTGTTATGGACCTCTCTTTCATTATTTAAAAGCTTATGACATATGTATTTTATTATATAATGCTTTAAATCATTTTAAAAATAGTTTAAGTCTAAATTAAATAAAAATATAAAACATTGTTTCTATGAGAAAATGCATTCCAAGTTTCACAGATCCAAGTTATAAAAGAATTTTTGGAACACATCCCATTTATAAATTCAGGAATTTCTCATATATTTTGGGGAGTGGGAATTCTTAAATATCTTATTAAAAGTCCTCCTTAGAGAGAGTATTTCCTAAAAGGAAGGGTAAAATTTAGGACTGTTTATTTTTGACAGGATCTCACTCTAGTCCAGGCTAACTTGGAACTTGTTATGTACCCAGAACTTGTCCAATTCTTCTGCCTCAGTCTCTTTTCACATGCTGTGATTTAAGCATGCGCCACTATGCGTAGGGAGGATTCATTTTTAGATAACATGTTAAGCTTCAGAGCAAAAACATAGTACGAAATTTTCTTTGTGTAGGAAGTATTGTTTGCGTAAGCTTGAATAGGAGTCATACCACATTTCATTATATCTAGGGACAATCTTCTCAGGATTAAAAAAATTATATATTCCATTCCAGGTACTTATTTGTTTATTTATTTATTTTATATTGTGTGCATTAGTGTTTTGCCATGGTTTTTGGGTCTCCTGGAACTGGAGTTACAGAGAGTTGTGAGCTACCATGTGGGTGCTGGGAGTTGAACTGAGCCCCCTGGAAGAGCAGTCAGTGCTCTTAACTGCTGAGCCATCTCCCCAGCCCCATCTCTTCAGAATTTATTCCTTTAATTTCTTTTGAAGACCTGTTCTGCTCTATAGTATGGAAATTAACTGAAGTGTCTATAAATGAAGATGAATAGTGCCAGGGTTTTGTGATCCAGAACCTTATATAATGAACCTGTTATGGAGGGAGAATTGCATCCTGAAAGTATTGGGAGCCATTGATGCATCTTGGACAGAGCTATGACGTGATCGTATTTGTTTGATAGAATGACCTGTGCATATATTTGAGAGATGAATTTAGTTGTAGTGATGGGAAAATGGAGGCAAATGAGGCTATATTTAATAGCACCAAATAAGCAATATTTTTTGTCATAAATAGAAATTTTAGAGAGCCTGGGGGAAATCAGCTAAATAAAAAAAAAATGCCAAGAAGCCTGAGAGAATTTGACATAATTTATTCCAACCTGGGCAATGGAGTAAACAATACTGGTGTTCACAGAGAAGAGGGGTTAGTATTGTGAGAGTTGGTGTGAATTAGTAAGTCAATGGGTTGAAACTGAGATGCCTGTGGAGTAGAGGAATTGTTTGTAGATGTATTGGTCTAAAGCTCAAGAATGGAGACACATTTGGGATGGGAGACTGTTAGGTTATTGGTAATCATTGAAGGCATGGATTTAGATAAGATTTCCTACAAGGGTGTGTACATGGAAAAGACAGCAGACAATAGAGAATTGGGGGAATAATGGCTTGAAGTGGGACAATAGTGGGAGGAGAAATGATGTAAGGGAAACTGAGTAATTGGGAACAAAAATCAAAGGAATGAGCTGTTGAGAGGGGAGAGTTTTAAGGACTGAGTGGTTTAGAACGTTGAAGGTCACAAAAAGTCAGGTAGCAGACAGAATAAAAACAATACTTTGAAGTTGGTACATGGTATCAGGAGCTCTCAGGAGTAAGTATAGCAGAAGAACAGTGGGTGAAAACTGAGTCACAGCATCAAAACTGAATGAGGGGTAAAGAGCTGGACACAGGGTTGGGGATTTAGCTCAGTGGTAGAGCGCTTGCCTAGCAAGTGCAAGGCCCTGGGTTCGGTCCCTAGCTTCACAAAAAAAAAAAAAAAAAAAAAAAAAAAAAAAAAAGGCTGGACACAATGAATTTAGACTCTGAGTTCCGAAGGGAAGGAACAAGAATGGATCTTGTGGGGAGACGCCGAGAGGAGTCAAATTTGTTTTAAATCTGAAGTTTATGACTATAATTTCATCACGCGCAATCCCACAAGTGAAGAGTAGATATTTGATGTCCAAAAGTCCCTGATGTGCAAGGAGAGACAGGATTCAGAGCCGAAAGTCTCTTATGTGACAGTGTTGGTGTCTTTCCATTGTAACTGTGTTGGTAACTGTGTTGAAACTTTAGACAGCCCCATAACAATAGGGTAACTTATATGTGTCCTTCATCAATTAGTAATCTTCATTTATTACCAATGGGAGTTTTAAGAAATGATTCATTTTCATTAATGCTCTCAGGAAGAAGAATGTCTATAGCTGTGGCCTTCATAAAGTCTCCAGAGTTCCATTTTCTCCTTCACTCATTCTTCAAATGTTACGGCTCATTAAAGCATGTTCTACATTAATTGAGCCAAAATAATGCATACCCAGGGATATGACGGGGAACCAAATTCAGCACCTGCCCTTGAGACACTGCACTTTCACTCAGGGCCCGTTAGGAGAGAATCTCAAGGTCCTTTCTGTAGCTTCCGCTGATAGTGACACACAGCCAGCATATAAGTCTGGGTGGGGGGCATGGACTTGGGGGGGAGGGACAGGGCTTTGAGGGGGGGACGACAGACGTGCTGATGTAAACCTTGGTTTATCTTGCTGTTTGATGTGATGGTCATCAGAGCCAGCATCAGCTTCTCCTTGCCGTAGACTTTAAGTACGAGTTTCCTGAAACAATCTATGAATTCCTCTTGTGGAATTAGACTTAGGTGCAGGGGAACACAGGAAAAAGACTTCTGTGTTAAGCTTTCTGGCGCTGAGTAATGAAATATCTGGGAACATGAACTTAAGAGAGAAAAAAAGCTGTCTCATCATGTATTTTCCGACATTTATAGCCAGTGATTGTCTGACCCAGTTCCTCAGGACCTCTGAGGGTACAGTACATCGTGAGAGCTTGGTGGAAGAGTGTTACTTCATGACAGTCGGACAGCAAAGAGAGAAACAGGAAACGACAAGATCCCAATATATCCTCTAAAGCAGGGCTTCTCAACCTTCCTGATGCTGCGACCCTTTAGTACAGGTCCTCATGTTGTGGTGACCCCCCCCCCAACCATACAGTTATCTTTGTTGCTACTTCATGTCTGTGATTTTGCTGCTGTCAGGAATCGTAATGCAAATATTTTTGGAGCTAGAGGGTTGCCGCAGGGGTCGAGACCCACAGGTTGAGAACTACTGCTCCTAAGGGCTGTTCCTACTGATCTAACACCTTTGTTCTAGGCCCCGCCTTTAAAAGTTCCGTGACTTCTAGCACCGCAAGCTGGGGACCTAGATTCCAACACAGGAACCTTTGGGGGAATGCTTCTAAGTCACAATGACTAAGACACGATCCAATTAGTCACCAATAGTGCTCCTGTGGCTGCCGGTTTCTTCCCCTCCCCACAACTGAGTACACTGAGGATAAAGAAGTTATATACTATTTTTCTTTCAGAATATGTTGTACTAGGAAAAAGCACAGTGTTTGAGATTCCGAACATCTGGGGCCACCAGCAATCAAGTGTGTAGCTTACCAGCTGATAACATATCATTTAACAGCTTCTCCAAGATGAAGGTAACAGCTGTCCTGCCTATCTGTTAAGTTCTACGTTTTGTTTCGTGTTACTCGCTTTAACAGTCCAATAAAGGAGCCAGTTGTTTGTAGCTCCAATGTGTTGGGGAATGCTTTGGGGCGGTGTCAGAATCTGAATGTACTTTGCATCTGTTCGTGCCTAAAGTTTTTCCAGTTAGCGAAGACAGTTACTTCTTAATTTTCCTTAAACAAAACTGAGATAGGTTTCTGTCCTTTACAACAGAAAGCAGCCCGAGTCACTGGTGGTGGGCTTCTGAATTCAGATCCTTGCTTCATTAGATGCCTGGTCCGAGTCAGATACACACAGGTCTAAGACACAACAAAATTCTCTTACAGAGTGTCTTCTGGGTTCCCATCCAGGGGCTTCATCAGAGCACAAAAATGTGGCTGACCGAATGCTTGTGACACTCACTAAGGGAGATTGTAGTCATGCTGTCCATGGTATTTGCCACACTAAATCTCAGCCCCGAGAAGATCTTCCAGCCCCCATGGGAACCACAGTGTGATTTTAGCATGAGTAGAGAGAATGATTCCCCACATTATTAGGATTCAAGGCTGTTGTTTGAGGATACAATACATGTGCTCAGTTGTAGAAGTTAAGGATTCTGCTTGCCCTAGGGAGCAGAAAAGAAGTCTGAGGGATGTGAAATCAGACTTCCTTGTAGTAAATTAGCACTTAACGATCTTGTTCATTGTCAGTTGAGAAGGATGCGTCCCCTGCTGATGGATCATTTACGACACTAAATACCTTTGCAACCCTGGTTTCTCTTGCAATAGACATTAATGATTGACACCGATAGGACCATCTGAGTTATACATTACTCAGTAATTAAAGTTTTCTTTTGCCCTGGCTTCTGGGGCGAACACATGTTACTCAGCCTTTCCTCATCTCCATTGTTTGAATTTGCAAATGACAATAATAAGTCTCAGTATTTTGAAAGAGCCTAGATTCAACATCAAGCAACTTGGCACTAACTTTGTGTTAGTTATCTGGCAACAAGTAGCCAGCATGCAAAACCTAATGAACGATAGTGTTTGCCATGAGCTTATTGATAGAAAGTCTTTAGGAAGTCATATCTGTCAAATAATACATACTTTTTTACAAACCTAATCTTAACATTTTTGTGCTTTTGAACAGCACCATCTTTTCCATTAACACCAAAGCAAGAAAACAGAAACATTTACTAAGAAAATATAATCCACAAAACCCAGTTTCTACAGAATTAAATGATAATTGTGCATGCAGTATGTACATTGGGAATTGCCTCTATTCATGTATGCTTGATTTTTTTAATGCCTTTCTTGGGTTCATGGCTCATGTAAATACTTACCAAGCATCTAAAACTCCTGATAGCTGTATTTTTTTTTTTTAAATCTTCCTGATGTCTAAAATCATGTTCCCATTGACAGGGATGAATTACATTCATTAGACACGAGCTATTTGGGCCACCTCATCTTATGAGCAGCAGCAGTGGTCAAGTGCATCTCTGGAATGCTATAGAGCAGGATGCAGAACTTCACTTTGAATCTGGGCAAGACCCTTCAGCCCTGTGAGCATCTATTTCTTCATTTGGAAATTGCGAATTAATTGCACCCCCTTATAAGAGTAAAGGAGATAAGACATGTAAACAGATTAGTGGGTTGCCTTCTGCAGTGTACCCACAGGTGCCTACTATGGTTATCACCAATACTCAGGGATAGAGAAAGGCAAAACTCTGATGGATTTATTGAAATTGATTAATTGCCCTGGTATCTAAGTTAAATCAGCATTTTTCCCCCCAATTGCTGATCAATTTTGTTCAGGCACACATGCCTCCACTGGGAACATTGGACTGTGTCAGGGGACATTTTTGGTTCTGACTTATGGGAATGGTCACCAGCATGCTGCTATTGGAGCTAGTAGGGAGAGGGAGAAGAGCATTTATTTATGAACAGGCTGCAATGCACAAGAAGTGTCTGCTTCCCCTCATCCTCCATCTTTCATTGAGGAGTTTCCTGATTCCAAGTGTTGGTAGTGCCGAAGGTGAGAAAGCTTTAAGTCAATGGAAAGGAATCCTTGCACAGAGGTGTAATGAGCAAAGCTCACCAGGCAAACAGTTTGCGAAGTATTAGTTGCTTTTCTGTCCCAGGTATGACACCATCACCTTCCAGGGTGGAGCTATTCCCCGTTCACCTTGCATTGCTGTGTGCATTAGTTTATTTCATTCTGACATGAGCCCTCAGGATTGGCATAACCCACCCCTCCTGCCCCTCCCCCTTTTGCAGAGAAGGAGTTAGGTTGAAAGGTTGACTTTCTCACAGAAACAGCTTGTAATTAAACCCAGATGTTCCCCCAAGCACAGCGCTTCTGCCCGTCTGGTGTGCCCAGGGTTGCATTTCTGTGGGGGAATGCAGGAGGCATTTTAGACATGGTTCCTCCCCACAAATTCTTACTCAGTTGTTAGAGCTCACACCCATGGGCAGTTATTTATACCCTATTGCGCTGTCATGGATGGGTCTCCCTCCCCTCCTCAGGGCTGCAGAACGTTGCCATGTAGCTCTGCAGAAACCCCAAGATATCTCTCTCTGCCTCCCAAATCTTCAGCAACATAAATGTAGTAGCTAGTCTGCAAAACAAGGGTGCTACCCTTTCTTTACAATCTGTACTTTCCTAGCATATGCCATCTTGTTCCCTTTTCCCCTCCAGTCCTCCTACATAGCCCAGATGGTGCCTGGCCTGCTCCATCAAACTTCCAGCTCCCTCTTCTTCTTTTCTCGTACCCATCCTCTTTTGAGCGATTGAGTGTGAGGAGCTGAGGTTTCCCGATAGGACGTTTGACTTGAAGTCCAGATGCTAACACATACCAAAAGGCAACCCGTTTCCTGATAGGACGTTTGACTTGAAGTCCAGATGTTAACACATACCAAAAGGCAACCGGTTTTGGCATGTGAACTCTGTTTCTCTCAGATCAGCAGCTATCAGCATGCCAGCATCTGAGTTAGTCGTGGAGTTCTGGGAAGCGATGACTTTTAATTCAGATCTCATGGAAGTCGCAGGAATGTATTTTAGGGGGGAATAAAAAAGACAGGAAATGCCTAGTCACAGCAAAGCTGCCTACGGAACAATGTACTTCCTTCCTTGTGTATGCTGTGTTTATAGTGTCGAATTAGTCTGATATGATTTTCACAAATGAATAAAGCTTGTTGAAGCTCACACTCAGTACCAAAAAAGTTTGAATACCTAAGCTATTAAAAAAAAAAAAAAAAAAAAAAAAAAAACGGCAGTCCAAGCACCAGGTAGTAATCTTTTCCATGGAAGAAATGAACAGATTTATGATTAATTTAGTGAATATTTGTTATCAAAAAAGTTATCAAAAGACTTTTAGAAATCCTTATGAGCTTTCTGATGATATCACTAAGTTTGCTTTGACATTTTTTATTCAAATGTATGCAATCATAAGCAGCATGATTATTAGCAAATGTTGTGTGAATATATGTGTCTATCATCTATCTACCTATCAGTCTATCATTTATATCTATCTATCTATCAATCATCTATCTATCTATCTCTCTAATCAACTGGTAGCATAAAATTCTCTAACTGAGGCTTTGCTTCCATGTTTATTTCTTTGTGGAAATATACCGTATAGGCAACCTTTGAAAGTTCGATGATACTTCACAGAGAAACAACTTGGAATGATGGAGACCCACACTGACTTTCTTCCTACCTCAGGACATAGAGGGAAGTACAGCAGAAAGCAGAATCTTCCTTGATTTATTTTTACTTGGGTGGCTCTGGAAGTCACTCAAAACCTACGTCCTCCATCAAAGACAGAACCGAAAGCAGTGTAAGCTGCAGCTTAAGCAGAAACTACCCACTGGACTGTTTTCCCGAGTCCACCTCCAGCCTTTGGGGTGGGCTGTTAGGCCAAGCTCAAAGCGCATCTTATACATCTTAGGGTTGCCAACGCAGGACGAGTGTGTAGGGAGCTTCTGGTCTGGACATCTTCTTGATGCTGCTCCCTTGTTCAAACACTTTCATTACGTTTCCAGTGTTTCAGTGAGACCTGAATCCTTCACACGCTGTATGAAACCCCTCTAGTTCTGTCTCGCTCGCCTGTCTCAGCTGTTACCAGCAAGGCGACTGCCAGCAGCTGCCCCATCAGATCTCTGTGCGATGACTGGTCTGTCTCGGGCACAGGACTTGGCACACATTGCTCCTTTTAAGGCTTGAAGGGCATCAAGGAAGGCGGGACTGCCACCGTATAGGCTTCAGAGAACAATGTTGACAGCCTCTTTTGTCAGTCTGAGAACCCCAAGCTTGCTAGGTGGACTCCCTGAAACATGATAAACTAATTTTTGTAGAAATGAATTGCTTTGGGAGGCCTTGCTTTTTATGGGGGTTAAGGGAGATCACACTCTAGCAGCTCAACATTTGAGTTGAAATAAATGGCATGCCAATATAAAGAAATAAAATAATTTTCTTTTATGACTTCCTTGTGAGCGTGAGTTCATGGACTGAATAAATGTTTACCGAGAATCTGCCGAAGTCCAAAATTATCATGAGTTGTGATTCATTTTCTTTGGAGTGTGAGATTCTATGGTTGGCTATCAGGACACAGACAATTATAAATTATATGTTAAGAAAATCAGAATCAAGATGTTGAATTAGAGGCAAGCAAGGAAAGTTCTCATTTTGAGTAAACTGCAGGTAAAACCCTGACTGATAATGTGATGATATTTAAGCTGAATCTAATTCCCATTTTCCACGTGATTGTATTGATTATTTTTTATAGATTAATTTATTTATATATTTATCTGACACACCAATATACCGCCCACCCCCCCACCCCCATGTTTCTTTGGCTACTAAATCTTTTAAAACATAAACTAGATTGAGAATGCTTAGAATGAAATTTTTCTGTGGAACATATATATAAAAATGCTTATGAATTTCCAGTGAGCCGTTTTTATCTTTGGGTTCATTGGAGGAAATAAAAGGAAAAAGAAGCACTGCTTGAATGGGTCTTCCAGGAAAAACTTAACATTTTCAATCCTCCAGGATTTCATAGTCGCTGAGAATTTCAAAGTGGATTTTGACTGCCGGAAGTCAGGTAAAGTGTTTCTGAGCAGGGTTTTAGTTAAGCAAACTGAGAACTGCATTTCATTGGAGCCACCCATCAATTTTAGCCTTCAGCGTCTTTCATGGTCGATGTAGAAAGCTGTTCAGGGGAGGGGGACAGTGAGTGACAGAGGCTGAATCCTTCACAAGCTAGCCTCTCAGGCGAGGCTTCTTTCCTGTGGTGGCCAGAAGACTCTTGCTCCCATGATACAGCTGGGCCAGTGTGATTTTCGACAGAGGCAGGATTCTAAACACAAGTTGTTGATGGAAGATTTCAAATCATTTGAGAAATACGTGTAAAAGTTATATTTTTTTTAAAATACAACTCCACTTAAGATATTTACTGCCCATTCAGGTGGCTCTCTGTGAGTTTGAGGCCAGCCTGGTCTACAGACGAGATCCAGGACAGGCACCAAAACTACACAGAGAAACCCTGTCTCAAACAAACAAACAAACAAACAAACAAACAAACAAACAAGACATTCATTGTCCCTTCTTTTAATGGAATTAACATGAGAGAGTAATGATTCTAGTATGAAAGAGTAGGTAGTACAAGACTGAAGAGCGTTTGAAAAGTACAAGTTTGCTTTGACAAATTGAAAACGGATTTCCCTAAGTCCAGAGTATATCAAATGTATGGAGAAAAGGGAAAGGATCTATGTTGTCAGTGAGATGAAAAAAGACCACATGCTATTGTGTTTAAGGCTGCATTAGCAAAATCTATAACCAAGCCATGAAATCAAGTGGAAAAAAAAAAAAAACAACAACAAAACAAAGGACATGATACTCCACACTTTCCCTTAGAATCCTTTTCTTTTTTTTTTCTTTCAAAGTGGATCTATTTTGTCCTAACACAACTTCTCTACCAGTAAGATCCCCCTTTTAACAGGCTACTGAAATTATAATGAGGAATGAAGTCGGTACATGCTATCCTTTGTGTGAGTTATATAATATGCCCACTAGATCCCTATGAAGCCATACTTATCTAATTATAATGAGGCCGCCTCCTTGAAGAACACGTTTGTGTTTCATGTAACTAATTAATGAAGACTGGAATAATTGATGGTGAATGTAACTGAAGTATGCTAGTAGGCCCTGAAGTTTACCTTCTAGCCGCCATTCATCAGTCACACTAATATGGAGTAATTTTATAAATAGTATACATTGTGTAAGGCTAAAACCTCAAAAAAGATTTTTGTAGAAAGTTGAAAATATTAGTCATTTGAAATCATGTCTTATATATTTTTTTTTGGATCGCAGTGGTCTATTTCTGTGGGTAATAATGTGGTGTATGAGTCTGAGCTCAGTTGACTCCCTTGTAAATGGGGGAAGCTTTTACCCTCACTAAATACAGCGAGTAAGAACGGCACTGATTGTCATTGCCATGACTTGAAATCCAAGCCAGTTGTAAGGCTGCACGCAGCGGTGTGGTCATACCAGTTGGCTAGCCAGGCCTGTGGGTGTCTGCGTAACGACAAGACAGAGTAAGTGGATTTTTAATAAAATTGGCTAGAGGAGAGAAAGACAAAAATAGGAAACAAGTGATGATAAAGCATGCTATGAGTTATGACCCTGCCTGTAGAAAGTAATAAACTTGAGGTAGCTGGGAAGCAAGAAGGGAAGGTGATTCCATAGCCATCACAAGATTTTATAAGCATGATATTACAGTTTATGTTTGGAAAACAATGAGAGGTCAGCGATGGCTAACCCCAGTCCCTTGGTCTCCGGTCAAGTGTTCTCAAATGAATCTAGAACCTTCCTTTCTTATTTTAATCCCCTCCTTTTTTCCTTCCTCATCCTCTTTCCTTCCCTCCCCTCCCTCCTTCCCTCTCTTACTTCTTTCCTCCCTCTTCCTCCCTTCATTTCCCTACCTTGTCTTCCCTCCCTGCCTATCTGCCCTCTTCTCCATCTCCTCCTCATCCCACCCATCTCTGGCTCCTCCCCCAGCTCTCTTCCCTTCCCATCTTTCTCCTTTCCTCTCTTCACAAGGGCCCCCTATGTAGCCCAGGCTGTCCTCAAGCTAGCGGTCCAGCTCATGTTCTTGCTATTAGAACCATATCTGCTTTTCCTAACCTCACACAGAACAACCCTAACTTATAAATATGTAGTTAATTGAGGTCACAGAACCTCTAGGTCAAGAGTCCAGCCTGTTGCTAGAAAACCCAAGTGTCATTACTCAGATACTGCACATAACATCAAGCACTTATATTTAGAATGATGATCTTAACTCTGGTTTTCTTGAATTGTTCTTTTCTTTAGTAAAACCTCAGTGATGTATGTAAATACAGTTTCCAAAAACATCTTCCTACGTAGCGTGCTGCTTTGTTCCAAGTCTCATTTTGAGCTGTTATGTGCTTTTCAATCTGAGGAAAATGGAGTGGCTATAGGAATGACTATAGGTGACATCAGGAATGGCTATAGGTGCCATCAATCCTAATGGTCTTTTGTCTTCATCTTGATGAAGGTTGAGCGGAGAGCTACGTGAGTTCCTGCAGCTGTCTTTATTTCAGTACAAAGATCATGGTAGCCTTTCTGAAGGGTCTGACTTCCGCTTTTCGAAAAATGGACCAGAATGGGAGTCAAGGAGATGTTGCATCCCTTATTCACTGGGATGCGTAGGGCAGCAACAATAGCTACCCTATTGAAAACATAGCAGCTTAGCTCACCTGCTATGTTTTTATCAGAATGGCCCAGGGCTGTGGGGAAGGCCAGTGCTGCTAAATACCCAATGCTCAAACAGAAACACTTTAACCAACATCACAAAGAAACACAAACACTTGAATAGCCTGTAATTCTTACAGAGAAACTGGCATACAAAAATGAAGATTTTTTTAACTTAAAAATTCTATTTTTTACAGAAAAACTTAGTAGGGGAAAAAAAACCCAGAAGGTATTTCAAATTCCTCTCCTTAGTTGATAAAGTAAAAACAAAAGTAAAAGACAACACTAAAGATTAACATTCTACTTGCTTCAAAATCTGAGACTTGGGTAATTTGCATGGACTTCCAGCGCTTGGTTGCTACCCTGGTTTACTTGACAGGGGCAAATTAAAAGTTCATACATTCCTGTTGACTATGAATTACATATGGTTTCTAGAACTAAGAAGAATGAACACAAAGAACTGTGTTCTGTGTCATGGTAGATGAACTGACTGTTAATTTTTTTTTTTTTTTACAGATCAGCTTACATAGTGTAACACTACCTTTATTTTATCTACTGTTAAACTTAATTCACCCAGCAGCGAAGGATCTGAACTGGTAACATCGTCTCGATAACAGATAAGAGAGGGGTCACCTGATAGGAATGGAGGCTTCCTTCGCTTTTTAAAAAGAAACATTTTAAGCCAGATGCCGATTCAAAGTCATTTTTGGGCATTGCCAGCCTAAGGAACAGTTTAAAGCTCATTGATGACAAAAAGAAATTATTTCAAGCTGTGAAATATTTTCTCCCGTAAGATAAGACAACTTCATTTGTGGACAAATTGCCCTGTGGAGGGGGACTTTTTAATCATGTCAATTATTTTCTTAGTCATCAAATGTGTGCAACATCTACATCCAGCTAATAGAAGACGGGACCATACGGGCATCGCTGATAGTGATGTGGAGAGATGTGCTGCCCACCTTCAAAGCAAGAGCTTTGCAAGCTTTAGAATTCTCAGTACCTTGTGAACAAGGTAAGCAATTATGCATGCTCTGCTTTCCTTTTGAGCCTCCATGTATCTAAGGTAAGATTGCCGCTCGTGATTATCCTTGAGTAGGCAGCGGCAACTGTGAATTTGAAATGTCTAAATTTCCCCCAAGAAGGACCATACCCAGTTCTCTGTTTTATATAATGTCTTAATGAGGAAAGGGACCACATTATTTCATAACATCCCTTCTATTGTGACGATTAGAATGGCCTGGTCCACAGACAAACGTGTAGGCGAAGTTGTGTTTCTCAGTACGCACATACATGAGGGTGGCTTTCGTGTCCTCACATAACCTGCTGAGAGAGTGGGAGCGAGCACTTTCAGGAGGTCAGTTCAAGTGTCTTTGGCCAAGACCAATAGATATGTAGATATAATAGCTTTGTTTGTGTAATGAGAGGGTTTCAGCTACATGAGGAGATGTTCTAGACAACAGAAGAGTGCACTGTTTAGATATATAAATGATGGGCAGGGTTTTTAGCTTAAAGGGAGAATCAACATACAGTCAGCATAATTTTGGGCGACACTGTACAACTCAAAGAAACATTAAGATATTCTGAACATTAAGTGTCATGTAAAACTTCTAGATGACTACAGATTTTGTGCCCTGATAGAGGTGACCTGATATTTTTGAATCTCATGCATATATCATTAGGTAAAAGAAACAAATTAGTTCCCTAGAATGTTTCTAGCTGTTAACTGTGATACTTTGGTGGCTGAATCATTCCTTCCCATTGCATCATGGGTTTCAGAGAGACATGACCTAAGGAGCAGGCAGATAATATCACTTCTCTTTTCTCTGTAAAGCTGCCGTATGAAGCATTGTTGAGGATGTTCCCTTATAGAGTGAGCACAGTTGCTATAAAATTAATTATTACCATTATTTGACATTAACATTAGAATATGATATCAAAATATTTTCCTCAAGTTGATATAAGAATTAGATAGCCTGTCTTGTTTGCTCTGGGGCTTTGACTCCCAGGAAACTCAAGTGACAAGCAACTGGAGTGGGCTCTAGATGATGATGATGATGATGATGATGATGATGATGATGATGATGTAGTTTTCTCATTTGTATCAAAGCAATCAAATGAAACAGAATCTGACATCTGGGTCATGTGAGTTGTTGTGGTCATGACAAGAGCATGGTGAATTCATACCTCATATGATGATCAGACATAGAGTGTGTCCTGGCAGCACAGTGCTCAATGATGCAAAGAACCTAGATGCAGAATTAAGCTCACCTGCATTTAGATCATAGCTTTCCTGCTTCTCAGCCATGTTATTTGCCACACACTTATACTCTTGAATTGCAGTATGCTATTTGTGAAAGATGTAAAGGTCTTAGAATAGATCCCTGCCAAAGGACATTAATAAGTAATAATAAATAATAATAAATAAACAATAATAAAGGCAGATAATAATGACTATTACTTTTCTAATGTAATTATTCACTAAAACTTAAAGTAGATGATAGTGGTAAAATTTGAAAGCAGATATTTCTAAGTGATCCTTCCAGATATAGAAGAGATAATAATGGACATTTTTGTCTTTGAATAGAGAGGTTTTATAAACATTTCACTGTGTGCACTGAGTCATTACATGGAGAGAATTGGCAGCTTTTCTTACCTGTATGATAGGAAGCCCAAGATATATGGAAGATTTCATTCTACAATTAAGAATATTTTCATTAAAATGCTGAAATTATGACCAGTGTTTTCATAGATGAAATATTAATAATCCAAATTGACAAAAGTAATATGGCTAGATAATTATGGTTAAGAAATATCCTAAAGTCTCAACATTCTGAATGTTCAAAAACTGATTTTAAAGATCACATGTCCATTGGTAACTCCATCTACCAGTTTGCAAATATGCTACTTTCTAAAGCTGTGATTGCAACTGACTTGCTTGAAAGTCAGAATGAATTTTCTTTATGAAATATATTATAAACATTAGCTTGTTTTTAGTTTATCTCCTTTTCACAACCAGTTTAATCCTTAACAATCAAGCTGAAGGGACATGTTTCAATAGAAGGCAGAAAACAAAACTCTGGCAACACTTTTTAATTCTAAAGCTAATGAAATACATTTAAGACTACAGAATATTTGTAATACATTCTAATTAAGTGTTTCCCATTATATAGCTTATTATCACAACAAATTGAAAGAGAAAGAATTCCATAATTTATTTTGAATGAATTTAATTATGTGTGGGGAAGAAGGCTGAAGGGAACCTCTGTGGAGATCTTCAATGGAGAACTCCAGGCCTTTTCAATGATCCTGAAGGTTTAATTCAATGTACGCTTTTTAGTGGAACCTGGACTCCCTGAGACTTGGTGCTCCATAGTTCTCTGAATGCAAAGTTGAATAAAACACAGTCTCCGTGGGCTGAGTGTGAGGTTCAAAGATAGAACACAAGCTTAGCATCATCTAAAATTACCTGGAGAGAGAGTAGTAGCAAAGGATTGTTTAGATCATTCTGGCCTGTGTGCATGGTCTTTGTGCTTTGTCTTGATAACTTTAATTGATGTGGGAAGACTCAGCCTAGAAGTGGACAGCGCCGTCTCCAGGGTTATATCCTAGACTAAATAAAAAAGGAGAAACTGACTTGAATGCAAGTATTCATTTATTCCTTCTCTCTCTACTCTTGACTGTGAATGTGATTGGCTGCTTCAAGTTCCTGAGGCCTTGACTTCCCTACCATGATGGACTATAACCTATAATCATGCGCTAACATAAGCCCTTTCTTGTAGGTGGCATTTTCTGTTGTGACTACAATCAGTTATGTTCCTCCAGCTGCTTCCCAAATAACCACTCAGAGGCTTACTATTAATTATAAAGGCTTGACTGGTAGCTTAGGCTTGTTATTAACTAGCTCTTAAAACTTAAATTAACCCATATTTCTTATCTAAGTTCTACCACATGGCTTATGACTTGTTATCTCATTTTCTATATGTCCTCTTTCCTCTGTGTCTAGCTTATGACACCTCTGACTTGACCCTGCTTCTTCTCAGCATTCTCTCTGCCCAGAAAATCCTGCCTAGCTGTCAGCCAATCAGCTTTTCAATAATAATGAGAGCAACACATTTTTACAATGTACAAAAGGATTATTCCACAGCACTTTCTCCCTTCAGTTGCTTTGGTCAGGGTACTTGATCACATCAAATGAAATGAAACTAAGACAGTATGGACAAAGTCATGGGTTTGATTCCTAGCAACAAAACATAAGAAAAGAATTGAAAAGAATACCATCGTTATACTTGCCTACTAATGAACATCAAATCCAACTTCAGATCACAGGGAAATCCAAACAACCACAGGATAAGAGCAGAGAATTCCATTACTTGCCCTGTTAAGAAAATATAGAGCAAGGTAGTCTAGGGTGAGTGAGGGTTTGAGGTTCATCGCTTCTGTTCTTCTGCTGTCTGTAGCTTCTTTTTCAAGATCAGCTGATGATCCATGAGAGGTTCTGCAACTGTAACCATTGCTTTTTGTTCTAAAACAGCAGAAGGCAGAGGGAGGAAAGGATGGACATACTTGGTGTGTGTGTGTGTGTGTGTGTGTGTGTGTGTGTGTGTGTGTGTGTGTTTATATACTTTTCTGCATGTGGAGGCCAGAGGCTGATGATCATATAGATATCTTCTTAAGTCACTCTATACCTTATCATTTTTCCACATCTTATATTTTGAGACTTTGTATTGAAACTGGAGCCCATGGATTCATCTAGAATGGGTGACTAGAAACCCTAGGAATCCTTCTGTCTCTACCTACTGGGGCTGAGATTAGAGGCAAGCACCACAGAACCTAGCTTTTATGTGAGTATTGGGGATTTGAACTCAAGCCTTCATGTTTATGTAGAGACTACTTTACTGATCGTCTCCTCGCCACCCTTACATACTTCTCAGTTTAAAGGGAAAGTGCAGGTCACACGTAACTTCTGTTTCCCACTCATTTGTCTGAAACTTAGTCATGAGGTCACTTATGCAAGCAAGAAAGACTGGAGAATGACCTTTTAGCTGCTCTAGCTAAAATGCAGGATTCTATTTACTGCAGAATCATAAAAGAATGGATTTGTGGAATAGTCAAGTCCATAGAGCAGTCATAAGGCAGTCCTGATACAGGAATTATTAACAGAAAGAAGGAATTATGGGACTGGTCACTAAGCATGAAGGATGGTCAGTCACAAAGGACAACGATGGAACCAATGTCCTCTTAGATGTGGAAATGTCTCTGTGAGAAGGACAGCATCTGAAAGAACCTGTGGTGGTGTATCAGACATGAAACCCTCCGGAGCAGTTAAACAGTGGATATCATTTACACTGAGGCTGAGCACAAAATATGAAAGCCTCTGAAAAGAACCTCAGGGCCTCCCTGGAGATGTTCAAGTGCCAAGAAGGCGTGCAGATGCTTGGTTTGGGAAGCTGACTTAAGAGCATCACAAGGAGCTGGCTACTCTCTTTCCTGCCGGGCACAGAAGAGTATGGTGGCTAAGGCTAGGACGAGAGACAAACCGCCTAGCTTTGAATAGTCACTTTGTCCTTTACTTGTGGCATGGATTGGGGAAAATAATTCATCCTTTTGAAATTCAGTTTATATGCATTTGCAAACAGGGATAATAATACTCTACTTCCATTTATAAAGTGACTGGACATTTTCTGACATATAGTTTATGTTAGTAAAGCAATTTAAAAATCTAAATTAGTCTCTCTATGCACACAGTCAGTGATTCAAAATATTATATAAAGTCTACCTCTTTATTCTCCATTTCTCTTTTCTGTTGCACTTGCTGGGAATAAAAAAAAAAAAAAGGTTCTCCAATGGCCACATTTCATTAGCCATACAAAAAAGGACCTTGGAGTCCCTAGTTTAGCAAGGATTCAGTTAGATTCTAAACCAGCATCTCTTGTTCTTCTCAGATTCTAACTTGTAGAAGTGTGGTGGTGGTGGGGAGGCGGTGTTCCATGCTTCCTCTTCAAAATATGGGTGGGTCTACCCAGGCGGTGGTGGCACACACCTTTAATCCCGGCACTCTGGAGGCAGAGCCAAGTGGATCTCTGTGAGTTTGAGGCCAGCCTTGTCTACAGAGAGAGATCCAGGACAGGCACCAAAACTACACGGAGAAACCCTATCTTGAAAAACAAGAACAAACAAACAAAAATATAGTGGGTCTGGATTTGAGTTCGGGTACTGGCACTTCCTTTGCCTGCTGCCTTAACCTTGCTAAATTGATGTTTCACATATCACAGGGAATAGCAGTGTCTTAGAAGAATACGATGAGAACTAAATGAAATGATAGACACCAAGTGCTTAGCTTTGTGCGCAACACGTAGTCAATACCCCGTAAGTTACAACCACGATTATTACTAGGATTGAAGACATTGTGATGGGGGTCAGAAGTTGGACTGTGATGGTGGTTAGCTCAGCCTTCTGAATGCCAATCATATAACAACACTGGGGAATCAGTCCCCATTATATAAAGACAGATCAGTACAGTCTGTGGAGGTAAGAGAAGGCAAGGGGAGAATGTCTGGTAACCAGGAAATGAGTTCTTAGCTGTGGCTTCCTTATCGATTGAATGCTTCCCACCTCAACTCAACTTGAAACAAAATGCATCCACTGATGTTACTTTCCTTTTCTCAAAATAAGGTCTCCAGGGGCTCATGTAGCTCAGGCTGCACATCTATCTCCTGTGTAGCCATGGTTGACCTTGTTCTTCTGATTTGGCTTCCACCTCTCAAGAGCTGGGATGACAGGCATCTGCCACCACACCCAGCTCGGATATTAATTTCCAAAGAACACTTTTGTCATATGCAAAGATCAAAATGGAGTTTTGGCCAAGCTGACTTTTTGATCACTCCACTAAGTGGAAACAACAATTTCCATGAAACAGTCTGTGAAAACTCGGGGCAGAAACAGCAGAGTGTAACAGCATGTGAAAGTAATGTTTCAACTTATTTCTTGGAATTTCTGGGCAGAAGTGAGAATCTTCTAAATAATAGCACATGTTAACATGGCCATAATCGATTATTTAAAAAAAACAGAAAGGGGCCCCTGAGACCCATTTATCCAAACTATATTGAGCATTCCTAGGAAATTCTTAGAACTGGGCTGATCAGCTCTGTAAGTGTTTCAGCTTTTGAGACTGAGGCCCAAAGGTCTTGGTGCTGTACAATTCCCAGACTCCTCAGTTAACACCAAATGAGGGGGGTTCTTATGATGGCTACAGGACTCTAAGATGCTGTAGGATGAACGATTACAGCAAGCTAGTTGATCTGCCTCTCCCAGGGGACTTTTATAGAACTGCGTGTCCAGAAACATGCATCCTGACAAAGAAGTAGCGTGTGATGTCCTTTACCTGGTAGATTTACATACCCACTGACCTGAAGGAGACCCTTGTTATTTTCAATTTTGCTTTTTAACTCATTCTAATAGTTAATTTTTGAGGAAGTTTTAATACCCTGATATTAAACTTCAACTATGTTTTGTAGTTTAAAGTAAAAACGTTTGATCACTTCACAGAATTTTGTTCTAAGTAGTTGAAACAGGTTTTTTTTTCCCCTTATAGCAAACCTTTGGATTATTTTTACAAAGCTAAGTTGAAGCAAGGTTTAGTTATCATTTCATTCAAAGAGACAACTTCTAAGTCATTGTATATTTCTGTACAGAAACTGAGGCAAATGGATCTGGCCAGTGCATCTGAACTTAAAATGACTTTTTGTTAAAAAAAACAAACAAGCAAAACAAATACTAAAAAGCAAACCCACTAGAAACCCAAGACAGCAAACCAGAATGTTGAACTATTTCTGGATTTCTTGTGCAACAGTCAGGGCAATGATAGTATATAATACAGTGCTAAAACTGGGCACTGGGCAGAAACAGTCTGAGTAGACCATTGTAAACCACCCATGACATTAAAAAGGTAACAATTTCTACAAAAGGATCGTTTCATTTGGGCCCCAAATTATAGTTCTGCAAGGGTATAAGAAGTTCACCAGATGGGAAGCTGCCTGAATTTGCAGCCATACATGTCTTCTTCTTCTGAAAGAAAGAGGCATTTGCTTCCTGACATGTTATCAGGGAAATTGTTCATTTTTATTCTTCATCTGTCACTCAAAGTTGTCACTACATTTAGTGGCTATTTATTCTGCACAACATTCCTACCTCTAACAGTGCTGTCAGCCTGGCTGGTATTCATATGCCAGCAACACATTTCTTCATACTTCAAATACAACTTCTGGAAAGACGTTCCCTCCTTCTGTCTCATTCTCCAACCCAGTCCTGGGGAGAAGTTCTCATCTGCTCACCCTCCTCTTTGTTTCTTGTTGCTATTCAGCATGGAGGCTAGTGATAGCCCCTCGATAAATTCTGTCTTGTTTTCAATTATCTCTCAAGTTGAAGCACTCGAGCATGTTGGTACAGCCATGAGTGTCCATTGTGTCTTCCCAGGACAGATGGCACAAATTCAGATTTGAGCAGGGCAAAGGAAGTGTGTAAGTTGACCTGTAACTCTGACATTGTAGATGTCTCAACAGACTGAGCTCGATAGTCACTATGAAGAAACTGTAAAAATAACTTTCATTACACTTTTATTTCCATATCGGCCTCAGTGGTATGCTAACCATGCCCACAGCATAGGCTTAACAAGAAAGTTTGAAATCCATCAAATGAATGATGAATTCACATTGCTTTCCCCAAAGCAAAGCAAAATAAAACTTTTTTAAAAAAATTAAAACTGAGGAAATAACAAAACTAAGCCCAGTTTTTGACTGCTTCTTTTACTGGCAATATGATGCAGAATTATAAATACGTTCTAAACTTCTCTAGCCTGGAGATCCCCTTGATGGTGGAGTGAAAATTGAAGTCATTACATACAATAGAGCAATTTACTAAGATTGTTCTTAAAAGATTTTCATTAAGATTCCTAATTTAAGTGTTTAAAGTAACAACCTATTTACCAAGAAAATATTAACCGACACTTGAGGAAAAGAAAGACTTTAGCATAATAATTATTTGAAGCAATCATGATAATACTCCAGAATCCCCTACCTAAATGAACTTAAAAGCAAAAAATTGCCAGATGGCTTTAGAAGTTTTGCTTCCAAAAGAAACCTTTAGTGTTGGATTTTATCTTTTCGAGGACAAATGCTTCATGGTATATTCCTATAGTAATTGTTTTGTTTTCTAGCTTATGATTAATTAATCTAGTCACAAAGCACACAGTCAAATAGGTGTCTAGAGAGGCTAAAAGAAATTTTTTTTTTTTTTTTGTCTTTCGAGACACAGTTTCTCTGTGAGGTTTTGGTGCCTGTCCTGGATATTGCTCTGTAGACCAGGCTGGCCTCGAACTCACAGAGATCCAGCTGGCTCTGCCTCCCGAGTGCTGGGATTAAAGGCATGCACCACCACCACCCAGCCAGAGGCTAAAAATTTATTCGTAGCAAAATAACGCCTCCTGAAGGATTTATTTCTTCCCATATTAATGATGGCCACATTGTATGTGATACTGGAGAGAGCCTGTCCTTGGGCAAGGAGCCCGGGCCCAGGCCTGATTTGTCCAGTAAAATGTCTCCTGGCCCATTGTGCCTCAGTGTTCCACATACAAAACCAGTTACACCAGACACTCCCCATGTTCCTTTCCAGTTCCAACACTCTATCTAACGATTTGGCAATTGGTTTACACGGCACACAAGTCTGGGGGAGCCCAAAAATACAGTTTCAAAGTTGAGGTTGATGCTTTGTGATGTAGAGAAGAAATAAGCCACAGTGCACTATATTAAGCTCACATGATGAGAATGGGAGCATTATCAATCTTAGAAATAAATCTGCCCTCTGCATTAGATGTTGGACTACTTCTGGAAGCACTCAGCAATGCTAGTAGTACCTTGAACTCGGGATGACTATTCTCTCGGAGCCAGTTTTCCAGCCTTGTCCATGTTGATGTTTGGGGATGGATGTGTCTATATTGTGGAGTGCTGTCCTGTGTATTTCAGTATGAGTACTAGTACTAGTTCCCATATTTATCTATAAGATGTCAGTGCCATCCCTTCGTCCTATATTGAGACAACTAAAAATATCTTCCCATTAATGGTGCCTCACTGGCAAGCAATCTCTAAGATAAACTAGTCTTCTTTGGCTTCTTGTTCTACCTCATTCTGAAGGTACCAGAGTTTTGATGCTCAAACATGTTTGAACCAGATATCCAAAGTCCATTGGTCTTGAATATAGTTCTGTGAGCAAAACCACTACCAGTAATATTATCTATTATTATGTTTTAATAAAGTTGGAATAGATGCTTGCTTGCATCAGGCCTTACACAATCTCAAGGTTCCTGAATTTAGCATCAATGAAGGAAACTCCCGCGTTATAGAAAAGCTATAATCTCTATCCTCAGGCGCCTGGTTTTCTGGCAGGGAAGATGTACAGTCCATGAGTTTAAAATGGGCATCTGAACATTTACAACGTCAGAGAGTGGTGAAGGGACCCCAAAGGATGAGACCAGAGAGGGAAGGGCTGATAAGAAATCGGGGAGAGGGGGTTCTCGCTGTGGGAGGTGCCACAGGGCAGCGGCAGGAGGCTTGCCGTGGGTGCAGACTAGCAGATGAAGCCAGGATGTAAGGCGAGGGATGACACTGAGGGAGATAGTGGGCGCAAAATACCATCCCAGCAGGAGGAATACATTCTGCAGATCTGATGAACAGCATGGTGACTGGAGTTAATAACAATGTCTGCTCGGAAATTGCTAAGTGAATGGAATTTAAATGTTCTCACCACACACACACACACACACACACACACACACACACACAGATGAGGATCTGAGGTAATGGATATGTTAATCAGCTCTATTTAATCATCTTGCATGTATAAACATTTCAAAACCCTACACTGCACCTGGTAAATACGTACACTTTTTATCTGTTAAATAAAAATTTTAAAATGAAAAGCTAATTTTTCACTTAGAAGACTGTATAAGGTCCTTGTGGAATCCTGACATTTCATTGAAGGTTTTAGCTGTAATTCTACGTGCAAGTGGCAAGCAATCCTGCATCTTGGGGGGACAATGAAATGAATGGGTGGTCCATTCTTACAGCAGGAGCTTTGAAGGATAGTGGATGAAGATTTGAAATGTCACCTTACCTCTCAAGGTGACAGCCAAAAGGTGGTTGTTACTTCTTTTCTGTTGCTGATTAAAAGGTGACCAGTAACAACACGTAGATCTCATCCCACCTTCCACACAGCCATTTCTGAGTCTAGATTGTTTGTGAGTGAACTCTCTTGCTAAGTGCTGCCCATATTGCTGCAGAATGTGGACAAATCCACCTGCCCTGCCAGCTGAATACCACAGACAAGCAAGGCCAGGGTTATTCAGCAGAAGAAACCACGAAGAATTCTGGCCAGAGTATGGATATTGGATTCACGTGAGCTTTGGGTTGGTTGAGCCTGCGGCCAAAGGGTACTATTTGTATGATTTTTCTTTTCACCTGTAAAAAAATGGACATAAAGACAGTTTGGATAGAATCAGAGATATAGCAGATACTTTAGGAATAATCAAATGTATCTTAAAAATTCAGGCAGAGTTTCTGGGGTTTATTTCTTCTCCATTTTGGGGGGTAACAGGTTTTGAACCCAGAGTCTCACACATACTGGGCAAGCACTCTGGCACTGAGCTACATTTCAGGTCATATTTGTTCTTACTTTATATTTCAAGATAAGAGTTCTCTACGTTGCTCAGGGTAGCCTTGAATTCCCTCTGTAGACTAGGCAGTCCTTGAAAATTTAATTCTCCTGCCTCAGCTTCCTAGGTATCTGGGATTACCAGATCTTTACTCCCTGTTTGGAATATCTTATATTTTAGTAAGGACTCATTCAATAATTGTAATTTTATTGTTATCCATGTTACAGTGTCAATACTTCTCCTTGGTGCCCTTAAATATATACTCTAATCCTCTCATGGCTGCCTTTTGCATGTAAATATATGTTACGAATGCATAAAATGAAAAAATTTATTGCTGAAAAGACAGGAGGAGGAAAGTGTAAGTTGTGCCTGGTGGATAGAAAGGGCTCAAGGTTACCTTTGTTGTAAACAAAATGCCAGATGAAGAAAAGCATGTGCCAAGTTTCTGGGAAGGGTTATGGGAGGTCAAGCCCAATACCTGGAGTGTGGGCCATGGCGCCATGAAGACATTCCTTCCTGGGAGAGCATGTAGTATTTGGAAAAAGTCCGAAGTGCTTTGGGCCCTTGGAGTACTAGCTTCTCTGTTTGCTTTCCTCTATCTCCTCATTCCTTATCAAGGGAAACAGGAAGAGGGATCATGGGCAGTTCAAACACATCCTGTCCCTTCCAACCCTGGGAAAGGGATAGAAAGGCACCTGTCCTGATCCAAACTGAGCTGAAGGATTGAAGTCGAAGTCTTGTTTCAGGGTTGTTCTTTCTCCTAGATTTCTCTGCAGACAGAAGTGAGATGGATGGAGGAGCTGGCTGTCCAGAAAGCCCTCTCAGCCAGAAACCACAGGAGCATAGCTAATCAAATGTGTTAAGCCAAAGCAACGCTAACCTCTGAGGAGGTCAGCAAAAGGAAGACAGGGCACATAAAAGAGAAGAGCCCAAATCCTTAGGCCATAGAAATCCCTGGCTTTTAGGCGATTGGATGGATGTTAGTTTACCAAACCCAATGGAGTCCTCGCAAACACCCGTTTCTCTGCCCATGTGGTAGTCTGCTGATCTCGATGCATCAGGGGAACAAAGAATGCCTTCTGTCTAGTGGCAGTTTTAAGTTATCCTCTTAAAACGTTACAGAGTCTTTCACACTCCATAATGACCCCTGGTCCTCCACAGCACCTTTCTGTTCTCGTGAACTATGCCTTAGCTTATCCTGTTTATTTTATTTTTATTTTTTTCCTGGATTCTTTGACTTTCTTCATTTCCTTCTATCTGCTGGCTTTTGTTCTATCTCCAGGCTATGTGTCCAATGTATTCTATAATCTGCTTCCATCCTCCTCTCTGTTCATTTTCTGCTGTTCTCTGGGTCTTGGTTTACAATCCTTCACTTTATAATCCAATGTTGGTCAAGGTCCAATGTAACAGTGGAAGAGAGGCTGAGAGACATCAGAAGGAACTGTCCAATGTTTTGCAGCTATAACATGCAGGGATGAGTTTATTCTTTTAAATGTTCTTACATGATTATCATTTAGTTGAATTCATCAACTAACGGTGTGTGCCTCCCGACGGTGGGTGGAGTGTGTGGTCAGGGAGGGAACTAGAACAGGGCATCACCAACGCAAAGGTCATGGTGAAATGGAATTGTGTGGTTTGCCTGCATCGAAGATCTCAGTCTGGGAAGTTGCTTGTATAGCACAAAAGGAGCAAGCAACAGCGAATGAAACTGGGCAAAAGAGAAGGGTCCATGTGCTCAGAGGAAAGGATGTCCATCTGAAGTTATCAAAGAGGCTACCAAGTCCTCTAGGGAAATCCTGCTGCATAGGGATGGAGGCGGGTTTCCTAACACCAGTGTCCACTCTTTCAGAAATGGGCAGTGTCTGCAGTTTGAAGTAGAAGAAATTTTCCCATCAGTCAGTACTGCTCACCTCTGTTGACCTTCCTTGTACTTTATGGGTTACACTAGCATCCTGGAGCTCAACCTGTGCATGAGATGGGCTCCTTATCTACTTTATTACCCAGATGTCATTCTGAAACTCGATGTTCACTGAATATGGCACCCTATTATCACAGCAGACACTTTCCAGAGACCAAGCATAAGAACAAACACCAATTCAAGCACGGGCTTTGCCAGTGTTTTGGAAAGAGCACAGCCTTTTCACTATTTAATTCTTATCTGTGACTCGAGTTAAGTAAATGCTCTCTGACTTCCTTAAGGTTGTTTGAGTAAAAATACAGTGGCATTATTGTATTATGTGATAACTCATTAAAGATGACATAATTCCATCTTAGCATTCTATTTCTTTTTTTTCTTAAGGCCCATTATATAAACATCACAAAAGCACATTGGTCCAAATGTTATTTCTAAGTAAAGTACATCATTCTCATCAACTACAGTTCTGCTTAAAGTGAAAAATTGAGATCAACTGAAAGGAAAAATAATATGTAAGTGGTTAAACTCACAGTCTGACACATATAACTGGCGGCTATTAAAAGTAGTATTTTAAAATTGTGCCTAACAATGCAGGAAGGGATTGCTACACAGCAGAAGGGAAAAAGCACTGTGCAAACCCATGTGGATGCTGTGATTATAAGTAGTTAAAAACATTGGAAGGAAAGCACCGAATGCCAATAGTTTATATCTGGGACAGGATTGTGGCTTCATTGAAATATTTATCTTTTAATTTTTCTGTGCTTTGCCAACTTTTCATTTTAAGGCATATATAAATCACAATGGAACTTGTCATTTTTGCTTCTTTCTGATCCTTTCAAGTTGCATCTAATTTTGCAGTCTCACTAGAAACCTGATCTTCTTTCTTTGCTCTAGTTTGCATCTTTCTTTTTCTTTGTTCTGAGTTTTTGCGGGGAGTGCAGAGTCTCATGTAGCTCAGGCTGGCCTTCAATGCACATTATTATTGAGCTAGCTATGGTGATATTTTATTTGTATTAAAATGTTATTTGTATGTTAATAGATAAAGTTGCCCGTGGATCAGAGCTATTAGCAAGCCATAGGAAAGCAGGGCAGTGGTGGTGTATGCTTGTAATCCCAGCACTTGGTAGACAGAGCTAGGTAAGTCTTTGTGTGTTCAGGGATACAGCCAGTATTGGATACACATGCCTTTAATATCAATACCAATCATAGAAAACCTGGAGATCTATACAGACAGGCCGTGATGAGGCAGTCATGTGGTTGGGTTTACAACCAATGAGAAGGCAGAACAGAAACACTATAAAAAGACAGACACACAGGAAGTAGCTCTGGTTCGGAGAGGTAGGACTACCGCAGGAGGAAGGGTAAGGTTTTAGCTCTTAGCTCTGACCTCTTGGCTTTCTTCTTTGCATTGGTTCTGTGTTTCTTATTTAATAAGATGGTTGGTTACATCTACAGCTAGCCTAGAAACTCCTGATCATCCTTTGTCGAGAGTGCTAGTATTACAAGCATGGTGTGGCCATGCCTGGTTGTATCTCTTCAATACAAAGCACATGTATAGTCCTCATTAGTAATAGATTTAATTTTACTTTCTTATCATTTGTGTATCTGGCTTTGTGTGTTCATAAGCAAAGCATAAATGAAACAAAACAAGAGATCACATAAAGCCTATATGTGATAAACAGAAATATTATTATTTTTTTTAAAATCCTCATGTCTAAAGAACTGAACTGAAATGAGCTTTAGGAAGGAACAGAAGATCACAAGCTCATAGTAGACAATCAAAGTCAAGGGCAGTACAGAAAGAGAATGGGAAGCTGTGGCCAGCTTTGTCATAGGTAAGCTTCAGGTTGCCTCATTTGCTGTATAACTCAAACAATGAAGAAACGGAAGCTCAATGTGGCCATATGCCTTTAACAGGACAGTGATTCATGCTGCCATGAGGTCTGTCTTCTTCTGTTTGACTTGCTTGTAAATAAATCGATCTGGTAACATGTGCACCCTCAGAAGACAATCACAGAATTGAAATTTGTTTAGGAATACATGACAGAAACGTGTGTACTCATGCATTTTTATGAGCATGGCAAATCTCTTTGGCTTGTGTATATTGCATGTTAAGTTCCTTGTTGTTAGAGCAAAACTGCGTTTATTCCTTTTTTACTTCTTACAGTTTTCAGTTCACAGTGCCTTCCATTCAGATTCTCAGGAAGTGCTTTTACCTAGCCGTTACATCTTAATATTTTATACTACTCCCAGAACACTACCGTTTGCGACCCAGCAACGGCTTGGTGCATTTCATTATGCTAGCACGATCTGTAGATGGATAACGGCTAAATGAGACAACAAAGATTTCTAGACAATCAAAATAATTAGTGTGGGAGCCATGGCTGTGATCTCATGTGCATCTTTATGAAATCGAGGAAATAAAATGGTCTGTTTTGTCATGGTATGTACCCACTCATAAGTGGATACTAGATATAAAGCAAAGGCTAATCAGCCAACAACCCACAACTTCAGAGAAGCTAACTAACAGAGAAGACCCAAAGAGGGACACATGAACCGCCCTGGGAAGGAGCAATAGATGAGATCTCCATGAGTAAACTGGGATGAGAGGTGGGCAATGGAAGGTAGGGGATGGGGGATGAGAGTATAAGGGAATGGGATGGTTGAGCTGGAACAGGGAGGGATCCGGAATGCAATGAAAGAGATACCATGATAGAGGGAGATGTCATGGGGATAGAGAGAGACAGGGTGCTAGGGAAGTTGCCAGGAATCCCCAAGGATGACCCCAGCCTGGGCTACTAGCAATAGTGGAGAGGGTGCCTGAACTGAGCTGGCTTGCCCCAGGGATCAGACTGGTGAATATCCTATCTGTCATCACACAACTTTTCTCCAGTGACTGATGGAAGCAGATGTAGAGATCCACAGCCAACCACTAGAAGAGCTCCAGGAGTCCAGTCAAAGAGAGAGAAGAGGGATTCTATGAGCAAGTGCATCAGGATCATGATGGGGAAACATGCAGGGACGACCAAACCAAACTAGAGGGAACTCATGAAATTTGGATCAATGGTTGTGGAGCCTGCATGGGACTGGACTAGGCCCTCTGCATGGTGAGACAGTTGTGTAGCTTGATCTGCTTGTGGGGGCCCCTGGTGGTAGGATCAGAATCCATCTCTGGTGCATGAGTGGGCTATGTGGAGGCCACTCCCTAGGATGGGACACCTCATGTAGCCTTGAGGCAGGGGGAAGGACTTGGACTGCCTCAACTGAATGTGCCTCCACATGGGAGGCCTTGCCTTCTTGTGGGAGGGATTAGAAGGGGAGGGTAGGAGGGACAGAAGCAGGAAAGAGGGGAATCTTTGGTGTGTAAAATGAATGAAAATTTTTTCTTCATAAAAAAAATTAAAAAAATAATGGCCTGTTTTGTAGTTAGCTTTTGAACAAGAATGTTGTAAGATGCACGTGCTATTGATGCTGCATATTTAATTACTTCCCAGTAGAGGAAGCTTTAAGTTAGTAACAGTTTTCTTAGGAGTTAGAGTATTGTAGTATTCATCGAGTTCCGAATACTTTGCTGAAACCAAGATACTTGGGTGAGGTCAACAAAAAAGCCTCCGTGTGGATATTGACAGTGACAATCACAAATGATATAAAGTATTGGATAAGATCAATACTAACAAAGTGGGACAAATTGGCATACCACCAATAAGCACTAAAGCTATCAGAATTTTTCACTTGTGTTTTGTTGTTGCTGTTACTATTGTTGGACAGGGCGTGGCTTGGTAGCTCAGGCTGGCCTTGAGCTCAGTGTAGCCCAGGTTGATACTGAATGAGTTTCCTTATGCATCAATTAGCTACTTATGTCCTTGGAGTTCTGTCGATCACAACCTGGAACATAAAGAAGAAAGACTCTCTCTCTCTCTCTCTCTCTCTCTCTCTCTCTCTCTCTCTCTCTCTCTCTCTCTCTTTCTCTCTCTGTCTGTCTCTCTCTGTCTCTGTCTCTGTCTCTGTCTCTCTCTCTCTAGCTTCAAAGATCTAGTAACTTATGTACAACAAAGACAAATAGCAATTAATGATAATGGACTAAGAAAATGTGTCTGGCGTATAGAGGGAATCAGTCTAAAGACATCGGGAATTCTACAGAGTATTCAGGAAGTTAACGTTCACGTGAAATGGAGGCAAAGATGGTTGTCCTGGTATTTTACTGTCTGCCCTTTCGCATGGATTTGCAGTGTTCATGAAACAATCATCCCTGGATTTTGATCCAGAGCAGTGCGGTGCACAAAGGAACTCAGCTGTCAGTCGTAATTTCAGAATGTATTAAATAATTTACTCGAATTTCTCAAAAAAAAAAAAAAAACCAAACAACTAAGGGAACACATAGCTCTGGAAATTTTCCTCATGGGGTATGTTGGTGGAGGAGGAAGGATGTGAAGGAAGACTATGTTCATATTTCACTCTAACGTGGGTACAATTCTCCAGCGTAAAGAAAAAGTATAATAAAAAAAAAAATTTCCTCCAAATTCCAGGGTTCTGTTTATGAGCGGCTGCCTCCAGGCCCAGCCTCTTTGCGGAGCCATTTCTTCTGGCCCAGCTGTGGCTGATTTCCCTTCCCCCCGCCCACTGTCTCCTCCTCTTCAGTATAATTGACTTAACATACTTTATAGCTCACTCTCCTTCCTGCTACCATAGAGGCATTGTTCTCCTCTGCTGGCTCCGGCTGGTCCCTGGGTCAAAGCATTGTTTTCTTTTGACATCTTTTCTCTGGAGACAGAGGTGGAGATAGTTGTACAAAACCGTGATCTGAGCATGCGAGGGAGGCTCCTTCTGTGTCACAGGAGAGGAAACATTCGTCTCAAAGTCTTCCAAACGCCGAGTCAGGCTCCGTATTCTCTTACGCTCCTGCCCGGTTCCTCCACTGGAGGACAGCTGCTGTCTGGCCTGTCCGTGAATGGCTGTTGCTGTCTACTTCCCTGTGGCTCAGGAAATAGCCTTCAACTGTAGAAACATAGGTCAAGATTACACACAGTCAGGATGAGACCGAATAAAGACAAGAATTCACATTCCATGTTTCCTCCTTCCTTCCTTTATTTTAGTAGTACCCAGCATTGTAGGTTTGAGCACTTTTTTTTTTTTAAATTTTTGTTATTTTTGCTTGTGTTTTGGCCTCATACAGGGAGAAGAAAGTGAAAGTCTTTCATATTAATATTCATGACCATGTAATATGATGAGAAACCATCAGTGATCACCAAACTGTTTTATTTCCTAAAATCTTTTCAGCGAGTAAATAGGCATGAATATCAGTAAATTTTTGAATAGTTAAGGGGGCTCTATTTCCATGCTGGATTACATAAAACAACATGTGTGGTTTTGATAATGACATGGAACATAGAAAATAATTTGATTCATATTATAAAAATCTCATTCATGCCCTTTCCCACCAATTCCTTCCCTGCACCAGAAATGCTAATAAGCTGGAAATGGGTGGATGTGAGCTCCTCGCCAGCTCCTGTTTCTCACTCTTGTGGCAGAAACTGATGGCTCAAACCAAATCCAGCAGGCGATTCATTCTAATGTTTTTATTGAATGAAAATGAAATCTGCCCGAATCAGAGCACAGACTGAGGCAAGGACCTCAGTGCGTCCTGCTCTTTATAAACTGCATATCTGGTCCCCGCATAATCACAGAGCGGCTGGAGATGATTCATCTGAAAGACCTATTTAAGGAAGGAAGAAGGAAAAGTCATGGGCTTAAAAATGACCCGTAATCAGGTGCTGACAGTTGTGTGTTGAAAGGGTCTATGTAAAGCCAAACTTTCCAACCACAAGAAGGGACATGTTTTGTTCAACATTTTGGAACGAAGAAATGAAAGAAAAGCTCATCAAAGATGAAAGGCCTAGACATAGTTTTAACTTTCATGGTTGACACCGAAAAAGAAAAGAATTCTATTGAATAGATTAAAGAAATAAATGTCAAATTATGCATTTAATTTGAATTCCCGTGAAAATTTGTCGTATTCGTAAGAAGATACAAAAGTTCATTTTTGATATTAAGTAGGCCATGTCATATGCCCCAAACTGAAGAGCCCCATTGGATTCTGCAGAGGTGATTTGGGGATTCAGATGCAGCATGCTCAGACTGCAGAATGTTGATATTCTTTTGCAGCTTCCTTATGACCTCATGTGATTTATACCTTCAGGTATTTCTTCTTTGCTGTTGTTGTTCAACCACATATGATCATTTCCTTTTTCATGCTAGGCATTGTGTTAAGTTTGGGGATATAAAAATGTCTCCTCCCCCCCCCCCCCCCGCCCCTCACCCTGGTCTAAAAAACATACAGCTTAGTTTTCCAGACAAGAAAATGGACTTTAAATGTGCAATGCTCCTAAGTGCTGAGACAAAAAAAAAAAAAAAAAAAAACCAGATGCTAACTGAGACTGAGAAATCTATGAAGGCTTCCAGGAAGTACTGGCTCATGGGCTGAACTTTAAAAATAATTTATTTACCTAGATGAAGGAGAGGCATAGAATGTGGTTGATAAATACATAGATTCTACATCCAGACTATCTGGGTTCTCTCAAGCCTTGGATCTGTCAGTGATTATACATAACCTTAGGGGAGTTACCCAACCTCCTCGGTCTTTCAATTTCCTCCATCAGTGAGGACAATAATGGTCCTGCCATTTACTCATTCTAAGGTTGGAAGGACAAAAACATATTCTGAAGGAAATCTGAACAATTTGTGTCATAAGAGTGTTATATAAGTGTGACGAATAAAGGAGATGACAGGTATCCTCGGCAGCAAACACAGCCGGGTTCAGTGACCTCACAGGACATGCATGACACATTCTGAAAAACGATAAAGAATAGAGTGTAGGGGTCATTGCTATGGCACGCTAAAGGATAAGGCTGCCGAGAGTTGAAGGCTTACTAAAGAATGTGGTTATTATTCTAGATAACACGAGGAACACGGAAATACTTTAAACAAACAGGTGATAAGACTAGATTCACATTTTAAACCGGGCAATCTGGTAGCTCTGTGAAGAAGAGAGGAGGCAGAGGAGTAGATCCGGATGAAGTTTTCCTCATAACAAGAGTTAAGAGGGCTGCCGTTAACCATGTGGCCTCGGACTCCGGTTTGTGTCATATACAGTCATTACCTCTTTAATCAGTATCTCAGAGAATTCTTGTCTTGAGAGGATGTTGTGGTTTGAATATGAAATGTCGTTCACAGGATGGTGTTTTAAATGATCAGTCCCCGGCTGGTGGCACTATTTGAAGGAGCTGGTGACAATTTCAAAAGGTGGGACTTAGCCAGAAGAAGCAGTTCATTGAGGGATTGAGCATATCATCCCTGGTCCGTTCCTTTATGTGAGCTGCTTCCTGTCTAGCAAGATATGAACAGATTCTTTCAGGTGGTCACACTGCCATGATATTGCCTCACAACTGGCCCAGAAATACAGAGCCAGATGACTATGGACAGAACTCCCTTGAACTATGAGGCAAAAGAAATAACTCCTCCCTCAAATTGTTTTCATCCAGTCACAACAACGAGAAAAGCTAAGGATCCAGAGAGCTTTTTCACATACTGGATGAGGTAGCTATCCACGTGAAGATCGAGGAGAACTCACACAAACTGGTTGGAGGAGCAGTGAGCAGGGCCGGACGACCCATGGGATAGATCCACAGGGCAGCCCTTGCCGTTCTGACTTGGAAGGGTGACTGGGTGGCTTGCACAAGAATTCACAAGAGGAGCGGGTTTGCGTGTGAGGTTAGTGAGATTATATTTTGGCATGTTAACTTGGGAGTGTCGCTGGGGAGAAGGTGCTGTGAGACGGTGCTGAGGAAATGCCTAAAGTTTGGGGAAAGAGATTCTGGAAAGAGAGGTAAAACCGGAAGTTAGGGGTCTATAAGCAGCAGTTGAACCTTTGCAAACCCCAAGTCACCAGTGAGTGAGGAATGTAATCTTATTTCACTTGTTATTTTACTTATTTCCTCAATCATCCATTGGGAAAAAAAAACAACAAATTTTTTACGGAGTTTGCATCTGTGTATGGTACATGTGAATGTGAGTGTGGGTGTGTGCACAGGAGTACATGCCCATGAACCTCCATAAACAGGCCAGAGGAGGATGTTGGGTATATTTCTCTATCACTTTTCACTTTATTCCCAGTAGCTCTAGTGAACCTGACACGAAACTATTTTGGCTAGGCTGCTGGCCAGTGAGCTCCTGGGATCCAACCGTCTTTGTCCATTAACGCTGGCGTTCCAGGCTTTTTCATGTGGGGGCTGGGGTTTGAACTCAAGTCTTCCTGCTTGCCGAGGAAGTACTCTTATTCACAGAACCATCTCCTTAGCACCCCACACCAATAAACCAAGTTTCAGTGCCTGTTTGTGCCGGGCACTATTTTGTACGCTTTTTACATAAATGAGACCCTGAAGAAAGTAGTAATAGAAAACTAAAGAGCAGGAAGGTGAGGCCAACAGTGAAGAGCACGTCACATGATGCCGAGACTCCAAAATGAGATGATGAGTAAGAAGGGTCCCCCGGCTTTAGCACAAAATAGGTCACTGGTAGGAGAGAATAGAGTTGATTCTGCAGAGTGATAGACATGGAAACTGAGATTGAGCTGTGGCTTGAGGCATCGGTGGGTTGTAAGGACATGGACCTAAGGAAAGAAGAGAGACATAGATGTGTAAATGCAGAAGTGGCTACAAAATCCTCTACCTGCATGAATGCCCCTTGGCAATTTCTTCACAGCTATTCCCTTCAAGAGGTAGGGTGGGTTTCTTAACTACAAACTAGACTTGGTCATGTGATTTCCTATGTCCAATGGGGCAGTAACAAAGAAATTAAAGTGTTCGTGTTTTGTACCTTATTCTTGCTACTCTTAGGGACCCTGAGATTACAGTCAGGTAAATAAAACTCTAGACTAACTTGCTGGTAATCCCTGGCTAGTGGTCTTGTTCACCCATAGGCATCCAGCAGCAATAGATGATCTTGCCAAACACCAGCCATTGATTCAATCCCTGGTTAGTCTACACACTGATTTAGGATACCCAGCCACTCCTAGCAGATAAATTATCCGGCGAAGAACAGATCAGACTAGTGTTCAACAGGAAAGTAAATGCTGTTTTAAGCTTTACCGTCCTGAGGGTAATTTCTTAAATATCTCAAGTAAACTATTACAACACAATATTTTTTAATGACATAGGTTTCCAATGTCTCATTTCTCCTGAGGTTTGTATCTACTTTTGAATCTTTGGACTGGATTAGGGAGTTAGAAGAGAAGGAGTTGATTTTAGTCACCTCCTTCTTCCCCTCTCTTCCTAACACATTGTTCCAGATAGAAATAATATATCATAGTATCGGAGGGTGGGATGGCAAGGTCAAATAGAATTATTGATTTATACCACAGTGTAATTTTTAAACTCAGCATGTTGAGCAAAAGAAGCCAGATGAAAAAAACAAAATACATATTCTCTGTATTTCTCTTTATATGCAATTCTAGAAAAATATATGTGTTTATGTATAATAATAATAATAATAATGCCATGCCTCGTGATGGGTTCCAGGATGAAAGAGTGAACTACCAAGGGGCATGAAGAAATTTGGGGGATGATGAATGAACACATCAATTGTCTTGATTATGGTGACGGGTTCATGGGTAAATACTATATGCGTCCCAAGAGTTCATTTTAAAGATGTACCATTTACTAGCCAGGGTTGGTGGTGCATGCCTGTAATTTCAGTGTTCAGTAAGGTTCAATAAGTAAAGGCATGAGGATCAGAGTTTAAGGCCACCTTTAGGTACACAATGCATTAGTTAAAGGCCTGCTTGAGTTACCAAAGGCTGTTGAAAAACAAACAAGATAGAGCTAGCAAGAAGACTCAGTGGTATTTTAGGTTCAATTTCAAGGACCCATATATGGGGTCTCACCACCATCTCTAGCTCCAGTTTTCGGCGAAGACAATGTCCTTTTCTGATATCCTTCAGCACCAGGCATGCACGTGGTACACAAACGTAAGTGCAGGTAAAACACCCATGTACATAAAATCACCATAAATTTTTAACAAACGTCAAGTAGTTTGATGTACCTTAATTATATCTTAATAAAGCTCTTAAAAGAGAAGATGGGTAATGGATAACAGTTTCTATTTGGTTTCCAATTCATGAAGGGGTTGTAGAATCAAAGTAATATTCCCGCAAAGATGTCCAAGCCCTAAGTCTCCAGAGCTACATGGGAATATAAGGAACTGTGCAGGCTTGTATACTACCTTATGTGGCAAAGAACCCTTACAGAGGTATTTAGAAGATTAGAATCAGGAAGCTGCCCAAGCTTGATGATAATTGTCTGAGTCCTGAGAAGGGAAGAGCCTTTATCAGTTGGGATTTCAAGAGGAGACGGAAGAAGAAGATGGATTTGAAGGACTCAGTCTGCCGAGAAAATGGAGAAATGGAGCCACGAGCCCAGAAATAGTGGCATCTGTGATCTAGGGCTGGACCTCCGTTTTAGAAGTATGACAATGGGGACTTTCGCTTTATCCTTACAATGAGTTACATTTCATGAATAATTCAGATGACCACAAAACAGTTTCTTTCCTAGAATTTCCAGCTGCAGCTTGCAGTCAGCTTGATGAGAAGCATAGTGGCCAGCCAGCCCTTGACTGAGCTAGAGAACATTAAGTTGGTGTTTCAGGCTACTGAATAGCAGTTGACTGGAGCAGTTCTAGAAAATTAGTACAGGAAGTTTCTATGGCAAACAGTTGAAGTTACTGGCAAAGCAGCTATTTTAAAATGTTCTGTATTTCCTAGCAATGGATTCCAGATAATTAAGTCACTGTATTTTGCCCGAGGTATGTCACTTAAATATGGGAAGGGCTGGTCTTAACTCTTTGGACCTCATTGTCTGAACCATACATTGGTGGCATTTTCTTCCAACTGTAGAAATACCCTTCCATTAAATAGTTGTCCCATGACTCCAAAATGCCTCTCTGGACCCTCCCTAATACACCTCCCTCAACTTCATGTCTCTCAAAAAATATTATAATCTGCAAATTAGTGCTGCCCAAATCTATAAAGTGCTTGTACAAGACCAACAGCAGATCAAGCCAGCTTAAATTCCTGCACAGGTGGGGGAGGGGATCATGCATTTTGTTTTGCTTGTTTGTTTGTTAGTTTTTTAAGCCATCCGCTTCCAAACGAAAACATGGTGATTTTGTTGGGGGGGGGGGGATCTTCAAGTCCTTTTGCTAAAATCTGAAAACAGAGTTCTCCGCTAAAATTCTAGCTCAATTCTTTGCCTTAGAAGCTGCTCAGCCTCCTGTGTACGTTTGCTCTTTTGCAGAATCATGGCAATGACCATGACGCACCGACGCACCGGAAGCTGAGATAGAGCAAATATGCCCACAGAAGCCATGTGAGTGCTGGCTGGGCTTCCCAAGTTCTGCTTGTGATCACATCATGGCTGCTAGTTAAGACAATTTCCATTCAAGAAGTGATGTCACCTAACTTCGTAGGTTAAGCAGAAGAAAGCTTCATATGTTGTCTGGGAAATGGCTCGGTTGGGAAAATGCTTGCCTGATAAATTGGATGACCTGAGTTTGGCGCCCAGAAGCGATGTAAAGAAACAAGAAATCGCGTGACCTGGACATGTCATTCCCAGTGCAGTGGTTGGGAAGGAAGACAATGGGTGGATCCCTAGGACTTACTGAGAAACCTTGCCTCAAAAAATAAAAGTCTGAACCACCACAAAAAACCCAAGGTGTACAGCCAGCCCCGGAGGAACTACACCCTAGGTTGACCTGTAATGTGTACGTACCCTGCCCCGCCCCCCCCACCCCAGTTTGCCTTTTAAACGCTAATCCCATTAAGAAGATGCAGATCACTTTCTGTGGTTACCCACCCCCTTCACGCTCCACGCCCAAATGGTTCCTGTTTCTGTTGAGCCCGAAGCAGGAAGAGAAAGTGACGCAGCAGCGATGCTGAGCAAGTGGAGTTCAGTCCGATGATGCCTTCTTTCTCCCCCAGGAGAGGGGTGCGTGGGCAGAGCCCGGGTTATGCTTCTCATTTGCTTCATCCTTACGGCTTTTCCCAAATGGCCTTGCGCTCTCTCCTGACTCTTGCCTTATCAGTGCATGGCCGTGAGCTGGGAGATTCCTAAAGTTCTGTTGTCTCTCAAAACAAAACAGAACATTCCATCCAAATTTAAACAGAACCATTTACAACATTTACAATTCTATTACATATCGGTTTTCCTGCCTGGCATTTATTTGAGGAAAGGCTCTCTCGGATATGAGGGAGTTGGTTTTGGAAAATTAAATCAGACTGACTAAAATGATGGTATGATTCACAAGAAAAGAGAAGATCATTGTGTGATAGGATAATTATTTTTGGAGCACTTTATTTTCATGACTTCCAGCGCACAGAGGAGAAACATATGGACGGTGTTGCTAATTTAGGCCTGTGCTGCTTCAGGCTCTGCATGGAGGTTCTACACCAGAGCTCTTGGGTCTCCATTTTTGAATGGAGTGCTGCAAGAGATGCCATCAGGCAACAGAGTTAACACAGGTAGTTTTCACTGTGTGACAAGCAGGCCTGACCTTCCTCCCCTGTGAGCATGCTGTAAGGGGTGGAGCTCACAGGAGCTCTGTGTGGGCAGCCTTGAGAGTGGGTATTTCAATTTGAAAATTTTGTCAGTTGCCATAGTAATAGTCACAATTACGTGGTTTGTTCCTTCTTCATGGTACTGAACACATCTTAAAAGCACCCAGAAAACAGTAAGGCTTTACTTCTCTCCCTCCCCCATGCATGCTCACTGAGAAGAAAACAATCATGTGTGAGTGTATTTTAAGTTCAAGGAAAACAACAAAAAAAAATATCACTTGCGTGTCTCAATGTGAAGTATGTTCATTTCCTAACCATATATTTAATGAGATTCTTCTTTTAGTAGAGAAATGAACAGGAAGTGATTTTTTTTTTTTTTTTTTTTTTTCAAAACAAGGAGCCCTAGCAACCAAGGTTACAAAGTTCTGTGAAAAGAACAGGAAACTTCCTCTTGTTGTAAATGTGTGGTGTCAGCAAATCTGCCGCTGTGCAGGCAGGCACAGGTTGCTATGTCTGCTGAATCCCTGAGTAGATAGATACTCTGACTATCTGCTCACCCACTGCGGACTGCTTCCTTCCAGAAAGCAGCTCTGGTAGAAGACATTGCAGGTGGCTTCGGGAATACCACTTATTTGTCTAAAATATTTACATACTGAAATTCCATGAGCTTCCATGTCTAGGGCTAAATTATTACAGGTTTCCTTCTATTTTGATGTAGAAATACGTGTATGCATACCTCTCTGGGTACTAATTCTGAATGTAATATAGAAAAATGGTTAGGTGTCTTCTTTGGGTTTCTTTCTATGTCTGACAGAGAGGGGTAGGGCTGTCTGTGATTTGGGGCTATATCACATGGTAATTGAAGAGCTACCATTGGTTGATAGATTCAGTAAAGGAACAGAATGTGGAGACTTACTGTGGTCAGGATGGCTGTGCATGTTGTGTTAAGGGCAGTAGGAATTGATTACCTCCTACCCATTGCCAATTAAATACCCTGAAAGAATCTGGGATAAATGACTGTTCAATGATGCTTACCCTATTTAATAATGAAGCTCATCAATCTATCAATTAAAAATTAGTATTGTTAACGCTAGCCTCCCTGCGGAACCAGAGGCTTCATTGCCTTTGGTGTTTTTTTTTCCAGTGTTGGTTTTTTAAGTGAACTTTTTCTCTTAGACTTTCATACGCCTACTTTTTAAAAATAAATAAAGGGGTTTCAATAGCTGCTGTAGGATGGTCTGTATGTCAAATGTGTTGCTCTGATTGGTCAATAAATAAAACACTGATTGGTCCGTAGCCAGGCAGGAAGTATGGGTGGGACTAACAGAGAGGAGAATTGAGAGAACAGGAAGGTGGAGGGAGACACTGCCAGCTGCCGCCATGACAAGCAGCATATGAAGATGCCGGTAAGCCACGAGCCACATGGCAAGGTATGGATTTATAGAAATGGATTAATTTAAGATGTAAGAACTAGATAGCTAGAAGCCTGAGCCATTAGGCCAAGCAGTTTAAATAATATAAGTGTCTGTGGGTTTGTTTTATAAGTGGGCTGTTGTACTGCCGGGGCTGGGTGGGACCCAGAGAGAAACTCTCCAGCTACAGAGAGCATCAGTTAAAATGACAATGAATATCACTGTATAAATATGAGAAGAGCCAAAATCTGGATCATTGACAGCATCAAACACTGCCCAGACTATATGATATTAGGAACTCGTATTTCTTGTAGGAGGCAGTATTGAAAAGGTATAGCCAGTTTGGAAGATAGTTTGATAGTGTCCTATAAAATGAAACATGCCTTTATGTATGTTTAGATACTAAGAAGTGTGATTTAGCTACTTGGTATACTCAGAGAAGTTAAAATGTGCACACACACACACACAACTTGAACATGAGTGTTTACGGTAGATTTGTTAATTGTTGGAAGCATCCAAAATTGTTTTAGTAGGTAAATAAACTTCAGTAAATCTAGATAATGAATTGTACTAAAAAGATATGAGCTATCAAACCAGAAAAACATAGGGTAGAAACTGAAATGGATGTTGCTAACGAAGGACCAGTCTGAAAAGGCTCCATATTGTGTGATTCCAGCTCTATTACTCTCTGCAAAAGGCAAAGTTTTTAAGATACTAAGATTCATGGTTGTCAGGGGTTAGTGGGGGAGAAAGAAATGAATAGGTGGATGATGAGCCCTTTAGGGCAGCGGAAACAATGAGTATGATACTGTACTGGTGATTATGTACCTTTACATATGTATATGAGTGCATATGGTAAATGTATATAAGTGCGTAGTGTGTAATACCAAGAGTAAACTGCAAGGTAAAGCATGGACTTTGGGTGACGATGGTGTGTCAAGACAGGCTCATCAGTTGCAAGAACTGTACCATTCTAGAGGGATGTTGATGATCATCAAGGAGTCTAAGTGCATGTGGGAGTAGGGAGCAAATGGGAAACCTCTGCCCTTTCCTTTCAGTAGTGCTGAGAACCTGAAATTAGTCTGAAAAAATAGAGTTAAAAGGCTTAACAATAACAATTTAATACACTCCTAGAAAATGATTTTCAGTGAAGCCATTTTCAGGGAAAATGATGTTATTGTTTGGCCCTTAGATGCCATTTCCCTCCTGCGGGGATGCAAAGCATTGAGCAAATGTTCAATTTTTACTAAAAAGGAAACATTGTATAGTGATAGATAGTCCCAACTTCTGCTTTTAAATTTTTATTAGAGGTGTTAATGCATCTAATCCACTAAAGTGAAAAGTCACCAACTAGTGTTATCGTTATAAAAAAAAATCACCTCTTCACTTAAATATTTTAAATTTTATTTTAAATAAACAAGAGACTTTTGTGATTTAAAGTCACAAGACGTGAGAAATATCATTTATGTTAGGAGCTCCCACTGAGGTCACAGGTCTAGTACTTTGGGTAATGAGCCAGTACTATGTCCTTGGTTTTCATTCTTGAATTTGTCCCTGCTTATAAAAACGAATTATCTTCTTTTTATCTAAAAGGTTTCATATTATGTATCCTATTCCTTTTCACCCCCAAAATACTCTTCTATACTGCTCTGTTTTCAATTACTCCATTTTCACTAGTGTATCTTTGGTATTATTCAATTTTATCGCACAAGAAAAATTTAAATATACTTTTAGTGCTAATTGTAATTTTGTGTTCATTCTTCTTACTAAATTGAATAGCAGATGATATAGATTAATGCATTGAAATTTCATTGAGAGTCTGCTGAAATTACAAAATAGTTCCAGGAGAGTTAAGGCATGTAAGATGTGATTCTCCCATTCCCAGAAAGGCCATTTTGTGGTCATGAGTAGCGTGCTAAGTTTTATTTTTAATAGATCTCATTGTTGTTGACAAAAGCATTTGTTTGTTTTATCTTCGTTCCTCTTATATATCGATTTCTTGGTTGTCTGTAGTCTGTCGAGTCAGGAAAGACTGATGATATGTGTCTAGTGTGTTTCCAGGTTCTATGGGAGATACTTGGATGCTTCTCCTTAGAGCTGTCGATACAGTGCGATAGTTTCCAGGACTATCTGTTTCTAGGAGTGTCCTCCTTAGTCCTGGCAAAGTTCTAAGAAGTGATGGGAAATCAATCTGAGCCAAGCCAAAATGAAATGTAATATAGCAAAATATTCACTTCTAACTTGTAAGGAACCTGGATTTTAGTGGTTGAAATTAAAAAAAAAAACAAAAAAAAAAAACCAAACAACCAGAAAATGAACCAGCTGATGTTCAATGAGCAAATGCATTCTCAACATAATGATCAGAGATCTTTCTATGTAATATTTATTTGTCACAACTCCGTGATGACAGTATTATTAGTTTTGCCTTATACTGAGAAATACTGAGGATAATAAGTATATTTACAGGTTGACAAAGGCAGAAACAGATTTTCAGCCTATATTGAATGAATGAATAAACAGAAACCTAATATAAAAGAATATGGTAGAGAAAACATGGCAATCAGGGAAGATCCATCAGAACAAGAATGTTTGAGCAGCTGCCTGGTATATATGTGGCAACCGACCACATAAAGGCCAGGGCAAAACACTTCTATCTAGACCTAGGAATAAGTATGCAGCTTCTAGGCTGATGTCAGGAACAGAAAGAAATTTGCATAGTTGGAACAAGGCAACACAGAAGCCACATCATGGGTTGCAAAGGCCAGTAGAGTGGGAGAGGCCTGTCAGAGGTTACTTCAGAACCTCACTAGAGGACCATGGCTTAGATGAGTAATGGGGGTGTGAGGTGTGGGGGCTGGGCAGAAGCAGTGGACAAATTTGAAATATATTCTGGAGGTTGAATTAACCTATTTCTAATGAACTTGATTGAGAGGAATACAAGAAAGAAGTATTAAGAAAAGCAAACAATTAATCTATAGACCAAATACTAAGTACTAAGATATCCAAATGTGAACTTGTTACATAAAATTGCACCAGAAAGTTTCAGTTTTAAACATTTGAATTTATTATGGTGGGAAAGGAGGTAGAGCCTATTAGGAATGATGAAGGTACAAATACTTCTGCTTTAACTTTAGGGAAAGGCATTTTGCAACATGACAATTTTTTCATTGTGGCTAACATTCATTCATTTGTTTGAAAAATATCTGAATGCTGAGCAAAATTGTAGGTACCAAAGACACAGCAGTTGAGGAGAAACTCAAGTTCAGATTTTTGGCTTTAATGAAGTTTACCTGTTATGGAGTTTGTTTCCTATTTCCTACCAATGATATGGAATTTCGTTTCCTATTTCCTACCAACGATCCCTTCTTCAGATGAGATCATAAGTCTGAGGATGTGTAAGTGGTTTGACCATGTCCACAGAGGCTCCACATCCTAACGACTTGGTCTTGAGTCCGTTATACTTGCTACAGATACTGTGGCCGGATACTACCCTGTGGAGCCATCCATGGAAGGCCCTGTACATCATTGCTCCTTCCTTAGTGCCTGCAAGGTTCTAAGAAGTGATCAGAAACCAAGCCAAACCAAACTAAAATGACATGACACAAAATAAAAACAGGTTTCTCACCTCTAAGAAACCTAGATTTTAACAGCTGAGGGTTGGGGGTCAAGGGAACAGCTAGCAAATGCTATCCAGGCTGCATTTGAATACTTTCCTTGGTTCATTTCTGTTTCGTGTGAGCTGATATTTAATTTTGGTCTTCGCAATTACAGGATGTTAACAATGCAATTAGGACTGAAGAAAATGTGTCTAACACTCTTGGAAAACGCATCCCCCAACCACCTAAGTGCCTGAGTTCACGTAAAGCACAGGGGGTTTTTCTTCAGGGTCAGGTTTTCTGCCTCTGACTTCACACCTACAGCTGTGTGTCTGAATATTCGGAAGCAAGGTGGGAAGGAGGAGTCAGTCGCTTTGGGTGGGGTGACGTTGGCTCTATTCTTGATTTCACTGGGCGATGGAATCCAAGTTCCAGGAGAACCTGGGACGTCTGAGATGTTTGAGCTCTGAATCTTCCACTAGAAAACACATTTATGATGAGTTATCTTAAATTAAATTTTAATGGCCTCTAAATTGTAGACAAGCACTCGGCAGAAACAGTCTCCTGTGTGGATAAACATCATTAGTGTGTAAGGAGGAATACTTCTTTGGCTTCTACTTCCCCCTGGGTTTGCTAACAGTTCCAGGGATCCTTCTCTGCCTAATACGAATGCCAATAAGCTTTTCTTTCTGACTTCCCCAGCGTGCCTCCGGAGTTAATAGCTGGCTTTTGACTTGTCACTTGTGAAAAAGGAGAAAAAGAGCTAGTTCTCCGCTGAGGTGAAACATTACCTGCCATCCGCAAATGCTGGCTCTGCCAGCACCTCGTGATCCTTCAACTGGCAGGAGATCCTGAGAGAAATGCAAAAGGACAAGCCCACCTCCACAGCCTAGCAAGCTCCTGGCTTAGTCACCTCCGTGGGCCGAAGGCTGACACCGTACTGACGGGCCTGTGTACACTCAAGAGTTCCTGCAAGGCAGCTGGGAAGGCTGGCCTCATACCACAGGAGGTGTGGAGTTTTGACTTCTCAGTTTGCTCTTCCATTTGGCCAAAACTGGCCTTTCTCCAGCCTACCTTTTCTGGATTGAGTTGAGGTGAGGGATCCTGGGAGAGAACATGGAGACTCTCGGGGACACAGGGCTGCTGAAAAGGGCCACGTGGTTCAGTGACCTCTGCTCGTCTAAATGGCCACAGCGTGAATGACCTGATAGGTATATGGACATGCTCACTCTCCCTAAGACACAGGTTGTAAACCCCAGAAGGCTGGGACATGAAAGGCAACATCACGCCTTCTCATTAGGCCCTGGAAGGAGATGCCAACAGATAACTTTCATCCCATCCAACATACCTCTGGGATAAATTGGTTTCCCCTTAGATTAGTGTTCTGAGTACCTGTTTCTTGGTTTGTTTGTTTGTTTTTTTTAAATGAGATTTTTGCTTTATCTCTGCTTGATCTCCAAGACAAAAATTAGTATAAACAAAATTTTCCTGTTAAAGTCTATGCGTTCCTTTTTTCTTGCTGTGATAAGATGGTCAGATTAGAACCCCTTGAGGGAGGAAGGGCTTATTATAGCTTCTAGTTCAAGGCTGCAGCCCATCCTGGTGGGGAATTCGAAGCAGTACAGGTTTGAGGTGGCTGGCCACATGGTCTCCAGAGTCAGGAAACAGACTGTGGGTGAGTGCCGTGGCTCAGCTGGCTTTTATTTTTATATAGTCTGGATCTTATCCTACTGTTTATAGACACCACATTTAGAGTGAGACTTTTCACCTCAGTTAAGTCTATCAAGATAATCCCTTACTGACACATTTAGCTGCTTGTCTCCTAGCTCAGTGGTCTCAACTTTCTAATGCTAATTAATGACCCTTTAATGTCATTTCTTATGTTGTGGTGACCCCAAACCATAGAATTATTTTCGTCGCTACTTCACAGCTGTAATTTTGCTACCGTTATGAATCATAATGTTAAATATCTGATATGCAGGAGATCTGGTATGTGACCCCTGTGAAAGGGTCATTCGACACCCAAAGTGGCTGCGACCCACATACTGAGAACCACTGTCTTTGGTGATTCTTCATCTTACTAAGTTGACAATAAGAAACATGACAGTCTACCCATCACTTTGTTTCCTTAACCAAGAAGATTGCCATCCACTTTCAAGCATGTTTTATGTGCTGTATAATGATCCATTGCTATATAGGATATAAGTTGGAGGTTGAAATCTTAGGATTGCAACTAAGAGTGTGGTCTGTGACAGAAGCAACCTCTTGTCTGTAAAGATTGCTGTGCCTTAACCCTCCCCTCATGGACAAGGGGTTAACTGGCTAAGCCTTAGCTTCCTTATCTGGAGAGTGGATGTGATTATTTTAAGGCACTTGCCACACGAGTTGTTCAGATGGCAAAGTGAATCATATAAATAAGATCTATAGCATGATGCCAGATGTGTGACAAGTACAAACACCAGCAGTGACATCCCTGAGTTCCCGTCCCCTTCTGTAAGGTGAAAACCACCTGGAGCAGTATATCTGGTGGTAGGTATAGGAGAACTGAGTCACTGGGCCACCTATAAAAGTAAAGGGTATATTGGTGAGTATATAATGTCCTTCATCAGGATGTTTCACACATCGAGTGGATTTTAGCAAGAGTTTGATAAACATTCAAGGTATTTCTGAGTAAAATACGCAGATCATGTTAGATTGAACAAACCCATTGTGTGTGTGTGTGTGTGTGTGTGTGTGTGTGTATACATATGAACACACATATGTGTCTGGACTTTGTTATACTCATGGTATTTTTCTCTTAATGCTCATTTTGACTGATGACTCTGAAGTGATATACTCTGTATGTTTCTCGCACACCAGTGAAATAGTGTAATACTATTAAATGATTACAGTTTCTAGGATGATTGTAATGTCAATAACAGGGAATATCTTCTCAGTGCCGTCCCCATGAACAGTGTTGGATTTCAAGAGGACTTGGTAGGAATGAATGAGTGAAAACTTAAGAATACGAAAAGTTATTGATCTCAGCATATCAAATTGATCACTTATCCAACTTTTGCTAGCAGAAAATTCTCCTTTTCTTTTTTTTGGTGTTCTTATAAATACTTTTGAATTGTGCACCTTCAGAACTAGAACCAGGTAGCCCAATGGCAGAAAAAACATGCACTGAGAGTTTCACTTTGTTGAAAAAGAGATAAGACAACAGTCAGCCACTTCAGCCTTGGTACTCGATTTGCAAGAGCTGATAAAGTATTTTTCCTCCACTGAGGTTCATCTCTTATAGTTACATATTACCGGACTGGTGTCTTTGCTCTCCAAGAAGCCCATCTTGGTTCCTGGTGCTGTAATGGGATAAATCCATCCAATGTTGGCAAATTGCCAACTGGTTTGACACACATACAAGTCTGAATGAAAACACTGCAGAAGTTATAATTGGCTGACATCTTCCAGTGGGAATTTCAGGCTGGCTCCTAACTTTTGATTATTCAAGTGTTACTGACCAAGTCAGGAATTAATCATCTGTCCCCTTTTGCGTTATCACTTACACATTGAGAACTGACATTATATGCTAATATATTCTCCAATCAACTGTGCCAGTCATTTTTTTTTTCCCTCTAGTGAAGCAAAAATATCTTTCCAATTAAAGGACAACTTGTAGATGGGAACTATCAACCCACAGACCCAGGCATCTAGTACTGTGTCTCTGTCCCTGTTAGTCAGGCAAAGTAACCTACTAGGGTGTTTGAACAGAGTACAGCTGTGATCCCTGTTGTCTGTGTCCACCACAGCGCATGTCAGTGAGAGTTTGAGGCTTTGGGAAGAGGATATTTATGAGTCAGTGGTCCAAGGTGCTTTCATATCAAAGGGCAGAATTGAGAGCATAAAAATGAGCCAGAGAAAACGATACTGTATGGCTTTTTCTTCCTGTCCCCACTTGCCTGAATTTTTATATAAACAACATTAGATTCAACTGACTGCAAGATGAGGGAAAAGAGAAATAAGTGACATATGGGACTAGGTAGGATTACGCTGTTTTACACACTTTCATAGATTAAAAAACCCGCACACTCACTAAAACATATTTCACTTTCTAATGAATATCCTCACCCCCCCCCCAGCTCTTCTCTTAGTATTTTAAAACTCAGAAGGCAGAGCTTGACGGCCCTCCAATTACATTCTATCCCTGGTTCAGCAGTGTCTGGAGCTTCCTGGTGTTCAACAGAGCTACCATTGTGGGATGTTAGCTGCTGAGGGGCGGACAGTTGGCCTTGGGTGTGGTCAAGTCAGTGGCTGTTGATCGGAATCGATGTGACCTCCCCAGCACACGCTTGCAGCTTCCTCCAGCAACTGCCTTTTCCACATAGCTGGGAACATTTTGAGCCCCCGGACTAAATGTATTCATCCATACTTGCCAGCCATATGGAGCAGGCTCTAAGATTCAAGGCAAGGGGCGGCACTTAGAGCTTCGGCAGATAAAGTGGAAAAAGAATTAATTCAGAAGCAGAGGATGAGAGGTGGGAGAAACAGCTTGTCCTAGGATTGATCCATGAAGCTGGTGGAAGAGTGAATCTGGACAGAGAGGCACAGCAGCAGAGAAAAAATAAAAAGAGAGAAGCATGCACACACACACACACACACACACACACACACACACACACACACGTTCTAGGCTGGGTTGACACTTTGACCTGACCTTTAATATTCTTTGTTGTTCTGCAGCCTTTTAAAACAGATACATGACTTGTACTTCCTTTACAGGAATATTAAAAAAAAAATTATTTATTTTAAAAAATAAAAACCCTGCAAACTATCAAAGCTTCTTAGAGAGAGCAATCACAAATCTTACCTATAAAGCACTCACTAATAGTTGTTAAGAGTATGAAGGAGAAGCATGTCCATAGTGAATCTGGTCACTTTTATGTCAAATAAGCAGCCACCAGCTGCCACAATAACTGCATTTTAAAACTGAATAACCTCTGACTAATCCCAGCTATTCTCTGTGACACTTTTTATTTAAACTTTTTTTTTTTTTTTAATGAAGGAAATGTGGGCTGGGGAGAGACCAGATCAAAAAAGAAAAAGATTTCTTATATTTTTTTATATGTAATGTATCTTTTAAAAAGTAGTTTATTTAAGGATAAAAGAGTCCCTGGACATCTATGAAATATAAATCTTACACAAATGAATAAACAATGGCATGTGGTTGACTCTGGCTAGGAGTATCAGTCATATGTAATGGAAAAAGAAATCCCATTGTTTGGAAATAGGTCCTCATGTAATCTTAAAGATTTATTACTAAGTACTTATTCATAGGAAGAAAATGTTAGGATTCATCTTTAAAAACCTTATGTTGATCAACTTTATAATTGGTGAACTTTTCTTCCACTAAGCACACATATTGTATTGAAAAATAAAGAACATGTGGCCAAATATATAAATAAGCAGTAAATTCTGTAATGCAGGCAATGCTAAAAGTATTGCCTAGATACTAATCTTCCCTTAATAACTACCCTGCTATCTTCAGGCTAAAAGCTCTAAGTCAGTGGTTCTTAGCCTTCCTAAATGCTAGGATGCCTTCATACAGTTCCTCATGCTGTGGTGACCCCCAACCAAAATTATTTTTGTTGCTACTTCATAACTATAATTTTGCTACTGTCATGAATCTTAAATTAATATCTGCGCTTTCCGAGGGTCTTAGGTGACCCCTGCGAAAGGCCCAACCGACTGCCAGAGGCATGGTGACCCACAGGTTGAGAACTGCTACTCTAAGGCTGTGATTCTTTTGAAATAAGGCAGACACTCTCGATTCTAATTTGCAGGGACTCCCTCATTCTTGCAAGTAACATACAGTTTTGAAGACTCCTCTCCAGACACTGAGTGAAAGAGAAGGAAGCTACTGTTCCTGTTATTTAGAAATTGTGGGAAATCCTCCACTGGAATACAGGAAACCATAATTTGTAATTGGTTATTAGTCTTTAAATGAAAACAGTCCAATGAGCCATTTTATATGGAACACTGCCTGTGAGTTCTCAGCAATAACTTGTAGCAGAATATGTCCTTAAGAGTGAGTCTGCTTTCAATTCTTGTCTCTTGCTATGTCAACAACTTTGCTCATGGTCACTTAATCCACATTGATAATCCTGGGACTGGTGAGAGGTTCAGTGGGCAAGGGCACTTGTCACCAACCCTGCCAACTAGAGTTCAATTTCTAGAATAGTTTTGTCCTCTGACCTCCACACAGGCACAGTGGCGTGCATGCACACTGTACTGTCTCCACACCCACCAGACACAAAACAAATGCAATCCGTCCTTGCTAACAATCTGGGTAGCAGGTCACTGAATAGCTTCGAACCTAGCACTCTGAAACATGTATGTACACATTCTGAAACCCATAGGACCAAATGCTTACAAGTATAGAACCCTTCAATGTAGGGTCCAGCAGTTGGTGAGTCTGGGAAGGGCTGCAGTTCTTTGAAGATTGGTACTAAATGTTCTAAAAGCAAGAGTGGTAGATTTTATAATTTTGGAAGAGCTTAACAAGTGGTTATTGAAATCAGAAACATACACATGTACCAGAACTAGCCATTTTGAGAGCATTAGGGATTTTTCTTTTCTTGATTCTCTTTCCTTCCTAAGTCCTTCTCTTTTCCTCACTCCCTCTCTCCTCTCCCCTCCCTCCTTTGCTCCCTCGTTCTCTCTTCTCCTTCTATCCCTTCCTTCCTCTCTTCCTTCCGCTTCTTTCCCTCCATCTCTTCTATCCTTCCCTCAATTCAATTTTCTGATTTACAAGATAAAATCAGTCTCAAGACCTGCTGTACTTGGGATCACACTGCATTCCAGGTTCCCCCTATGCACACGCCATGACATTTTCACAAGATGCTTGTGAATTGGAAGTTACTAATCTGCCTTTATAGATCTGTCCAAAAGGGGCAGAGTTTGAGTTTGAACTGAGCCAAATTTCACCCAGAGCCTCAGAACTGTGGCTCTCGAACACTGCAAGCAGTTATGCCCTATTTACTAGGATATTTGTGTTTTAGCCAAGTTTGTTACAAAGCGCATTTATCTGAAGGAAACTCCCCTTCAATAAGGGTTTATGTTATATTGTTTGTGTCTGCTTACCAGTATTTAAGTTTTATAGGGACTGGGACTGTGTCTACAGTTTTCACTGTAGACATGGTACCTGGAAGGTTGGTGGTTGCTAAATAAACATTGAATACATGGCTGTGAGAAAAATCATCTGTAGACATAACAGAAGCATAGTGAACTGTGAGTAGTATGTATTTGAAGAGTAAGAGTACAATTAATTAATTGAATATTTGAATTATTTAATATTTATGTAAATGATGTGATATAAAGAGTGCAATATTTAAAATGATAATTTTTGTGTATATACATGTTTGTATGTGCATATGTGTGTGTGCATGGTCATGTGAATGCATAGATATTCTTTCTTTCTAGTGGAAAGAAAAGGAAGAAAAGACAAAAGGGGCCAGGCGGCGGTGGCGCACGCCTTTAATCCCAGCACTCGGGAGGCAGAGCCAGGCGGATCTCTGTAAATTCAAGGCCAGCCTGGTCTACAGAGCGGGATCCAGGACAGGCATCAAAACTACACGGAGAAACCCTGTCACAAAAGAACAAAACAGGGAGAGAAAAGGAAAAGGGAAGGGGAATGAGGAGAAAGGGGAGAATAAGGGAAGAGTAGAAAAAAAATTAGTTCTCGGATCTGAAGAAAGTCGAAGACCCAGTGGCACATATCTCCTGAGTTCTGTAAGCATCAGAAACTACACATCCCACAACACACAGCTGCCTCATTCCTAAAGCCTATGTTCTTATTCATCCTTCAGCTAGAACTTACTGAGCACAAAGAAGTGCCAGTCACTGCCTGGCATCTAATTACTCATTTATTGCGCATTAGTGGGATTAGCCACGTGATTGTGGCCATGAAGATACATTTATGAATGAGCAACTGCATCCCCAAGTTCTGGGAGGCACAGCAAACTTGGATCACCTTGATGGCCTATTGATCCATCCTGACTCAGTTTTTGTATACTCATATTGCATGTATTAAATTACCCAGATGCATCTGAAGTAACTTTATCTTCTCAAACATGAATCCCAGGATTGTTTCTACATCTCACACCAGGAAACATAAAGTTCTCACCCACAGAAGTACAAGTAGAACACAGGTTCTGTGACTCTCAGTTCCAATATACACACTAGATATTCTTTCTATTCCCCATAGTCAACAGGAAGTCAGTATTTATGAAACACCCCAAAAGAACAAGCTACATAAAGCTCTTGAGTGAGAATAATCTTTGGGGTTATACTTGTGTTTCCCTTTCACTGAAGGAAGGAGACATTTATTTATGATGCCTTTCCAGTCAGCGCATTAAAATACTTAACACGAATATACCTTCTAAGCAAAGACCAAATGATTGAATTCATGAAGAGCCCTTTGCAAGTTCAAATTGCACAAATGATTAGTCTTGTTGCTCCTGTTGAGTGAAACAAACAAAAAAATATTATAATTCCTCCCTCTTAAAATCCAAAAATCATGTAAATTGCATATCACTTATTTACTCAAGCATCCTTTCTTTGAAAAAAAAATTCTGAGGTTGTGGGACCAAGAAATGAGAATACATAAGATTCTTGATACTTTTGTGAGGATGATCATGGTATTAAAGATTTCTATCCAAAGGGTCCATTGGGCTTTTTTCTAATGAGGTGGAAATCTGCCATATTTCTTGCTCTTCATTATACCTAGTCTGCTAGCTGAACCACTCACAGATTGCTTAGCAAGGGTGTGGTACTTCCAGAACTTGTCAACATTTAATTGATGCAGCTAGGGATAATCTGGTCTTGAATGAACCATGGAGTACATTGTGACGAAAAAAATCCCAGGGTTTGAAATCAAACGCATCGTGATCAGAATCTAGCTTACTAACGAGCAGCTGAGAACACCTTTAACTCCCATGAACCTCGGTTGTCCAATCTATAAATAAGATTCCCCACTTTTCTCTTGCAGAGTTAACACATGCTTCAAGACCAACAACTGGGTATGGAAATTACAAAGCTCAATTTCGCTGTGCACTGGGAACGCAGCAAGTGGTTCTCTTTCCTGAATTCTCCCTACACTAAGGAAGGAAGGTGGGGGAAGATGAGGGTCATGGAGACTGAGGACCAGGGACTGAAATCATCGGAAGCTACAGCCTTGACTCCTGAGCACATGCTGCACTTCACAACATGGTTCAAAGCAATTATTCTCTAATGAGGTTCCTCATTAAAATCCTTTGGAAGCGGGCCTGGATCCCAAGCTCACATGCTGGCCTAAGATGAGCCTCCAATTCAGACCCTGACTGAGCATTTTGTAATAGAGTCCAGAAATTCACGTTTTTTTCTGTGATACGGAGGCTCTTAACTTAGGCCACATGACAAGAGGAGACTGCACAGCTCCCCAAAACCATGTTCATGCAATAAATATTTTGGGATGAACAAAACAGAAGTACATGAGTAAGGGTCCTAAAACTTACCTCAGAAGCTAGTGATTGCTAGCGTAGGGTTGAGTAATGTGATTTGGGCCTGAAAAGTAAAATTCCCAGACACATTGCACAGAGACGCTAAAGTATTAAACAATTACAGTGTGTCATAATAGTCCAGGGGGTGGAGATTATGAGCAGGGGAATGCTCCTGTTTGAGCTTGTGTCCCCTTCATGTTGAACTTTATTCTCCGATACAACAATAAAAGTTAAGCTGGACGGTGGTGGTGCACATCTTTTCTCCCAGCACTCAGGAGGCAGAAGCAAGCAGACCTCTGTGAGTTCGAGGTCAGCCTGGTCTACAGAGCGCGTTCCAGGACAAGTTAGGGCTACACAAAGAAATCATGTCTCAGACAACCAAAACCAAAACCCAAACCAAACCAACCAAAAAAGTTATGCCATAAGACAATTAAGTGATGAAGACTCATTTTCCGTCATGGATGACAGAAGGGTTAGAGGGAATGATGTAGGCTCTTTTTCTCTTCGGCTCTTTTGCTTGCTCAGTATTCTTCTTCAGAACACAGGACACTCGAGGCCTCAGCTCAGAAGTACAGAGCAACCCCAACCAGACACTGTAGTCATGAGTGCCTAGACCTTGGGATTTTCTGGTCTCCCAAACTGTTTAAAATGTATTTACATTATCCATAAGTAATCTAGTTGAGGATATTTTGTTTCAGCAGCTCAAACAAACAGAGGAATGAACTCTGGAAAAACCACTGAAATGTTGGGGCAACAGTAGGAGGAAACACTTCATCGTTTTCATTAAAATTACTGCTAGAGGTCGCCAAGGTCCCTGCCCTGTGCTCTTTGGAAATGAGGAGGTAGAGGCTGGAGAACCTCAGGGTTTAGACGTCTCATCTACCAAAAGGGTGCTTTATGATGGTGTCACTCAATGGCTTCTCTCCTCTGGAACCCTGCTGAGGTCAAGCAGGGAGGCTCCACACATCTTTGAACACTTTCCCCATGTGCCCCAATGAGGAGCCCATCCTCAAATGCGCTCAGAGGAATTTATGAGCCTAACTGTTGAGTGAAATAAGGGCCTACCATCAGCGAAGTTTGAGACCAGCAAGACACTCAGTAAAGACAGAGGTTTCTTCAGGTATTTCTCCCCACCTCAGGTCTCTAAACAAACTACTGTATATTGTGAGTTGAGATAGGCAGTTATCTCCATGGAAATTTCTGACCACAGTCCTTGCAGTCTGTCTCTGTCCATCCGTTTTCTCCATTCCCTTCTCTCTCTCTCTCTCTCTCTTCTCTCTCTCTCTCTCTCTCTCTCTCTCTCTCTCTCTCTCTCTCTCTCACACACACACACACACACACACACACACATGCACACACACACACATACATGCACACACATGCATGCACACACATGCATGCACACACACAGTGCTTAGAGTCGAACCCAGCGCCTCAGATACATAAAACACATGCTTTGCCACTGATGTATCTCTCCAGCCCCTCTTGGCTTTGAAGTGATAGCTCAGAGAGGCCTAAAGGGAACTTGTTGGCTCAGAGAGCCATAAAGCCCAGGCTTTGTTGAGTCCAGAGGTCTCCAATGATGTCACCACTGTTTGTCTCTCTCCATCTCTTGGCTCAGCTTTCCTCTGGGCTGGCTTCGTCTTCACAGTCTTTCTCCATGTGTTGGTCCCTGGCAGCGCTAGGTCTGCATCCTACTCTCAGCTATAAATTTCACTGTGGAAAAATCTTCACTGGAGGGAGGACTGAGCTTATCTTAAGTGAATCATGTTTGAATTTAGAAGTGTTTAAAATCCTAAATAATTAAGTTAAGATGATAGAAATACAAAACATAAGTTCTGAATACCCTGCATTTTGTATTAAAGCCTTCTTAATGGCAGTCTATGGTATTGATGCATGCTAGTTTAAGATGGAATGCAATTGCCATTGGAAGCTGTTCATCGGAAAGACCCACATACATGGGAACTCAACTGCTTTCCAATTCTCTGACATTCCTCTCACCACAAACTCATGCTTTTATAATGTACTGTTTTTTTTTATTGCTTCCAATGACTTTAAGCTAATGAAATATGCTATCAACATACTGAAGTGAGCCTCTATGTTTATTAATATACTACTTAAAATGAATTATTGTATGGGTGTATGTGTTGTATGTCTATTTGTTTGTGTGTGTGCAGATATGAATGCATATATGTTCATGAGTGTGTGTGGAGCCCAGAGGTCAGTATCAAGTGTCTTTCTTAATGGCTATCTGCTTATTTTCGAAATAGTCTCTCACTTAACCTGGAACATGATGATTTGGCTAGATTGGCCAGTTCCCATCAGGGATCCTCCTGTCTCAGCCTCCTCAACATTGTGGTGACAGGCATAGGCTGCTCTACTTGGCTTTTATGTGGCTTCTGGAGATCTGAATTTAAGTCTTCATGATTGCATTAGGAGCTCTTTATCACTAAACCATCCCCGAACCCTAAAATGGAATCTTAAAATTCTTCGTTGATTACTGCCCATTACTTCTGTTCATAGGTTTATTTTAAGGTATTGTTTTGTTAGAAAACCATGGAGAGCACATCTACTTAATTTTTTATTAAGATTTTACCTTTTGAACTTATAGCTAGATGCTGAACATATTTGACAGTGAATCACAGGATTCTTCATCAGGGTTCCAAATTGCTTCTGAGTCATCCCCATCACCAAAATGGTAAGAACTGCTGAGCAGTCAGTATGAAAGGGACTTGGTGTAATTGGTCAGCTGGTCATCATTTCCATGTTCAAGACGGGAATGGTAATGACTTTACATGTGGGATATTTGGGGGAGGGGCCCATTTTTCTAACCCAAGGAAATGATTATGGTAAGTTAGAGACTTAGTTCCGAGGAGGAGATTCATGTCTCTTCACACATATTGCTCTGTCTTGATGACAAAGTAGAAAGAAAACCACATAACAGTGACGTTATTGGAAGCTGTTCGTCGGAAAGACTCACATACATGGGAACTCAACTGCTTTCCAATTCTCTGACATACTTTTCTCTCGGAGTATTTAGTATTCACCAGTAATAATATCTTGAGAGATTTCACGAGACTATAACACAGTGGTTTTCAACCTTTCTAAATATGCGACCCTTTAATATAGTTCCTCATGTTGTGGTAGCCCCCCCACCTTAAAATTATTTTAATTTTGCTGCTGTTACAAATTGTAAGTATCTGATATGCAGAATATCTGATATGAGACCCCTGTGGGGTTGCGACCCTCAGGTTGAGAACTACTGCTTTAACAGCTTCTGAATCATTAAAAGGAGATCATACAATGTGTAACTGAAACAACTGAGTACCATGATTGCCTTCATTGCTGAAACTACTTATCTTCACGAAATGCGGAAGTGGACCCTCTTTGAATTATTTGATCAAACAGAATACTTTGCAAGATGATGGACTGAATAAAACGGCTTTCTTTGACTCAATCCTTTCTGAATAAAGACACTTAAGTTCCTTTCACATAAAAGACCCTTTTGGGTAGCAGCTACCATTAATTTCCAACAGCTCTATTCAGGTTATGCCATTTTAATCTTCATGATAATGGTATAAAAGAAACAGGATTTTTTTTTTTTAAATCATCGCTCTTACAAAGAGAAATTGAGACATAAGGATGTCAACTGACCAATTCTTCCAAGCTCATAAATGGCAAGAACTGGCTAGGCAATCCAACCGAGAACCAGTATACTTGGGTATAGATTAAATCAATTGCCAGTATTGCCTAAAGCACGCTCATCAATGGAACTTTCGAATTTGCCTCCAATGTAAAAGAGCATGCACATGTAAAGTGCACGCACTTGCACATGCGTGCTCCAGTGCAATTGGATGACTCCGCAGCACATTTTGGTTGTTGCATGCCTGTTGTTCTCCTGACTTGGGTTACAAAGACTTTAACAAAGCTCCCATAAATGAGGGACCAAGGAAATAAGAATCTCATATTTGTACTGTTCCACTAATAAGCTTAATAACAATAATCCACAAACATCTGCAATCATAAAATAAAAACTTCATTACCATTTCAATGCAGTCACCACAAATCCTCAGGTTAGCCAGTGCGCCAGCTGCGTTCTGGTGCTTCACCACACAAAACAGCAATTCATTCCAAATTACCACTCTCTGTTAGCGACTCTTGCTCCTTGGCACCCTTCCCATACACTCCTGCTGTTCGGATCTATTGTTTCTCCTCCCGAGAAGCTTTTTAGTTCTTGGGAAAGCTTGAAGGATTGTCTTGTGAAAAGCCCGGCTAATCTAGCTTCTGATAGCCCACTATTTGTCTTCCTCCAGCATTTTGGACATTCTCAACTTTTCTTTTCCCTTGACCCATCGGCATTTCACAAACAATTCTGGAAGGTATTTAGAACACCTCGCCCAAAGGGGGTACTTGGAATTCACAAAACTTACGCTTTTTTTTTTCCTGGCTTTGTGAAATGTACCAATCCAAGATGCAGATAACGAGCTTCCTTCTCTCTGTAGGAGCTGTGGATTTGAGAAACCCCCCTCTCCATCCTTCCCGCCATGGGCCTCTAAAGCATCAAATTCCATATCAAATTACAGAGAGCTTCCTTCTGAGAGTTTATGGCCTTGGAACAGCAGGTTGAAAACCAGATTTCAGGGGAAATGAAGGATGGTCTTTGACTCAGATGTAACATACATACCAGCTCATAGAAACTTTATACCACTTAAGAGTTCTGCTTAATAGGCAGTTTATTTTTATGCTGTAAAAATACTTATCTATTCTCTTTCATCTGGAGCTTAAACTTTTTGCAATCCTGGGTACAAATGAAGAGTAGGAACGAAAGCATATTTTATCTTAGTTTTACGGACATGTAAGATTCCGGGAAAACATTGTCCTTTGAATTAACTCTTTTGGTGCAGAGAACAAGCAAGAAATGTATTTCTTCTGAGGAAATGGAGCCCCAATAAGTCTCAAGGTCATAAGCTCCCATTCTCATAATAGGTCATTAAAAATTTTTTTGTTGTTGTTTTGTAAACCTTTCTGTTACAAATCAAGCATTAATTTACATTTTTGACAATTTTTTTCATCAGGAAGTATAGACAAGTTGACTGCTTATAAAACATAAAAGCCAAGGGTATGCTTTTGTGTTATTGGGCCTCTTTCTTTAGCAATAGTGTTAGACCGCTCTTGCTTTGGCAGATGGTAAACTGTGTGGTGTGGGTTCAAGTTCGAAAGACAACGTGACGCCTGTTCCCATAGTTTATCCACAGATGCGCATATTATGGGTTGTCGCAGAGTAATCTCTATAGTTAGATTGTGGATGGACGCAGGCGTCCCTTAGCACTACAGTCATCTCAGTGTGCTTGCCTGGACAAATTGTAGCATCTGAATGCTTCTTTCTAGATCCCTCTGAGTAAGTTATGGTCATTTTGGAGACATCTTGAAGAATCCCATTACTCATTAGATGACAGATTTTCACGATGCACGTGAACTCCCAGAAATAAGGTTCGTGCTCAGGAGCTGGAGGGGATAATTTCAAATTTACTATATGAAACCTTACATTGGCATCATCTCCAAATATGACCTTGAACGTACCACTGTCAATTTGCCATTTTCCCGTGGATTTTTTTTTTCAACTGACTAGATTCAACAAATGCCACTCATAAAAGGGAAGGGCACATCTCATGATGCTGAGCACCAGCTGTTCATGCTTGCACTAGCGTCGGTATCATTTGAGACATGGATTCTGGGAGGAAGGGAAATTCGAATACAGAATGAAACCCAGATGTAATGACTCTGTCCTTTTACAGGGTCTGACATTCACCATTTGTGGGTATAGGGTAGAATTGATAAGCTAGTTAAGATGCTGGCTGCTGTCTGATGGAAGCCTGTTCTTTTCTAGTGAGAGACGGAAAGGAAGTGGATCCAGAGGGGAGGGGTAGGGTGGGGAGGAACTGGGAGGAGCAGAGGGAGGGGAAACTGTAACCAGGATATGAGAAAAGAATCTGTTTTCAATAAAAGGGAAAAATAGGAATAGTAATAATTAAAACATTACTTTTTTACTAGTATAATAAAATATAACAATAAACATGCAAATATAATGTTATATAATATATTAAATGTATTAAATAAATAAAAATATAGTAAAGTAAAATATAATAATAAAATTTTTAAATTACTTTTTACTATTGTAATTAGAATAGTAATAATTCAAATAATAGCTTCTTACTTGAAACAAGCCCTCTGTCAAAAGCTTTCACACTATATATGCACACACACAAAGATTCATTTTTGTTTAGAAAACACCTGTATACTTGACATATATTAAAAACCTGTGCCTGGTGATAGTAGTGAACGCCTTTAATCCCACCACTCAGGAGGCAGAGGCAGGTGGATCTTTGTGAGTTCGAGGCCGCCTGGTCTACAGAGCTAGTTCTGTTACACAGAGAAACCCTGTTTTGAAAAACCCAAACCAACCCAAACCAAACCAAAACAAAAGCCAACCGAACAAACAGACCCGTAAAAAGACATGGCATTATTTTCTACAGTGTATAGTGAATCAACTAAATAAATCTCTATTACCTAGGAATATACAATTTAATTCAAAGGTCTGGATACTTTTAGGCATAAAAGTGCAGGGGAGACAGCTAATATTTTTTGAAGAAAACTTTGATTAAAAAAAAAAAACAACCAAATAATGCTGATGCTTTATAGAAGAGATGGTCAGGCTCAAATTTCTTGTTTTCAGGGTTACATCAGACGGGTCTTTCTACAGTTTGATATTTACTACTCTTCATATGTGTGTGTCCTTACAGTTGAATCCAGAACATTGCACATATTAGGCCAGAGTTCTACCACAGACCTAGAACATAAGCAGCATCTCCCGCCAGCCCCTTTCAAAATTTTGAGATTGTAATTTAAATACAGTGCTTCTCTCTTCCCTAATATACATATACATATACATATACATATACATATACATATACATATATATATATATATATATGTATTACAAAATATAACCCATCTGGTCCATATAATGCTACCTGTATGTGTGTGTTTCGGGTTGACTGTTGGGCTGAGGATTACCAGTTGATGCGCTCTTCTGTGAGGAAGGCCAGTTCTCTCAGTCTCGGCTCTTCTCCTCAGTGGGCTGTGGTTCTTTTTGTATGGTTGTGGCCTTGTGGGCTTTTCGTCGTTCAGTGTGGCATGTCCCCTGGTGTCATCTTTGTTGAGTTCATACTTGGGTGGTCATGTTGGGGAGAGTTTATGGGTATAGTTTCTGATATTACTAAGAGACACACTCTCACAGCAACCTTCCCGATCCTCTGGCTGTTACATTTGTTCTGTCCCTCTTCTGGCCTCGTTCCCTGTACCTTAGGTGCGGGGGGTGGGGGGAAGGTGGGGGTGTTTTGTGGTTGTGGCCACTGGGATTGGGCTCCACAGCTCTGCATTTTGATTGGTTGTGTTTTTCTGTAGTGGTCTCTGTCTGTTGCAAGGATAACTTTCCTTGAAGGGGGGTGAGGACTGCACTTATCTGTGACAGAAGGGCAATTTTGTTTATAGATTGTTGTTAGGGATTATGCTAGTTTAGAAAATTATTGGTTGTAGATTCTCCTCCAATAACCATGACTTCTAAGATGTTTTTTTGAGACCAAGTCCCAGACTAGCCTCCAAATTATAATCTTCCTGCTTCACTTTCTTCTGTTCTGAGATTATTGGCATATACTACCATGCTGGACACTTCACAAGCAATTTAGACTTACATCCTTAAAACTGACAATGAAGTTTTTTCTGAACACTTTTCACAATGACTTCTGGATGAGTAGAATTCTTTAGAGTGTTCTTATTTTCCAAAGGACAGATATGTATGTCGCAGCCCCATTGAAATGCCTTTAGGTTGCTAACGATGATTTATTCCAATCTGAAGGTCTTTCTCAACTTTCCTGCAGTACAGAGACAGACTAAATTCATCATTATTATAAAAAAAAAAGATGTGTAAAAGTGCCAAAAACAATTTGGAAATTGGGGATGACGGCAGAACTGGAAACAAGGGGGGGGCATAAGAAGAGGATAATGAAAACTAGTAAGATTAAATTCAGCTTATTGAAATATTTCAACAAAATGAGTCTGATCATTCATGCCTTTGGGGGGAAACTGCCACTCCATTCTGGATAGAATTCCTATTTTTGAAAACTGAAAATTTGCTAAAGTACTAGATGCGTCCAAAATTAGCTTGTAAAATGCTTGTAATAAGTAGCGTCTCCAGATCATGGCCCAATGGCATTTTGTGTGGATATTCAGTGAAAAAATACCTTACAGAGGTTCAAGTACAATTATGAAAATGTCTTCCATTTATTCAGCATTCTATTACCATCTTTTGCAAATTTAATATCGTACTGAGCTGTTATGAGCCAAAGCATAATATATTCTTGTGTCTGGCAAGGACACTCAGCTTCTGTACGTGAGAACCAAGGAAGGCTGTCCTAAAAAATAGTATGTGAGATTCTTTTGAAGAGCAACACCTCAGTGACGCTATGATCAATCATTAGCCTCACAATTTATCTCATGAGGTGGAAGAAGAACTGAAGGACGTGCCTGTGGCATCTGAACCCTATCTAGTAATGATTAAATGAGGCTGTATGGGCTTTAGAAAAAGAGAAAAGCAAAAAACAGGAACCGCAACAACAGAAGAGTCTAGAAAAAAACATGAACAAAATCACAGCAGACGAAGCCTTCGACTACAGTGTGTAGCACATAGTGGGTGCTCACAAAATGTCGTTTTGTTTCTGGATGTATTTTTCCTTTGGCCTGGAACTTAAAACAGTACTCTTTCTCTGCTGGGATTACAAGTGCGTGCTTCCACACCTGGCTGTTTCTTGACATTTAAAAAAAAAACAAAAAAACCTTTTTCTGTATATTGATTTGTTGATTGACTGATGATGTGCATGTGTGTGTGCGTGCTTGCGTGTGTGTGCGTGTGCGTGTGCGTGTGCGTGTGCGTGTGTGTGTGTGTGTGTGTGTGTGTATGTGTGTGTAGGTCAAAGGCTAACTTACAAAACTCCCTTCTTAGAACTTGGGTTGTCAGCCTTGACAGGAAGTGTCCTTACCCAGTGAACCACCTCATATCCTGGCATTGAATGGGGACAGGAGGGTGGGATAAAGAGTAATCAGAAGGCATCCAAGAGAAGACTATGTTTTTCTGGGATCTCTCCATGGAGGAGGAAATAGCATGGACCTGTTTGCATTCTTATAGAGCCCTAGGTAAAGCACACTACAGGCTTCCAACACCACCAGATAGATACACGTTCCCCCACAACCTACCTAACTTAGTATGTGAAGCCTGCCTTTTCCAATGGAAACCGAATCTTTCATTGCTTTAAAAATCATTTTGAGCCGGCTGTGGTGGCGTATGCTTTTAATCCCAGCACTCGGGAGGCAGAGGCAGGCAGATATCTGTGAGTTCGAGGCCAGCCTGGTCTACAAACCGAGTTCCAGGACAGCAGGGCTACACAGAGAAATCCTGTCTTGAAAACAAAACAAAACCAAAAAAACAAGCAAAAATGATTTTGTTTATTTATTGTTGTTGTTGTTTTTAAAGCACTAGGGATCCAATACAGGGCCTCACACATGCTAAGCAAGTGCTCTGTTGCTGATTTTTCATCCCAAACCCTGTTTTATTAAAATACAGCTAAAGTGTAAAACAAATGAATGGTGATTTTAAAGACCATCTTTAAATTAAATACTTCACTAGAAAGAATCAATGAGTTGAGTTCTCACCCACCCTCTACAATTATACCCAATAGTGAATAGATTTGCACCCCCCTCAACCCCCAACAATTATACCTGAGTGACCTGCTGCGCCCTTCATTTGACAGGATCTGTTGGAAAATTATTTGGGCTATTTTTAACATTTATAGAGTTCAAGGTAAATCCCAAACAGGGCTATAAACCACAGGAATTTCCAAGCCTGTATGGCCTCGGATCTTTTAAATGACTCCAAAGAGTTACAGGCCTCCTTGAAATCAGATCTGACTTGAGTAATTTGAAAAATTCTCAGTCTGTTCCTGCCTTGAAGAAAATCCGGAAGCGATGAGTCAGTTTCTCCAGTTCCTATTGAGTGTTAGGATTCTGCCATCCTCCAGCTTCATGACTGCACATGCACAATGCAGTAGCCAAGTAAAGGGCCTGTCTTACGTGTGGGCAGCGTGGTCATGCAATCTGCGCATGCGTGACATACTTCCAAAGCCTACCTGCGAATGTGCAGGGAAATCCTTAAAAAGCCGGTCACAGCCCAGACTCCTCCCCTCTCTTCTGCTCTTTCCTTCGCCCTTCTCCTCACATGTCTTTTCAACAGGCCTGACCACCATCTCTTCGCCCCCCGCCCCCACTAAATCTCTGATACTGGGTTTTGTCATGCCTTGTGACCATTCTCAAATGGTAACAAGTGCCTTATTTAAACCAACATTGAGAGCAAGTCAACTGAGAGAAGGTACTTCATAAAGAGCAATGAGATTACTTCCCTAATAATAAAACCTCCAGTTGTGTTTCCTCTACTGATATGATAGAATCTTTTGGTATGAAGGCTTATGGAGAGGCCAGAGTTTATGCCATAAAATATTTGGTCAGTAGCATGCGACGGAAGTGATGCTGTGTATTGACATCTGCAAATTTAATGTCACACTGAGCTGATACAATAAGTAAAAAAATAACGTATCTCATGAGAAGCCCCAATAATATGGAAAGACCACATAAAGGAGGACTCGGTCCTTCAGTTGGTGAGCCCTGGGTAAGCTTCCTTCAATATGAGTGTGCACCATTTTGCATTTTAGTCCAGCTTGGCTTCTGAGAGAATACAGACTCAGATACAGGATGTGGAGCTAAGGACTGACTAGCTAAGGCCAGTTAATGTTTGGTATCATTAGGGACAAATAAATAATTGTGGCTTTTCTATGCCACTAAATTTGGGAGTAGCAGGTCACACATCAAAATTCAGAGAAATTAAGCCCAATGACTCCTATTTCTAAGGTTTATCTGACTCTCTACATCCAACTGTGACTCTATACACTCACATACCCACATGTGTTTGTTTGTTTTTGGTTTTCCTTAATTGTTGGAATGAATAAGAGTTAAACCTGAAACTATATCAGCAAAAGTCCTAAATATACTCGAATAACTTGAAAAATGTGATATTCATAAGTTGTGATGACAATGATTTGTATAGAAAGAACTTAGAGAGAGAGAGAGAGAGAGAGAGAGAGAGAGAGAGAGAGAGAGAGAGAGAGAGAGACACACTTGTGTGTGTGTGTGTGTGTGTGTGTGTGTGTGTGTGGGCTGTATTGGATTCATCTGGTCACTGCATCATGCCAGGGCACCCTAGGGGAAGTTCTTGGACTTCAAAATTCTGCCCAGATTCTTTGAGTTGCACGAGAAAGCTTCGTTCTTTTATTATTTTCATATTGAATTAGAAGCTCTTTTACATAAATATAATTTTCTTCAGCATCTGTTGATTTTTTTGGACCATGAAATTTAGCAGGAAATTAAAAGCATGAAGATTTGCATAGCATAATGCTGAGTTATGCAAGTTTGAAATAAGTCTTTATCTAATTCTGTCACAAAAATCTGTTTTTTAGAAGCATAAGGCCTGACAAGCTCACATTACTCATATTCGCATTTGTGAATGCCACCTCATTCTCCTCCCGAGATGATTTTATTGCTCACCAGTTTGAACAGCCAGTAGAAAATGCATTTGCCAACTGCCTCGGTCAGCTGCCAGTTGCTTTGGGGCTGCTTGGCCTGCCCTATCTCTTCTGCAGAGGACAGCTTGCCAAGGAAGTAGCAGGAGTGAGGAGAGAGTCAAGGTCAGAAGATAATAGACATGGCATTAACCCTGGTGGGAATCAGCACCGTCTATCTTGGGATACATTAATGGGGTACAAGGCTGAGCATTTAACTAGAATCATTCAGAAAGGTTGAATTTTGTACTCCATCTTCTGTCTGTCTTCTGATAAGGCAGTTGTCGTATTCCAAGAGAAAGAACTTGTATGGAAAGCTGGCGAGGTTGTTGCTTTTTTCTAACTACTAACCAGAGAAAAGGGTGAGTTCTCACCTAGGAGTGTAGGCCTTTGGTCTCATGCTATGTCAAAGATACTGCTTCTAAATTACCATATTAAGAAAGGGCTGGTAAGAAAGGGATATACAAAGTGCTAAGGGTAAGTAAGAAGACAGACAGCATGGGTGGAGAGAAAAAAATCAGGTTTTGGAAACTCTCTACAATGATTGCTTGCGGTAAATAATGAAGTAATATGAGATTTTTAAATACTATCTATCCTCAACCCTTTGTGAAAGGAAGGGACAGTAAAAGCAACATAAAAATCACTGGATTAAGAATCAGACGCCTGCAGCATAGACCAGCTAACTCACTGAGAGCCTGTCGGAAGTTATTTCATATGGAAGTATCGTTGGGTAAATCGGATGGCTGGTATAATTGAGGGCTTCTGATGCACCAGCAATCAGTTGTCCACTTCCGGTCTGTGGTGATATATTGTGTACCCTAATATATTGTTCACCCTAATAAACCTTATCTGAGAGAACAGAGGAATAGGACAAACCATAGCCGACCTCACCTTACTGACGCCTCAGCTTTCAAAGAGGGCTACTTCCTATATACCCACACCTACATGCCTTTCTGTTCTTCATCTCACTTCCTTTCCCTGCCCAGCTACATCAATTCCTGTCTGTCTGTACAGACCTCCAGACCTTTACGGCTAGTGCTGGCATTAAAGGCGTGTGCCACCATGCCTGGCTCTGTTTCCCAGTGTGACCTTGAACTCACAGAGATCCAGATGGATCTCTGCCTCCTGAATGCTTGGATTAAAGGCATGTGCTACCATTACCTGACTTCTATGTTTAATATAATGACTGGCTTTTTCCTCTGATCCTCAGATAAGCTTTATTAGGATGCACAATATATTGAGGGACACAATGTATCACCACACTGATCAATAAGCTGTTTCATGGCTTCCCAACTCTATTCATATTGGAAACAGAACCCGATCCTTGCTGTTGGAGTTTTCTTACATCTAAGATTTTACCTAGCTGTGACTCTATGCTTCTTTTTAGTCTTAAATGTAGGAACCAGAGTTGATTCTTAGGCTATTTTTCATCTCTAAGAATGTCTTAGAAACCTCATTTTCTGGGGTGTTTGGCATTAGAAATAGGGGTATAATTCTCGCTTTCACTCTGAACCCAATTATCAAGAAAAGAAAACTTGTGCATAGTGAATTTGAACCATTCTTTATGACTCAAAATGAATGAGAGCATTTCATAAGAATAGGTACATGGTGAGTTTCCTTCAATTGGGGCATGATGGTAGGGACTTGAATTCTGCCTCTGGGTGCTCCTGGGAAAGGACCCATTTCAGAATTAAGGAACTGAACTTTTGCTAAAAGGCATGGATGTCTGTAGGCAGAGATGCTGGTAGCTCAGAGTACTTGAATAGATCCTCAAGACAGAGGAGAGTAGACACAAGCGACAATTATTTTTATAAAGACCAAGAAATGAATCACCCTACATAGGTCACAGTGCTATCTGTTCTCTGAGAGGCCTAATGTGATGTTTTAAAAATGATAAGTGGCTCTGGTTACCATGTGGAAAGGTCACAAACCATGACAAAACCCAGTATCAGAGCTTTGGGGGGGGGGTGCACAAAAGAACCAGGCCTGAGGAAGAAGTATGCACAGAGAGCAGAGAGGGTGGGGAAGAGGGAGAACAGAGAGAAGAAGGAGGAGGAGTCTGTGTCCGGCTTTTTAAGGATTCCCGTGAACATGCTCAGGCGGGCTTACAGAGCTGCACCACACATGGGCTGATTGTGCCCACGTAATCACCAGTGTGCATCACCAGCGTGCACTGGTGATATAAGACGCAAGACCCCTTGCTTAGCTGCTGAACTGCGCATGTGTGGCCATACAGCTGGAGTGGGGCAGCAGAATCCTAACAAAATGTGTTATACTTGTTTCTTTTCAAATACCATACAGAAGTGTTCTGGGATGTGTATGACAGTAGAAACAGTTTGTTTTTTAGGGATGGATGGATATACTTTGGCTATAGATTCCCTTTTGTTTTTGTGTTTCCCAAATATCAGGAGTCTTAAATCATATATAGTTTTGATTAGTCATTAACATACCTTCTAATCATCAGTACCTTTATTGCAACTCTAGTAAGGGTTATACTCTATACATATAGAAAGTATATGCTGAGCATGGTGCCAAGAATCAACACACTGTAACTCACAAAATGATTGGTCCTATGCTACAGTGCCATCTCACACAGAGGACCATTGGATCTTCAGGTCAGTGGTCAAACACCAGTGGGTAAATTTCTGGCCTGAAGGGGTTCACAGATGTCCTGATTTTCACAGGTTGAACATTTAGCCCCCTCTTTCTTGAGACCCCTTTCCTGGTTAGGACCAAGTCCCACTTAAAAGTTTCGTTTAAGTACTACTTCCTCAAAGAAGTACCCATTTCTCAAGGCCCTGGGCCTGTGTTCTTCAGCTATGAGCTCGTAATACTATCTCTTTTAGTGAAGCCATCTCTACCTCTAATAAGCTTTGCTCTTTTAATAAAAAGTCCTCATCTCAAGCCAGGTGTGGCGGCAAATGCCTGTAATCCCAACACTTTGGAAACCAGGGCTGGAGAGGTATGAGTTGGAGGCCAGCTTAGTCTATAAGGTGAGATCCTGTCCTGTAAACAAGCACTCTTCCCTCAATCTTCACACTTCTGTATGGGTGGTGTGGTGTGTGGGTGTGTGTGTGTGTGTGTGTGTGTGTGTGTGTGTGTGTCTAGATAAGGCCAACTTTACTCTTGATCGAGAGGGTGTGCTCGGAAGAGCTAACACTCAGAGACAGGGATGTACACTTGGTTTTTGTTCTAACTCAGATGCTGACTGTGGTTTTTTTCCTCTCATTGGCTGGGGTCCAACCTCACAGTCTTATTCAGTTGCCGTACAGGAAATGGAGGAAGGGGAAAGGATCATTGTTCCCAGTCATCAAATTCCTGGAAAGTAGCAGGGGGGCCTTTATGTAAAGAAAGCCTTTACCAGTGTGGGGGATTAAAACATTTGCGAAAAAGCCTTACAAGGTGATGCTTGTGTGTGTGTGTGTGTGTGTGTGTGTGTGTGTGTGTGTGTGTGTTCACGGCGGGGGCGGGGGGGAATACAAAGATTTGAATTCCTTGTAATAAATACAAGTTGTATAGTATTTAATAGAAAAACTTCATATATATATATATATATATATATATATATGTAATATTTCTTACAAATCCCTCCTCTTGGTTTTAAACAGTCTTTTCTTTAAACTCATCACATTTGGCAGCTTTTTTTCTGTCCAACCTTGGGGTAAGAAAGTACAATAGGAAGGGAGTACCTGTGACAGTTGACTCAGTACAAAGAATTACTTATCCCATCTAGTCAGTGTAGTTTGAAGTCAACCCACCTTCCTAGGTATGATCCTTTAGCCAGGAGATTGACCTGACCCCACTGGAATAGTAGGCCTTCACTCAGGCTGGGCATTAGCTTCTCTCAAGCAGAAGGAATTTTCTTTCAACAGGCCTTTCTTGCTACTTCAATCCTACTTTAATTCTGCCTCCCTAAGGGGGTAACCCTACCATAATTTAGGAACTACATCAGAGAGCAATGCTTCCCCCAACACCTTTGGTATCTTTGACCTCTGGCCAGGATGAAGCTGCCGAGAGTCCCAAGGCCATTTCTGGCTTTTGGTCAAGAAAGAAACTGGATAATTTTCTTTACTCTAAACTATCTTGCTGATTGCTACTGTTATGCAGGGACCCCCAAAAGACCACCACGGAGACTGAATCCCATATATAAAAGCAAAGAGCCTTTTATTTTCTTCTTCTTCTTCCTCCTCCTCCTTCTCCTCCTCCTCCTCTCCTTCTTTTTTCCTTTTCTTTTCGAAGACAGGGTTTCTCTGTGTAGTTTTGGTGCCTGTCCGGGATCTCACTCTATAGACCAGGCTGGCCTTGAACTCACAGAGATCTGCCTGGCTCTGCCTCCCGAGTGCTGGGATTAAAGGCATGTGTGCGACCACCACCTGGTGAGCCTTTTATTTTCAAGATCAGAGCTTGGACTCTCTGTCCCACGTAGCGGTTAGAGCAGAAATCCCTGAGCTCAGGCAGGGTGGGGTTTTTATCATACCAGAGTTTGGGGTGAGGGGATTTCCAGGGTTCAGAGTCCTGATTGGCTGACATTTGTCTAGGGGTATAGGGAATGTTTAGAATGTCAGGCATTTCCTCTTAGATGCAGGCCCCACTGGGGGGATCAGCTTATGGCTTTTCTTGGGTCAGGTGTTGCCTGCTAGACCTGTGTCTGGGCCTCTAAGCCTGTCATGGCAGCTGTGTGGTCAAGCTGTTTCCCCCCACACACACACACTCCTATTTTAATCATCCCTTCTCCCTCTGAATAGGTAATCCTGACTGCCATTATGGGATTGGAGTGATGGCTAACCTAGCTTCTTACAGCTGAATTTGGGGTGTTGGATGAAACAGTTTTGGAGTCCCCTAAAAGACATCAACTGTCAATACAAGGAGGAAATCAAGTCCCTGACTTATGCCTGGATAAAGATTTTAAATTGTCCAAGTCCAAGTCCTTTTAGAATCTCTTCACGGGCTCGCAAGACCCTCCATCTATTGGGCTACTTATTTTTGTTTGGTCTCTATTATTAGTCTCCAAAGTGATGAACCCATAATCTGCCCTTTGGTGGCTGTTGGATCGGCTAAAAGTAAACATAATGCCCTTCTCCATATGGCTTCTAGACAGAGAAAGGAGGTATTTAGCCATCATTAAATTTTTATTTTAAAATACTAGTGGGCTTGTCTCTCTTGGCTGTAGCCAGATGCAGCCGTGAGCCAAAGTCTGACTGTTAGCATTCAGGCATTACGCTGGCCTGCCCTTGGGACCTGGCAAAATAGGTCATCAACTATAGCCACTTCCTGTGCACAGGTGTTTGCTAGCATTCAGGCATCATGCTGGCCTGGTCAGGGCCCTCAGCTGCAGCCACTAAGAACACCCGCTCTGTGCATGTGCTTGGCAGTATTCAGGCACATACGCTGGCCAGCGCAGGGCCCTACGGCCACTACATCACTATGTAGTCCCAGTGCGCAGGCTCCATGTCCCCCTTTAAAAAGTAAGCTCTGCCAGGCTCGCCTCTGTGTCCCCTTTCCTCCCCCACCCATCTAATAAAACTTCCATGTGAGTTTGTTGTGTGGTGTGACTCTCTCTCGCTGTATGTAAATTGCAATACTGAAGTCTTCTATCTGGGCAACATTAAAACAAACAACAACAACCAAAACAAACAAGCAAGCAAACAAACAAACAAACAAAAAAAAAAAACAACCAAGCAAACAACAAATGCCCAAAAAACCAAGAATCAAATAATTAGTGAGATATAGCTGTCTAAATAACATCCCATGTAGACTTATGTCTATAGTATGGGGAGCATAATCTTTTGGACTGTGACCAATCTCCTTAGTCTTGGGTTATACTTTCCTGTTGCGTGTGTAATAACACGCAGGTGGCCTCATGAATGTTTTTTTGTACTGTCTGGGCCAGTTGAGGATCTGTTCCTCAGGGGTCCTTGGACTCCGCCAGCCTTTCTTTTACCAGCTGTCCATCTCTGAGAGGATAAGCCAATGCCCCTGACTGCGACTTCCCGTGGAAACACTGAAGAAATCTTTCCTGTGTGTTGTCTCTTTCTCTTAGACTGGATGCTGGTTCAAATTCATTAAGTGTGTTCTTTAACTGGACGTTTCAAGAGATGGCCCACGGTCCCCTGGGACCTCGCTGACCGCGGAGGGCAGGGGAGAAAATACCCTCCCTTTAAATCTCCCCGATCACATTAATATTCTGTTAAAGTATGATTATTGAACACCTGGGAGATTAATTACACCAGTCTGGTGCTTTTAACTACTGTATAATATTTTGAAAACCAGACATTTATAAATAATTTTGATGAGATCTATTTTAGCCAGTCCTTGTAATTGTTGATCTTTGACCTTAGAAACTTTGAAGCCACACATAGCCTCTCTTAAGTCTCATCCTTGGCGTACCTTAAATAACTTATTTGACCTTTATTGACTTTGCATGAGCTTTCTAGGCTTCTTTTCCATTACAGAAATGTCCAGTCCCCTCCATCTTACCTAAATCCCTCTTTACTAAAACAATGTACATGTTTTCATTCTTCAGATGTTTTCTTTATTTCACTGGTTTCCTTTCTTAATATCATCAGATATAGCATCACTAACAAATGAATGTACTGTCTGTTGTGAGAATTTTTTACCTGCTGGGGAGAACTAAGTAACATCTATCCCCTCCTCATAGGGTCTCAATGAAAAAAAAAAAAAAAAAGACGAATTTCATCAAAGGTGAACATGTTTTTTTTTTTAATGGGAGGAGGATGGATCTATATATTTACAACAGTTGCCTTTGATTCTGCATTTCATTATGATCATAATCTAAAATAGATTCTCAATTATGTTGACAACAAGTTGTTCAGTAATTATCATGGGCTAATGAGAATCAGAAGCCAATAAGTACATAGTGTATTTGTGACAGAGGAAGATCAAATAATATCATCGTTGTTACACAGTGGTGATCCCCAGGTACCTACATATACAGAAAAGGTAACTTCCCAGGTAGAGTAGATCTCTTTGGAATCCATTTCACCTACAAGAAAGAGTTTTCTTTTGATTGTCTTTTAAAGATATATTTCATGTTAAATTATGCATATGTGTGTGTGCATGTGCGTGTGCATATGTGTACATGAGTATCAGAGTCCTTGAAGGCCAGAGGCATTATACCTTCCTAGAGCTGGAGTGACAAGCCGTCCTGAGCCACTAGACTGAGGGGTGAGAAACTGAAGTGCTTTTAACTGCCGAGTGAGCTCTTCAGACCCTTGATTCCCTGTATTTTTTGAATTTGTTTATTTTGAGACAGAGTCTCCTTCTGTAGCATGAGACGGATATTTACTATGTAGCCCAGGATGGCTTCTGATTCCAGTTGACCCTTCAGCTTCACTGTCTTGAGGGTTGAGGCTAGATGTGTGAGCCCCCATGCTAGCTCAGGACCTGGTTTCTCTGGTTCACAGCTGTAGCTCCGTAGCCTGTGGTCTGCCCACTCCTCCACACACAAAAGGTTCTTAGTAAACCTTTGGTGAATACAGGAAGGCAAAATCTTTTATTAAATTGAGGAACTCTTCTGAGAATCTGTCTCCCTTGTTTGAACCCCTTCTGAGTTCCTGGCAATGAAGGCGCATTGGTTGGCTGAATTTCACCCCTTCCCGGTAGCCCTGTCCCTCCTCTGAGAAGCTCTCTCCGTAATCCCGACTTGGCTGCCCGTCTTTCTAGACTAGTATTAAAAAATTTCTAGCAAAAAAAAAAAAAAAAAAATTGAAAAAGGACACACTGGCTTATAAAATGAATCATCTCCAGTTGCCTCTTCATTCCAAACATTTTTTTGAGTACTTTGTATTATGATCCAATTTTCCAAAATATTTCTAGCAACTTTCGGGAGCACATCGTGGCACAAACATGCTTAGAACCTTGTATCTGATAAAGACAGAAGGTAATAACAGAGGAGAGTTCTTTGACACTAAGTCATTTCAATCCTCAAAGAAGAGATAAGACAAAATAACCTTAATGTCTTTTGAATACATTTATATTGAGATACATCCACAAAATATTTACCAAGGAACAAAATGTTAGGACAGACTTAATAAGAAAAGCCAGGCAATGTTTTAAAGTGAAAAAAAAGATTTTTTTTTACTAGATTGCAAAAAACAATCTGAGCTGAAATTTTCTCGTGTTGCTACAGAGATAAAATGTAGAGACAAGGTGGATTTACACTATATATGGAAGAAACACCACTTATTTCTAAACTTAGTATCATTTTAGTCTTAATTCTCACAGTTTTTTTGTGACATAATGAACACATGGACATTTGTTTTTCAACTAGAAAAGATATACTCATTATATGGTATTTTGAAAATAATGGAAGTCATTTTATTAGCTAGCTAGTGACTAGACCTTCAACTAGTTGGTTTCTTTGATCTATATTTTAAAATTTGCTTTTGCAGGGCCAGTGACAAAGCTCCGTGGGTATAAGCGCTTGCCATGAAAGCTTGACTACCTGAATTCAGTCCTGGAAACCAAGGGTGGAAGGAGAGAACTGAATCCCAGAGTGGTCCTCTGACCACTGCATCTGTGCCTTGACACACATACCCATGCATGAGTGCACGCACACACAGAAATAATAAATACAATAAATCTGATTTTTTTTTTTTGTAATGCTGGGTCTGTAACCCAGGGCTTTGTGGATGATAATGCAAGTACTCTACTCCTGAGCCACTTTCCTGGATCTTCACTGGATACATTAAGAACTAAGAGTTGGAATCAGTCTCCTACCCTTTACATGGAATTAATAATTCTAGCAGGTCTGAATGGCTGTCTCAAAAGGGGCCAGATTGTGAAGTGTACCAAGGCACTCATTTCACTGGATTTTATTATTCAGTTGGGGTATTACACACACAGTTGTTCTCATCTATTTGACATTTGTAAATTTGTTTGGGAGATAATTTCTTCGTAAGATATGTAGACTATAAAGATATTCAAATAAAATTAGAATATCAATGGATTAATACGACAGAAAAAAATAATGCATAGAAGGAGTTTTCTCCTAAGATGTGTTATTTCTTTTTCTCTATGAATTAGGTTTGTGACAGATGGGAGATAATATGGGTCAGCTGGGAGTGGGAGGCAGCCATTATAATCAACACCTGCTCTGGAGGGGGGTTGCCTCCCTCCCTGCTAACCATAGTAGTAGAAAAATCAGTTCAAAGAAAAATCTTTCAAAAGAAATAAAAATAGCCAGAAAAGAAATTCAGGAAATGGTACTAATCACTGTAGTTTTTATGTGGTTCAAAGACTACCTGCATCACAGCCGTGGGGTAGCAGGGCCACATGGCCACAGCTTCTGACAAGGAAGCATTCTGGAGTCTTTGCCATTCACTATCGAGACCTAAGGGGATGGTTTGTATCTCCTAACCTCAGCTTTGGGTCTGAGTGGAGTGCTCAGATAGAAAGTGTACTGTGGTGATATTGTATTTGTGCACCCCAATAAAGCTTATTTGGGGATCAGAGGAAAAAGCTAGCCACTATATTAAACATAGAGGTCAGGCAGTGGTAGCACACACCTTTAATCCTAGCATTTGGGAGGCAGAGATCCGTCTGGATCTTTGTGAGTCCAAGGCCACACTGGGAACACAGCCAGGCATGGTGTTATATACCTTTAATGCCAGCACTAACCATAAAAGTCTGGAGGTCTGTACAGACAGACAGGAAGTGACAGAGCTGGGTGGAAAGAAGAAAGTGATGTAGCTGGGTGGAAAGAGGAAGTGAGATGGCAGAACACAGAAAGGATATAGGCGTGAGGATACAGGAAGTAGCTCTCTCTTTGGCTGAGGATTTCCTAGAGGTAAGATGTGGCTGGCTTGCTCTCTGATCTCTCAATTTTCACCCTAATATCTGGCTCTGGGTTTTTTTTTTTTTTTTTTATTAATAAGACTGTTTAGCAATTCATGTCACAGCATATAGTATTTTTTATAAAACAATGGAGAAATACCATCAAAGTTAAAGAAGTCTTTTGAAGCAGAGTTTCTTCATGTGCATTCCATGCTGTTAACTACTTGTTTTAGAATATGACTGTGTTTAGGTGGACTTTTTTTTTTTTTTTTTGTCCTGTCACTGAAGTTTCATTGGGGTTGTGTTCTGAGAGACTACCTATAAAACTCATTGATTGTCTGGGTCTTTTTTTTTTTTTTAAATCTATTTATTTTTAGTGCATTGGTGTTTTGCCTGCATGTATGTCTGTGTGATGGTGTTGGATCCCCTGGAACTGGAATTGCAGACAGTTGTGAGCTGCCATGTGGGTGCTGGGAATTGAACCCGGGGTCTCTGGAGGACCAGTCAGTGCTCTTAACCACTGAGCCATCTCTCCAGCCCCACTTGTCTGGAGCTTGCCACAACTTCCATAGAGACTATTAAGAGCAAGAGGATCGGGTGGGCAAGTCTCAGCTTTGGGTCTTCATAATTCCGGCCTGTACTTGAATTATTGGATGAGTTCGTGACAGGCCACTGTGAAATATACTGCTTTGGCAAATTGATTGATTTCAGCTCAAAGCACGGAGTAACAGCAGATGCAAGAAAGGCTTCTGCCCCACCCCCACCAACCCCCTCATTCCTAGAATAAGCCATGTCTCCATGAAAAATGTCCCTTCCTTACAGCAGCAGAAAAGCATCGCCTCCCCAGGGACCGGGAAACAGCATGGACAGGGTCCCTGAAAGGGTATTGCAGGAGAGAGTATCCTGGCCAAGGAATTTTACAAAATCAAAGGGAATGTAAAATGCCTGTCTCTGAGCAAGGAGAGAGACAGTGGCAGGCCAGGTCCTGATGGCGAGCTTTCGAGAAGGGATTACGGAGCATGCGCGCATAGGGAAACTACCAAAGCAGCGATGTGTCCATTGATCTTAATGATGGCGATGCATTCATCGTCGCTGAATCGTTGAACGTGAGGTGGGGGTGGGGGTGGGCAGCTCCAAGGAACCTGGTTCCGGAAGGTGGGAGGTTCTTATCTGACCTATGTTCTGCACAAACTCACTGAAATCACCCCTTCCTTCCACTAACTGCCCCCTAAATATCTCCTCTTCACTTTCCCGTATCTTACCGCCTCTAACCCAAGCCCGCTTGTATTACTCCACACACCTACTGTTCCCTTTCCTGAAAGGCCTACAAGTTCGCTCTGGTCACTTCTTTGTTTTCGTTTTTTCTTTCCTTGCAAGTAAACATACAGAGGCTTATATTACTTACAAACTGTATGGCCTGTGTCCGGCTTCTTGATAGCTAGCTCTTATAGTTTAACTCAACCCCTAAGTATTTTTTTTTCTTCAGTTTTTTGAGACAGGTTTCTCTGTGTAGTTTCGGTGCCTGTCCTGGAACTTGCTTTGTAGACCAGGCTGGCCTGGAACTCTGCCTGCTGGGTGCTGGGATTAAAGGCGTGCACTACCACTGCCCAGCTCAACCCATAACTATTAATCTATAAGTTGCCATGTGGCTGTGGCGTTACCAGTCTGCTGGCATCTGGCTGTTCCTTCCATGGTGGCAGGCTGGTGTCTTTCCTCTGTCTTTCTTCTTTCCTGTATCTCTCCTTGGATTTCCTGCCTGGCTATACCCTGACTCACTATAGGCCAGAGCAGCTTCTTTATTAACCAATCATATTCACAGCATACAGAAAGACATCCCACAGCAGACATTATTTTTAAATTTTGAAAAAAATGAAGAACCAATAGAGAGGTGTGCAGTGATGTTTGCCTGGCATATCCACAGCTTTTTAGATTTGTCATGGTTGCACAGTTATGGACTTGAGTTTCCAGAGTGCTGTGGCTCTCAGTGCATCTTGAGCTCAGGTTTATTTGTGTGGATGCTTCTAAGTCACCTGGATTATTTTTTCACAACGGATTTAGTGTTATTTTACTGCAGGTGTGGGACTCCTAGCTGGCTGGACCAGGGAGTCCCAAGAGGGAGGGAAATATGCTAGGCAGATTTAGTTGCAGTGCATGAAGGGACAGTCACTCACACCCAGGTGCTGCATCAACATGGAGAGGGTTTATTTGATAGAAAGATAGAGAAAGATAGAAAGAAGGAGAGAGGGAGAGAGAAGGGGGAGGGGGGGGGGAGAGAGAGAGAGAGAGAGAGAGAGAGAGAGAGAGAGAGAGAGAGAGAGAGAGAGAGAGAGGACAATGGGAGGGGAGGGGTTTTTCCTTAAATCAGGCTTTTATGTCGGGACGCAGGGGGGCCCCAAGGGGTGGGTTTCTAAAGGGCGGGTTTCCAAGGGGTGGGTCAGAACTAACATTTAGAACTTCTATATTTCTAAAAGTATGCTGTTGTGCCCAGTATTAAGCTGTGATGTGGCCTCTGCATGGACAGTCTTGGGCCCCGTTTAAGGAGTAAAATCACAAGTAGTTTTACAGAAGGGAGACAATGGGGCCATAAGGAAATTTAAAAAAAAAAAATCTTAAAAAAAAAAAAAATCATGTGGTCACCCACCATGTGATTAGGGAGGGGTCAGGGAAGGTCAGAGAACCTGAATGGACACATCTCTTCATGTCTGTTCTCTCTTGTTCCAATATTGCAGCTCCCCATCCCAAGGGAAAAAGTGCCATCTAATGTCCCCCAAAGGGTGTGAATCACAATGGGCACATGTGTGATTCCCTGAAGTTATAGGCCCCTTAGAGAAGGATGGTCTCCCAGATGCCTCCGCAGGGCGCTGGGTCATCTATCCAAAAGTTATTTAGACCTACTTCTAGTTACGTCGTTTTAGTGGTCTGTGGAATGTTTGGAAAGCGTGGGCAGAACCTGCCAGGCCCACCATTATTAGAAATGTGAAGAGCTGGAAAATTAGGCATTAAAAAAACTTTTTTGGGGTTTCTGAAGATTCTCCATGTGAATATTTTCCTATTCTGGGGTGGAAGCAAAGGAAAAATGTGGAAGATATTTTCCTACCATTTTTTTTTCCCCACAGTCTTTTGGTCACACCCGGAAAACATCCAGCGTGAATGCCCCTCAGTGTGTGCATTTTATGTTTACTGGAGGCGATGTTAGCTTAGGTTTGCGGCTTCAGGGGGAAAGTTATTTTTAGAAAACCCCAATTTAAGTTTTTACATTGATAGGAAATAAGCTCAGACACTCTTCTCCTCCCCCCCAAAAAAGTGCTATTGACTGATCTACATAGATATGAAAAGTTTAGCTGAGAAAATGCCAAGTATTGAACTTCACTTAAAAATAAAGCTAGGGGAAAAAAATAGAAATAAAGCCAGGAGACACTGTAGGAAACACATTCTGTTGTTACCCAAGTCATGGTTGCATAATGCATACATTTACTGCCTCTTCTTACGGATCTTCCATTTGTCACTGATAAAAACATGGTTTATAAATTATTACTCTAATTTCTCTCGACTTGCTTTTTCTTCATGGTGCCTTGGTCACGGTGTCTCATCGTAGTAATAAAACATGAGGAAAATATGCTTCTTCCAAGGAATTTCTAGAGTTTCTTTTAGATTGCAAAGTCTGATGGGGGCTAGAACTTGGTTCACAGGTGTATCCCCCTGTATGTCGCAATATTATTAAAACCTTATTGAGTAAATCAATGAAAGAGAGAAATGCAATGTTTTGTCAGAATATATATATATATACACAAAAACCAAGGAAGGCACACTTGGAATGCGCGATCATCTCTGACCACCCTTCACCTCCTCTCGTCAGTGCCCAGGGAGCTGTTGTATAATGGTCGTGGTGACAGACAATGGGCATTTGTGGGGGATTCGGATCTCAGCAGCTCCGAGGCCGCATGCTCCTCTGCTTACGTTTGAATTAAAAATTGTAATTCCTCCACACTGGAGTTGCAGTGACAGCCGAGAAGACCCTGTCTTTTGTCATTATGGGCTTATATTTTGCCACCTGGGCTCAGGCCACAGAGTCACTGTTTTTCCTCTCTTTTGGGTCCTTACTCTTGTGTTGACCCTGTAAGGAGCTGGTTTTTATGTCTAAGTCCAATAGACAAATTTAGAGACATGACTAGATTTTCTTTTCAGTTTTGGGTAAGAAAGAAGTGCTTCAAGAGCAGGTCTCATGAGAGCTCATGGAGAAGTGTCTGCATCAGCGAACATTTAACAATTTTCTTGAAAGAACGTGTTCTAGGCCAGCCTGGTCAGGGGGTGGGGTGGGGTGGGGTGGGGACCAAAAAAAAAAAAAAAACAAAAAACGTGGCCTTCCCTACTTCTGTCATGATCATATCAGCACTTGGCATTTTCACTGGATGCATTTACATACACAAGATAATTTTCTTCTGTGAACTGGAAATTGAAAGGTTTCTGTACCCTGATATTGGGGTTCTCTGCTGATGCAATAAATCAGATCAGGCCAAATTAATAAGTTGAGGTTTAATGTGAGCAAAGCATTCCCGGTGGTCCCATGGGAAGAGGAGACATCACATGATGGGTCTCTAGGGGAGCAGTTTAAATACCCTGTAGGTGTGGTCTTGAGCATCTCTGGGGGAGAAGCCGGCCCTTGGCAGGCTTTCTGAAAGGTGGGGTCTGGAATGGGAGGAGAGGAGCCAGAGCAGAGGTTCCCAACAGAAATAATTTGAAGCAGTCAGGAACATAGGTCTTCTAGGACTTGCCGGAAGTGAAAAGGAGTGCAGACATTTGATTAGTGGGAGAGCAGTTAATGAACGTAGTACCCCAGTTCTGCCTTTACTGTGGCCTCGGCTTCTTGACCGTGTAACAGGTATCATGAGTCTAGAATAGAAAAAAAACCTTGTAATCCCTGGTAGAAGAATGGAAAACGCTGTGTGAGATGCCCTTCTTCAAGGTGTTCTTGGCATCCGGCCCCGAGGTCATGCTTGTGTGTACACAGGAAACCAACAGGTCTTTTCCAGCTCTGAAGACATAGAAGCATAATGTAAATCAAATACACACTTATCATTTTTAAAATAGCCACATCAAAGTAAATAGGTGAACTTGATTTTAATGGGGCATTTTATTTAATCATCGATATCAAAGATAGCTCTTCAACATAGAGTCAATATGAAAGTTTATGTGTGTCATATGCATGTATATATGTTTATATTTATATGCACAGGCATGTTCAGGTTCAGACATGGATGATTCGAGAACAGGTGGAGGCTACAGGTTAACACCTGCTATTGCCTCTGGTTATCTCTACCTTATTTTGGGGACAAGTCTCTTACTGAACCTAGCACTCACTTACTTGGCTAGTGTGTGTGGCCAGCAAACCTTCACGATCTTCCTGTCCTTGACTCCTAGCATTGGAATTACAAGTATATCATGGTCAGGGTTTCTATGGGTATGGTAAAACACTATGACCACGAGCAACTTGGGGAGGAAACAGTTAACTTCAACTTACAACTTTCAGGCCACATTCCAGTTGCTGAGAGAAATCAAGGAAGGAACTCCTGTGGTCCAGGAACCTGGAGGCAGAAGCTGGTGCAGAGGCCATGAAGGAGTGCTGCTTGCTGGCTTGTTCTCCAAGGCTTGCTCAGCCTTTCTTCTAGAACCCAGGACTACCAGCAGAGGTGTTGCTACTCACAGTGACCCGGGCCCTCTCACATCAATCACCAATTAAGAAAATGACCAACAGTTTTGCACACAGGTCGATCTGGTGGGGAAACTTTCTCAATTGAAGTTTCTGCTTCCTAAATGATTCCAATTTGTGTTAAGCTGACCTAAAACTAGCCACAACCAGGCACATGCTCCCATGTCCAGATTTTTACCTGGGTGATAGGGATCCAAACTCAGACTGTCATCAACTGAGTCTCCTCCCCAGCTGTTTTTTTTTTTTTTGTTTTTTTCAAGACAAGGTTTCTCTCAAACTGAAATGTTTGGTGCCTGTCCTGGATCTCGCTCTGTAGACCAGGCTGGCCTCGAACTCACAGAGATCCACCTGCCTCTGCCTCCTGAGTGCTGGGATTAAAGGCATGAGCCACCACTGCCCTGCTCTCCCTGCTTCCTTTTTAATAGGTGACAAAAAAAAAATCAATTTTAGATGTAGTGAATGCATTACTCAAATCCCTACAGAGACACTTTCCTTATAATCCACACCCAAGAGATATAGGTCACTTCAGGGTCTCTTCAGCAAAAATGGCGATGACATTGGTGACAGATAGCACAGTGCATTCACTTTTGCCCCCTTGTGAGAAGCTGTACGAAAATGTAACTAGCAGGGCCAGCAATCCATCACAATAGAGAGTTGCAGTCAAAGCTTGTGGAATGTGTGTTGTGTGACAGAAAGATGACATCTGGTAACATTTAGGATGCATGAACCCATGGTCAAGGAGACAATGAACATGAACTTAGTTTTTAGTGGAACGCACTGGCCAGACAATGACTGACACTGTGTTCGGTACATAAAGTTCTCCAGATTCCAATCATGGTGAGCAGTAAGTAACTGGACTGCCATACAGGGTCTCATCACAGAGGTATGGATGCGGCTGTAGGGGAACAGGGGCGAGAGGCTATTTTTTTGCTTAGAAAAGAGGAGGGAGCAGCTGAAGGCAGTCTTGAAGGTGTGTGCACTTCACCAAGCAAAGTGAGAGAAGGTTGTCGTTTGAAGCAGAGAGAAGAGCCAACTATCAAGAGGCTAACCCTTAACTTTTGTGTGCCAGGCACTATTTTTCAGCTTATAAAAATAGAGTCTAATGTGATTTTTCAAAGCTGCTACAATAAACATTTAATTCTAAACCCAGAGGAAAACACTGGACATTTCTGAATGTGGTCTCCCTTATATTAAAGGAAGATTGCTCTGGGTGCTGTGTACAGACCGATTGGAAGTAGGCAATATTGAAAACCAAGAGATGTTAGTATGGAGTTTTCCTAGAGTAGGAGGAAGATGAGGAGTTTTGGACAGGGAACTTCCTTAGGAAAACGTGTAGATCCGGTTGTTTGTATAAGGGGATCTAAAGTCAGCAGGGCTGCATATAAAAGGAAGAGAAAGTGGTAGCCAATAAAACATGACCATGGCTCAGTAAGACACGTTACATTGTGTATGTGGGGGGTGGGGTGGGAGTGAGGGGTGGCATTGAACTACTGAAGCCTTGCCTCCATCATGAATTTTCTAGAATAGGAGCCAGGAAAGAATACACTGTTCTTAAGCATTTCCAAAAGCCTGAAAATAGTCCTTGCTGTTCGTAGTTCTCTCTCCTGAGCCCCTGGGATGTATAATCTTAAGGCTGGTCCTTCTAATATTATACAAGAGGTAGCCAATAAAACATGATCATGGTTCAGTAACCCATGTTACATTGTGTGTGGGTGGTGGTGGTGAGGTTGGCAGTGAACCACTGTGAAGCCTTGCCTCCATCGTCTGTTTCCTAGAATAGGAGGAGTCAGGAAAGAATACACTGTTCTTAAGCATTTCCCAAAGCCCCTGTGAGGAAAAGGAATTTAAAACAAAAAAGAAAAACACTTCTATCGTATTTTAAATCACTACAATCCATCTGCTACAGAAAAAAAAAAAGGGTACCCTCCGAGTTAACAAATTAGAGCTCCCAGTCATTCCACAGCTGATTGAGCTCTTACTTCATTCACGATTATTTTATTGAGTGTTTTGCGGAGGTCCCATCAGTTAGAGTCCCAAGTGAGTGGAATCAGCATGTGCCGTAAATGAGTTGGTGAATTGGAAAGTCCATTAAGAAATCCAGCTTTAAGGAAGGTTTAATGCCGCTGTGTATCAAGGTGACTAATGATCTTGTTTCTTCCTGGCTGCCAGTCTTGAGATGTGGCCATCAGTCTAAAGCCACTGGCTTCCTTATTCCCCCTGGAGCGTTGTGTCCCAGAATCGCCAATCAAGCCCCAAGGTTCACCTTGGCCATCCCGAGTTTAAGTGCCCATCTTTACTCATGGCTCACGTCAAAAGATTTTGGACACCTCCCACATGTTGTGTAGCTGCGGATGATGAAGATGGGGATTGGCTTCACAGAGGCAATTGAGTGCTTTCTTCCCAGTGGGCAGGAGAATGAACCTGGGGCAATAGACAGTAAGTTTCTGCCAACACCCAAAGCTATCTTCTAGTTATAATTGTCTTTCTGCTTTCTCCAACCCCGACGGTCTCGTCTGAGAAAGTGATTCTTTCCTTCATTCAGTGATGCCACTCACATCCCGGGTGCCTCCTGGCTGTGGTGCCTCATCCTGTGCATCCTGTCTTTGTCTCTTACATACTGCCTTTCCCAAGGCTTTGTTATTCGTTTGTCTCCCATTCCTGCCTCCACCCCAGTTTTGCCTGCAATGGATAGAACCAAGGTTTACCTCTCACAGGTGTTGATTGCTGATCTGGTTTCCACAGACTCTTAAAGTAGTCCCTCAGGACCTCAGGAGCCCTGTGAATTTTCTAGAAATAGGATTCGCCTATTGTACATATGTGCAGAAAGGGAAAATCAGGAGTTCTCATGATTTTTTCAAATGCTCCAAGAGCAAATGTTTAAGAAGTGCTATTACTTATATCACTATATTTGAAGTACTGACTCCCCTCAGGTCTGTGCCTTTTCTGTTGTGTGACCAAGGAAAGATCATAACTTATGAGTCTTATTAGACGTGGGAGAGATTGGTCCTTGTCAATTACTTTACAGACTGAAAATTTCTATTCAATATTGAAGTGCCATTTTATATTTCAGAACAATTTCTCTGGTTTTGCAGTACAAATCATAGCAATAAATTTTGACAACACATTTCCTGGCTAGTAGAGGTGAAGTAAAGGGAGTATGTTTTAATGCTCTGGTCGGAGGCATGTTCTACTGTAGCATGAATCTTAGAGGGTCTTATCAATAAAAACAAACCTGAGGCCAGTTATTGGGGTGGATGCTGGAAGATCAGAGAAGCAGAACAAACCACAGTTACCTACCTTGCCAATTCCTCAGCTGATCCTGTTTCCTCAGACTAGATGCCTCCGAGTCCTCATCTAGAATGAATCTCAGCTGAACTGCTGCTTGAAAGCCTGAAAGCTTAACCAGCCAAATGCTGCTAGCTCCTGGTCTTCATGCCTTATGGATCTTTCTGCTTTCTGCCATCACTCCCTGAAATTAAAGGCTCACTTCTTGGGATTAAAGGCATGTGTCACCATGCTTGGCTGTTTCCAATGTGGCCTTGAACTCACAGAGATCCAGAGGGATTTCTGCCTCTGGAATGCTAGGATTAAAGGCATGTGCTACCACTGCCTATCCTCTATGTTTAATATTGTGGCTGTCCTGTTCTCTGACCCCACATAAGTTTATTAGCATGTACAATATTTTGGGGAACACAATACCACCACATTCTACTACAGGAATACCTAAGAATTTTTCTGGGGGGAGGTTATATGCATTTCTGTTTGGAGTAGAAAAAAGAACACAGATATAAAGTGGAAAAAAAAAAGTTCTCCTAGAATTCTCCCTGCGTCTCAAAGAGCATATATAATCTGCCACTAAAACCTGCCCTTTCTGCCTCCTTAATCTTTCATGAGTTTCTCTCTCTTCTCTTCTCCCACTGCCATTGACCGAGTCCAATGTGCCCTGCAACACCATTCCTCTGAGTCATGGGAGTGTTTGCAAATGGTTCCTACATTTCTGTGGGTATTCAGCCACTTTCCCTGTCCCCAGTCCTACATGGGACACCAGACAGATCTTTTTGAGTCAGCAAACCTCAGCATCAGATAACTTAGTATTTTCCTTTTGGCCATGGGGTAGGGGGATGAACGTGGGGAGGGTGGGGGAATGGTGGGGGGTGGTGGTGGTGGGGGTTAGTAGGGTAGTGGTGGGATCACATTATCACACTTGACCCCCCCCCACAAACACCCCATTTTTCCATCTTAAGGGTTGATCCAAGGCTTTGCACATTTTTTTAAAAAAAATATATTTTATGATTTTGTGCACATGAGTGTCTTCCCTGTAGGTGTGTTTGTGTACTCCACCTCCATGCCTTCTGTCTGAGGAGGCAAGAAGAGGGTTGACAGATCTCCTGGGGCTGCAGTTTTAGCCCCTTGTGAGCTGTTATATGGGTGCTGGGAATCGAACTTGGGTCCTCTGCAAGAGAACCAAGTGCTCTCAACCACGGAGCCAACTCCCCAGCTCCGGCTTTGTACATTTTAAGCAGACATGCTGTTTCACTCTTTTCCCGCTCTTCCTTCTCATTCAAATCCAAGTGTATTCCTGCAGTTTGAGATTTTATCTTCAAAGGCAGCCATGTCCTCCAAAATGATCTCAGTCCAGCCATTTTTCTGTTCTTGACGGCATTTCCTACCTTTTTGTATCTCCAGCAGGAGAAACCAAGCATCCTCAAGGCACAGCCCTCACCGGTGGTGAGTTGATAGCTCAGAACTCATAGACACAGCATAGCCGTCCATGATCTTATTCAAAGAGGTCATTGCTGGGCATGTGACTATTGACCTACACATTCGTTCCCACTGTTTCTGATTTGTTGGATGACCACAGGACAAAGTTGATTTCTTTTTTTTCCTTAAGAAACAAATTTCCACATTCTGAAACTTAAAACATCACAACACCCTATCATTTATTTGACACTGGACTTTTTTTTTTTTTTTCCTCTTCTTATCAGTCTTAAACTCTGAAAGAATTACTGAGGTCACATATCCCTTGATCTGACACTTTAAGAGTTAGGAACAGCCATAGACTAGAGCTGAGAGATAAGATGGAGATTAAGAGAGCCATTAACTCACAATGGCATTAGAAGAAAAAAAAAAAAAAGATCATGTGTTGAATTCAATTTGGATGCAGTTCAAAGTGCCCAGCGAAGTGGGAGGTAGAAGGCTGTAAATAGTTTTTAGTGTCCTGGAACTCAGCTTTGGTTCCTTGCAGCAGCAGCTGAAAGATCTCATCGGCAAAGATCAGCTAATTTGTTAGCCTCTCTCCTCTGCTCCATGAATTTTCTGTTGCTTCAGAGAGGCTGCAGATGTAGTGGTTGGGAGTGAGTGCACCCTGTGTCTCCCTGTGTTGAGATAGCCGTGTGGTCTAATTCATCTCATCTCTCTGTGTAGACCCAGGGGATTAGGGCCCAAAGTAAGGTCATGTTCCTAGGCATGGTCTAACTCTGCCCCTTTCAACTGCAAACATTAAACACAATCCAAACTGTATTGATTTGACTTGAAAACCAGAAAGCCAAACAGGACACAGGTAATTTAAGAGGCATCTGTAGCAGCCACTGGTCTTAGTTATTTGAGAGAAGTCTCGTCGTCTTGTCTGTTTAAGAGTCAAGGTCCATTAGAAGTAATGGGCTGGATTCTTGGTTTAGCTTTCTGAATTGAATGTGGAAATAATGTTGAAAATTGCCAAGACTTAGTACCCACACAGCAAAAATTACTATGGTCCTGATGAAAATGCAGAGCTCTTGATAAGTTTGGATGTAAATAGTTCCAACTTTCAGGCTGCTGTTATGACTTTGGTTAACTTCCAACATTGTAATGGTTAATGGGAAGTGTTTGTAGAAGTTGGTATCTTGTTTCAGGGGCCCTAACACAAGATATGGTGGCCAACGTAAATTAAATATAGGAAGGCTTGGAATGGGCATGTAGTTTGGTGACAGTAAACTACATTACAAATAGTTATACATACAGTAACACTTTATACATAAAGTAACGCTTGCTTAGCATGTGTGAGGCTCTGGGTTTGGACTAGTATGACAAAAAGAGGGCGTGCTTGTTTTAGACAGACAGTCGTGGTTTTGACACGGCAGCTGCAGCGTTCAATGCCAGTGTTCAAGTTGTTGGACTGTTGCCCGTGGGTGAGTGCACAGAATTCCAGATAAAAACAAGTTGCTACTAAGTCAGAGATAGACCATAGCCAGGAAAAAGTAGGAAGATAAGCGCTGAAGGATTTTAATGTCTCACTGCTTAGCACAGTTGGGAACCATGTGCACTTTGGGCATATGTTTGAAAATCAAATGCCATATTTTCAAGAGAACCCCAGAAGATTGATTATGTTCAAGAACGTTGCTGTTATCACTCCTCTCTGTAATAAAGTTGGAGAATGCAGAATTAAAAATGAAACAAATAGTTACTGTTGTGCTTATATTTCCAGGGTTCAGTTCTAGTACCTTGCTTTTCTGAGACTGTAGGCAGGTGTCTAAACCTGTCTTACCTCTGTGTACTCGTCTTTATAATGGAGTCATAATACCTGCCTCTGGTGATGTTGAAAAGCTAATGTGGATAGAGATGTCAGTACAATCAAATTAATGAAAATCTTGTATTGACTCACAGTTTTTGAATGTTTCAGCTCATGACCAGCCAGATGTGCTTTTGGGTTTGGGATTAGACAGCATATCACAGCAGGGAGTTCATAACAGAGATGGGCCTGCTCACCTCCAAGCTGGGTATGGAAAGGGAATGAGAAGACCAGCATCCTATAGTCCCCTTGGAGTGTACACCTCCAGTGACCTAGGACTTCTTACTGGGTCTTGCCTGCTAAAGATCTCCCTCTTCTCAAGAGTGTCACCCTGGAAATGAGGCCTTTAACAGACAGGCCTCATTGAATATTCAGTATCCAAACTACAGCAGATGCCTTTCACATAAACTCTATTTGTCTAGTGATCTTTGTGTACAGTGGTTCTCAACCTTCTTAATGCTGATTCCCTTTAATACAGTAATTATTTCCGTTGTTACTTCATAATTGTAATTTTGCTACTGTTATCAATCATAATGTAAATATCTGATATTTCCAATGGTCTTTGGTGACCCCTGTGAAAGGGTCATTTGACTCCTCAAGGGGGTTGAGTCCCATAGGTTGAGAACTGTTGTCATAGTAGGTGCTAAGCCTTTCGTAGGCCCTTGCTAATTTCCTTGGAGTTGTGAGCATAATATCAAGATTAAATCCTTATGTAGTCTGCCTTGAACTGTGTGCTGTTCTAAGTCCTTACATATATGAATATACATTTCAGAGATGAGAAAGTTGAAGAATCCAGAGGCATTGCAAACTTTTCCAGGGAATCCAACTTAAACCTGACTGCAAGGCTCATGCTTTTCATCATTTTCTGAGAGCAATGTAGGAAAGTCAGAATTCAATAAGAAACACCAATATTTTGAATGGTTCTATTTATCTTCTTCTTATGTATGATTCTTGATCGTGAATGCCTTGACTGTATAGTGTCTAGACATGAGCAGAGAAGGATCTTTGGCTACAGGTGCAAGCTAGAATTGCTGACAAGCTGCCCGTGGTTCAGAGTCTAGGTCTTCTGTAGACCAGTGTGTTTCTTCCCCGCTAGGGACACTAGAGCCGAAGCCACATAGATAGTTCAGTTGTTTCATCCAATAGAAGCATCCATTGGCTGGCTCTGCAGGTCTGTAATGACATAGTGGGAGAGCCTGGAGTAAGAAGAGTTTGGTCTAGTGAAACACAATACCTTATTTGTTATGTGGTAGCAGTGAGCAGAGAGGAGCCCAAGAGGGACAGATTTGGCATGAAAACCATGTTCCTGAGTCTGTGCAAAACCAAAGGCAGCCATAAACCATTCGTATGTTTTTGAACTGCAGCATTTCTTTGGGGCTAAAGAAAAATATACTATCACCTAGTTCCTACAAACACAAAATTCTAGAAAAAAAAAAGAGAAAAATATGTGCACAAAGATTTTCATTACAGCAGTATTTGCCAAAAATGGTAAATAATAAATAGTAGTATTTTTTTACTATTCATATAAAATAGTTCAAAGATTAGAAATTGCCTGGATGGTCAACAACAGCAGAAGTAGTTAGTAAAATAAAGTATCATCTGAACTGGTATTATGTGGCTATTAAAATGATAACTATAAAGATGATGGAGCAACAGAGAGTCACACTCAAGCATATTTTAAGTGAAAGAAGCCAAATCGAAAGTTGTAAGACTGTCATGGCTAGAACTATTCAAACGTGTGTTCAGCAGGTCACATGTGTTTTAACGCGTGGTCCAGGGAAGTGTTGGTGCAGTGCCAATCAGAGAAGAGAATGAATATAGATGAATGGATTAGAAAGAAAGTTGCACATAAGGTCATGAAAACCTAACAGGTCCCAAGCTGGCCTGGTCTTTTCTCCACGTCCTTCTCTTCACACTGAAAAGTCATTGTCTTAGTTAGGGTTTCTACTGCTAGGAAGAGACACCATGACCACAGAAACTCTTGTAAAGGAAAACATTTAGGTGGGGTGGCTCACTTACAGTTCAGAGGTTTAGCCCATTATCATCATGGCAGGAAGCAAGGCTGCATGCACGTAGACACAGTGCTGGAGAAGGAGCTGAGAGTTCTTACGGCTTGACTCATAGGCATCTGGAAATAGTCTGGGCGTGGCTTAAGCATATATGTGACCTCAAAGCTCACCTCCACAGTGATGCACTTCCTCTAACAAGTCCCTAAAGCCACACCTCCCAGTAGGGCCACTTCCTTTGGGGCCAGTTTCTTTCAAACCTCCACAGATGTTGTAGGTGGTGAGTGCCCTGGGGTGTCAATCTTGACGCTTTCCTTGAATGTCTAGATCCATTCAGACATACAGTGGGATTCTAAATCTGAAACTGCCTGTGATTGCATTGCTGCTGTATCAGGTCCACATCTACACTGATCGACACGCACTGGTTCCCAACCATGAATGCTTTTCTTCTTTTACCTAGTATTCTCAAGATTACCAGACTATTCTTTTCAGAATAGAGATCTGGTTATGTATCCTTTCTTGTAGTTCCATATTAACTCCACTTAGGCAGGCTAGGAACGTGGATAACTTTTTATTGGCCGTGGCCTTAACTGATGACTTTGGTAGTAAGTCCAATAGAAGCCATGCTGCCTATGTGTTTAACTGCTGTGTCCTTCTGAAATGTACTTACTATTTTCACAGGTATTAGTGCTTGTATTAGCTACTTTTCTGTGACCGTGACAAAACATCATGACTAAGGTAACTTACAAAAGGAAGAGTTTATTTTGGCTTAAGGTTCCAGAGGTCTAAGAGTCCATTATGGTGAGGAATCCTGGCAGCAAGCTGTTGCATGCAGTTGGAGCAGGAAGCTGAGAGCACACAAACCCCAAAGCAGAGAATGAACAGGAAGAGGGTACGATTATAAACACTCAAAGCCCACCCCCAGGAGTGATGTATTTCTTCCAGAAAGGTCCAACCTCTTAAACATCTCAAACAATGCCATCAGCTGAGGACCAAACATTCCAATACCGGAACCCATTTCAGTGGCGATTTTCAGGAAAACAACCAGTGTTATATGCTTTTAAGTTAATGTCTTGGCTAGCATACCAAGAAATAATTTTCACACAGATATATCATGATGTGCTTTTATTTGTCCTCTCCAGTTTCCTCCTACACACACACTCTCTTCTTGCTTATTCCCTTCCTTGCCCAAATGGTCTCCACTTCCTGCTTTCAGTCAAATATATTTGACTAGTCTTGTTTTTTCCTTTCCTCTCCTTCACTTTAGATTTCTTTACTCTTTTTTTTTTTTTTTTTTTTTTTTTTTTGTTTTTTTTTTTTTGGTTTTCAAGACAAGGTTTCTCTGTAGCTTTGGAGCCTATCCTGGATCTCACTCTGTAGACCAGGCTGGCGTCGAACTCACAGAGATCCACTGACCTCTGCTGAAATTAAAGACATGTGCCACCACTGTCCAGCTTTTTTTTCTCTTTTTATTTTTATGTCTCTCTGTCTGTCTGTCTGTCTGTCTGTCTGTTTGTCTGTCTGTCTGTCTCTCTCTCTCACACACACTCAAATCTGTATCTCATAGGCACATATATGCACGTGATATTTGAGTTAGCCTATTTTGCTTAATTTAGTGATCTATTTCGTTTCTTCTCTACGTGTCTCATAATTTCATTCTTCTTTACAGCGAAATAAAATTGCACAGTGCGTTGTACCACTTTTCTTCATCCATTCATCTACTGATGGGCATCTAGGCTGGTTCCATAATATTGCGGCTCTTGTGAGTAGCGCAAGGATCTGTGGTCTGCTGACTTAGAGAGCTGAAGGTGTACACTCAGCAATTATGTAGTTGGATTGTATGATACTTCTATACTTCACTTAAAAATAAACCTCAACACTGATTTTTAAAATGGCTTTACCACCTCACATCTCCATGATATATAAGGTTTCCCCTTTCCCCACGTCTACATGAGCACTTGCTGTTATATTTTTTCTTAATGCTAGCTACTATCTGAGACAAGACAGGGTCTCAATGCAGTTTGAATCTACATTTCCCTGCTGGCTTAGGGATGTTGAGAACCTACTCAAATATTCATTGGGAATTGTCTTTCTCCCTTTGCGAACCTTGGAGTCAGTTCATTAGCATTTACATTTTAAAGTTCTATGTGGATTTTAGATATTAATCCCATGTTGGATGTGTAGCCTCCCCATTCTGCAGCACTCCCTTCCCCCCAATTCTGTAGGCTGTCTGTTCACTATGATGACTACTGTTATTATTTGCAAGATGTAATATTATTCATTAAGCAGTGCTGTTTGCCGTGCAAGAAAAGTCACAAGGTACAACAAAACCCACTACAAAAGTTTATTAAGGGAAGGAAACAGAAGGGGGTGTGCATAGGCCTATGGAATGATCGTGCAGGAAGGAGTGGGGGGGACGACAAGTGGAACCTGCTTTTATAGGTTCCCCCCCACATGAGCATATGAGTTTACGCAGCAATGCCATGTGTGCGCAGAGATTACGTGATCACTTTGTGCGCAAATTACATGATCACACAGTGCACAGATTACCTAGGACATAAGGCCCTGGGATGACTAAACATCTTGCCAGCCCACACACAATCATGTAGCTGGGGGCGTGGCTAGGAATTGTAACAACTACCCTTGCCTATCCAGAAGCTTTTGAATTTCATGCAATCTAGTTTGTTAATTTGGGGCTATTTCCTATTTTCTACACTACTAGAGTCTATTCTAAAAACCTCTTACCTATGTCTGCATCTATGTTTTGCTGTTTTTTTTCCTCTGTAGCTTCAGTTTGAGTACTTAAAGTCTTTGGTCTGCTTTGAACTGGATTTTGAGCAGGATAAGAAACAGGGTTTATTCTTTTCCATGTAGCTGTCTATTTCTCCAGTACTATATACTGTTTAAGCTGCACCCCCCATGTATGTTTTGACAACTTTTCAGTGGTTGTTACTGCCTCATATACCATTATTCACCTCTCAATCTAGATGAATAGTTCATCTGATTATAGAACTGCGTGTTAGCATTATCTTTTCCCTTCAACATTTTAGAGGCATCAGTGACCTCAGTGTCTTCACATTGCAGAGATACAGGTAAAATGTCTGATGCCATTTTGTTATCTTAATCTTTGTGTATGATCTAATTCCGCCCCCCCTTTTTTTTCTGGAATCTTTGGAGTCCTTTAACCAAATCACTATGGTATAGCCTATTTTCTCTTGTCTTGTTTATTTTCCCCTTCCCATTCCATTCCATTTTTCCCCTTGGGGAGAAAAGTCAAGAAACTCACTGATGTTTTGTTTGTTTGTTTTTTGTTTTTTTGTTTTCTCCTGAGACAGGGTTTCTCTGTGTAGCCCTGATTGTCCTGGAACTCACTTTGTAGACCAGGCTGGTCTTGAACTCTCAGTGCTGGGATTAAAGGCATGTGCCATCATGCCTAACTGAAACTCATTGATTTTACCTGCCTGTGTTTGTGTGTGCGTTCATTGATAATCTCTCTCCCCCATTTTTGTAAGTCATTTCTTCTTGAACTCCTAATTTTTAAAGGTCAGGTCCCCTAATTTCTCCTTTAATCTTTAAAGGAGCTTTGCTCTTTATTTTGTCTGCTGGGTTTTTTTTTTTTAAGTACCTTCTAAACATTTATTCAAAAGTTCAATGATTTTGATTTTCAAAGTTGATTTCCATTCTTTCAATGCTCCATTAAACACTCACCTATTTTTAACTTACAGATGGAATATTGTGAGAGCCAAAGTTACATTTTAAGTTTTAATCACTCTGGCTTAGAGACCCACGAAACAAAAAAATGCCTCTGATCTACAGGCCCCTTGCTTAAAGACAGGTAGTTCCTGAAATGCTGGAGGCTATTGTTTAATGGGAGATAACAAGTCACATGTTTTCACTCCCCTAAACAAGTTTGTTTGACCCATCTGTACCAGATGTGCTTGATCACATGTGGGTGGGAGGTTCACAGGCAGGAAATACGTGAGGATGTACACTTGTCCCTGTTTGGATGTAGGCTGGAGGTATGTCAGGATGTATGCTTGCCCCTGATTGGACCTGCTGGGAAATGAAATGAGTTATGATGGGTTTTCCTTCATAAGCCGCTGCAAACTGATTCTGGGCCATTTCCCAGGAACCTGGGTATGGATCTGGCCAGAGCCTATCCACCTGGCCAGTGTTTAATTAAAACTTGCTTCAAATTTGGCTTTAAACTGTGTTAGTGGTTTTACTCTCCATCGGTGGGATTAACAACATCTTTGAGAATATGTGGCCAGCTTTCTTTTTGTTTATTATCTTAGACTCAAAGCATACTCCCTGTGTTATTTCTTTCTTTCAGATGCCCTTGGTTTCTTTGCTTCAATTTCTCGGTGTTTTTGTTAGAACTAGCTTTTCTTAAAGTCTTAATTGTCTATTCTTATCCTGAGGTAAGTCGCTGTAAAAAGCTTTAAGATGATTAGAAGACTTTGTGATTTTGTGTTTGTGGGTGTGCATGTTGAGGGTGTAGCTGGCGTGGGTTGAATGAGGAGATTCATTGCAGGGTAACTTGACCTATCCAAATATCACTTCCCTGAGGGTTTTTTTCTTTTTTCTTTCTTTCTCATGGGTTAGTTGTTTTTCATAGACAGGGATATTGCATCCTGGAAATAAGGAAATATCCTTTTATTACAAGTCTAACTTTCTACACACTGCAGTGACCAGGGAAAAGAGCACTGTGACCATTGCTGCTTGACAAAGTCCCAGCGTTTCAACTTTGTGTATCATAATTCTCCAGCACCTTTTCATGTTCATTTTTAATGATTCTCACTATTATGTCTTTCCTCTTGGGAGATTTTGTTCAGGCTTTGGTGAAGGGTGAAAATGTGTATAACGATAGCCTCTTTAAACAAAATAATTCTTAGAGAAGAATCCCCACCACCATGGAATCATGTAGCATAATAACTCTACCCACACCTATACAAGTTAACATCAAATTGCTGGAAAATTTACATGAGTAACATATGCTTGATATTTGATAATCAGGACTTATAAATTCCTAAGGTCTACTCAGGTTCACAGTGGCATTAGTCTAGCTAAAAGCTCACTGTTAAGCCTTAGCTACTTGGATAAACTAAGTCATACAAGAAACTCCAATATTCTATGTTTGACCTCCCCTCTACCCTCACCCCAAGAAAGTCCTTTTTCCAAGGTCAGGCATTTACACAAGTCCCATTTCCTCAGGGGCTTGAAGAAAGTTCCTGATTGCTAAGAAGGGAGACAGATTCTTATCTCTTGTCTTATTCTTAAGCAGGAGGAACTTGTGGCCCTTCCACTAACATAGAACTGGTACCTGTTGTCAAGGTCAATGCCAGCTTCCCAGACCCCCTGATCTCAAGCTGCACCCCAGCTCCCACACCTCCTTTTTCCCACTTAATCCTATAGAGTTCAAAAGATGACTTCTTTTTTTAATAAATATGCTGGCAGATGCCCTGATTCACTGGCAGATCATGTCTGTCTCCTCCTTTTCCCGCTGACCCTGCACACCCCACACCCTCTTTGAGGCAGGTCTCAGGCACTAGGGCACTTCATCCTCGATGGGAATTCTCGTGTGTTCTGTGTAATGCCTCGTCTTTACACTCAGCTTTTGGATGCTTGCTTTCTTGTACTTTGCTGAGTGTGGTCTACTTATTGCTATTCTCTACCAGTATGTGTCTCTTCACTCTTCTTTACCCTGTTACCATTTTCTAAAAATTGGCTGATAAACCTTTTGAACTATTGTCTTTTCTATCTAGTCTTTTGTTTTCTCATTTTTTTAAAATATATTTTTAAAATGTCCCTGCTGGCTTTGGTAGCACACACTTTTAATCCCAGCACTTTGGAGGCAGAGATAGACAGATCTCCATGAGTTCGAGGCCAGCCTAGTCTACAGAGCAAGTTCCAGGGCAGCCAGGGCTGCACAGAGAAACCCTGTCTCAAAAAAACAAAAACAAAAACAAAAGCCATCCCACCAAAAAAGAAACAAAATAGAGTCTAGCTTTTAATGAGGGCTGGAGAGATGGCTCAGTGATTGAAAGCACTGGCTGCTCTACCAGAGGATCAGGGTTCAATTCCCAGCACCCACACGGCGGCTCACAACTGTCTGTAACTCCAGTTCCAGGGGGTCTGGCATCCTCACCTAGACATACATGCAGGCAAAACACCAATGCACATAAAATAAAAGTAAATAAATTATATATATATATATATTAAATGTTCCCTACTGTCATTCTGGCTGGGTTTAGACAGTGATGGCGATAAGCATGTTTGTTCAATTTGTAATGCTTCAGGAACCCTTTCTTCACCCTCTGTGGTGCGTCATGTTCAGTCTGCCGTAGACCTGACGGTGTAGCTAAGTGGTATGTAATTGGAGTCCAGAAGGAATTTCTGGCATGGTGCATCAGTGGATTCATAGATGATGCTACAGCCCCTTTCGTTGCCTAAGGTTTTGAACCTTGGGTTTTGGATGCTTCGACACAGAATTTTCTTTCCACCAATCACAGAGACTTTTGTGGACATTTCTCGAGGGGTGAGCAATATGCTAAGGGTAGCAGGTACTTACCTGTATCTTTGCTTCTGTGAGCTGTGCCCTGCCAGGTGTAAGTTCCAGTGCGCAGCCTAAGGGAAAGAAACCTCGAATTGAGTGGCCTGTTAACTCCAGCCCAATATTGTCTCTTATTCCTATGAAGACTCAGCCGCTGTACGTGTTCTGTTGCCTTTTCGACTTGATCTGCTCCAGGCTTATACTTCCAAGATCTACTGATCTGTTAGTTTTTGTTTCTTTCTTCAATTTACCCACAAGAATAATCGCCATGAGGACGGGACTGAATCACATTCATTGCGACAGCTCCAGTGACAGATTTGGCACACAGGACACATTCAGTAAGTGCTCAGTTGCTGGGCAAAGAATACACAGGTTGATGGCGTGTCAAGGGAAATATACTACCTGAGAAAATCAGCAGTGCTGTTCTGGTCATTCAAAATGCTCGACTGAAAAATCAATATTTATGGTACTTATTAAAAAACCCAAGTGATACCCAGTGATTAAAAGGTTCTGCTGATTCTCGGTGTTTTTTCTCTTCTCTTTAGAATTGGTGTCCCTGTGTTAAGATTGATTTTTATCCTGGTCAGTGTTATAGCTAGCTGTCCATCTGTTTTCATAGGATGATCTGCTGTGTGAGGGCACAGGGTCTATCACTTGTGTCTGCCTTTCCATATTGCCCTTGCGCAATGAAGATGAAGTGAGCTCAATCTGTATTTGCAGAATTAGATTAAGCTGTCCTGAATTTGACCCACATGCATGCCACGGTGGAGTAAGTGCTTCTGCTGATGTGGGGAAGAAATTAGTGTTTGCTGTGAATAAACTGACTTCCGGAAATTAATCAACAGAATCTTTAACTTGCTGTACAGACCCTGAAACATTATCCCTCCCAAATTCTCAAAAAGGGCTTCCTCTTTGGCACCAGATTTCAAGAGAATTCAACACTTAAGTCAGTAAGATAGCAATAAGCCCCCCCCCCCATGAACAGGTGATGGCCACCAAATCAGAGGATGACTAAATAATCTTAGAATTGCTGTCTCAACACATATTATCAGACTAACGTAGAATTAATTGTGTACTTATGACAACACATGGCAAATTCAGATTTTCCTCCCACTGTTCTTGAAAAAAAGGAAGCAATTGTGCAAGGCTATTGCTCCCGATTCCTTCGGAATGCTGACTGGCAAGGGTGTTCAGAAATGACCGGTCTTGCTGTCTAAAACCAACACCCAGTCAGTGGCGTGATTCAATTCTCAGGAATACTGCTGCCTACTCCGCGCGCTGTAAACACAGTCTAGTGACTTTGAGCAGATGCTTCTGGAACAATGTTATTAAGTTCCTTCAAACATTTAGAAAGTATACTTATTTTAATCACTGTAATCACAACAGAGATAGGTGGAGGTGCTTAAAATAGTACAAAACCCACCTATGTGATGCGAGCCCCTGAGCGGTGAAAATGGATTCCCCGAGCTGCAAATAGCCAGCACAGCAAGTACATCTCATGTTGAAAATTTGGCTCACATTTATATCAAGGGCTAATTTATTGGCGACAGTAAAACATATTAAGCTTTAAACGGAGGGTCTAAAGTTTAATCAGATTTCTGAAAATAGTTAATAGCACAATGTATGAAGTGCCAAACACACACACACACACACACACACACACACACTATGAACTTTGGATCTGTTATTGGTTGCTAGGAAAAAGCATGAAACAAGGACAAACACTAATAATGTCATCTTTATGAAGAAGAATCATAAAAATGACTCCTGAAACGCAACGGCTTTTGGAAGTTCAAAAGACTAAATATTTAAGATATGTAAAACTGAGACTGTAGGGGTTAAGCGAAAACTCCAGAGTCCCAGGACTCTGACTGTCACCCAGATATTGGACTCAGTTCACATGCTCTCATCTGGGAAACTTTTCTTTCTTTCCTAAAGGTATGTTTCCTTCCTGATCTACCCATGGCTTGTCAACAGGGTTATATCCCCCTGGTTTGAATTTAGTCATCCATCTTTATGCTCCCAACCCCAGCCTGGTTACCTGCCCTGCTCTGTGATTTCTCACTTTCTTTTCTTTTATAATTTAATTTAATTTTGCATATCATCCATGGATTCCCTTGTTCTCCCCCCTCCGCACCCCTTCTCCCTCCACACCTCCCCCCCCCAGATCACCCCCCATTCCCATCTCCTCCATGGCAAAGACTCCCCTGAGGATTGAGTTCAACCTGGTAGACTCAGTCCAGGCAGGTCCAGTCCCCTCCTCCCAGACTGAGCCAAGCGTCCCTGTATAAGCCCCAGGTTCCAAACGGCTAGCACACGCATTGAGGACAGGTCACGGTCCTACTGCCTGGATGCCTGATTTCTCACTTTCTTTCATGAAGTTCCTTTGCCTGTGAGGTGATCTGTCAGTGAGCAAGAAGAGAAAGTTAGCTGAGAGTGTCATCTGCTAGGAACGAGTTGAGATGGTAGGTCTTTAGTTGAGAAGATAGGTTCCAAACTGCAAAGTCCCTTTGTCTTTGTTTTAAACCCACGAGAGTCATTTGAATAAATGTGGAACAAAAGCCGCATTCTGGAGGGGAAATTTAGTTAGGTGAAATGGTAAAATCAAATCTTGACTGATTTTAATTATCAATCACATAGAATAAAAAATAATTTTGGGTTTTTTTTTCTATGACCCTTAGTTTGTGAGCTTTAAAAATTCATGGGACATTTTCTCACAGTAACAACCAGCAAGATATCCCCATCTTCATATTCCTTGACCTTCCTAAATGTTTACCTCTTCTTTTCATTTAAGTGATATTTCCCTTCTCTCTTTTCATTAACCTCTCTTGTCTTTTCAGGATCCAGTGCCTGCTCTCCAAATGTGACTATTATCCATGGTTCCATTTTTTCTTTCTGTCTCTAACTTAACAATGGTCCTATTCACATATTTTGAAAAGATTTATTTTATGTGTATGGGGTTTTGCCTGCCTGTGTGTCTATGTATTACATGCATGCTTGGTGAGCAAGGAGGCCAGATAAGGACATCTGATCCCCTGGAACTGGGGTTATGGATGGTTGTGAGTGGCCATGTGGGTGCTGGGAATTGAATCCTGTTCTGGAAGAAGAACCAGTGCTCTTAACTGCTGAGTCATCTGTATAGACCCCTCCCTTTCCCCTTACTTACAACTTCTTGATGCTGATTTTGTTAAAGCTATATGCATTTTGAATTTTGATCATTTTCCAGGCTAGGCTTAGGTAGTACTTTATTCTCTCATGCTGGCTGGTGGCACTAAGTTACAGCTCCTTTTTAACCATGTGACAATGTTAAAAAATTACTCTCCAGCACTCTATGTTGCCAGTTTATTTTGTTTCTCATGTTTTCTCCACATTCCATAATGTCTTCAGTCAGTTAGATCTAACTGTATGCTGTGAATATGTGTTGCTCTGATTGGTTGATAAATAAAGCCGTTTGGCCTATGACAGGGCAGGATGGAGCCAGGTGGGAAAATCCAAGGGGGATAGTGAAAAGAGAAAGGAGAGGCAGGGGAGACACCATCCCGCTGTCCAGGGAGGAGTGTATAATGGCACACAGGTGAAGCCATGGAATGTGTGATGACATATAGATTAATAGAAATGGGTTGAGTTTAGTTATAAGAGCTAGCCAGAATCTTGAGCCATAGGCCATGACCATACAGTTCATAATTAATAAAAGCCTCTGTAAGTTTATTTGGGTCCAAGTGGCTGTGGGACTGGGCGGGACACAGGAAAGCTTCTAGCTACAGTTACAGAAGTGATTTTGTGTTCAATGACTGTGCTCAAGGTGGGTTTAAGTAAACATTCTGAACACATTCATGCATGGTGAGCTGGGCCAAGCTATGATGTAGGTAGCCTAAGTGTGATAAATACATCTTCCACTTAATATTTTCAATTTGGTTTGGATTTAGTCGGATATGATATCATCTACAGTTTGTCTCTTGACTTGTCTCAGTTAGCTTCCACCTTATCTCTTTAGTGACTGAAATGAGCAACAAGGTATGGATGAGCACCAGTGATCACTAAGATGATCACTCACTACCACTGGACCTGCCAGCACTGGAGATCTTAAGCCTGGCAGACGGTGGAAGGGAAAAAGACTAGATGATGAAGCTGGGTTTAAGCTTGCATGATCTGGAAAATGTGGAGTAAAAAAAAAATAGAATTTGCTTCAAGAAAGCTTACTGAGGTGGGAATATGACTTGGTTTGGTTTTCAAAGACTGGCATAGGGAACTTTCAAAATAGTGTAATACTAAAGATTGGTGTTCAAGATATAACATTTAGAATAATAGATGTAGAGGTGAGAATTTAAGTCATGGAAGTAGATATAAGAAGCATTCCTTACAATGAGACCATACAGAAAGAAGAGGTAAAATACGATGGAAAAGTAAGCCCTATGAACTGTCCACTTGAGTTATGTTTAGAAATTTCACTACACCTGGATAAAAATTAGAGGTTAGGTGCTAATTTATATAAAAGCCCATTTTACTAGTTTAACAGCAGACTAAGCTAGAAATAAGATATCCTTCTCCATAGTTCCCCCTTCCCACCTTGACTCTTTAGAAATGTCTCATTCTTCCTTTGGGAAATGAGGGATGAGGAAAGGCAGAGATTGCGGTAGGGAGGCTGAGAGGTGCTGTGTGTATGGTTTCTCCTTTGGTATCAATCACCCCATTCTCTTAATCATTTCACTGTATAGTTAGACTTGAAATGAGTTCTCATTGCATTCCTATGTTAAGTTCCTCTACGTGGAAGTAATGTATGACTTCACGGCTAGTTTAACTCCTCCATTTTTGTTGCTATTTTTGTAATTTGATGACTGAAGATAGCACCCCTCTTTCCTGCACAGGGATCTAGTGAGAACTAATGAGAAAAACTTGGGATGGCCCAGGGGATGAATATCTATCTTATTTCACAGTACATCCTGGGAGCTCATTGTCTGTAGTTCCAGTAAAAATTGTCCCCTGGGGATAAGTTCAGACACTGTGGGAGCTGGTGTTAATACAACAAAACTCTTGATGTTGCAAAGGAATATGCTATGGTACTTCTCTCGATATCTCTATGCTTTATGAACATGGTGATGACAATGATAATGAATCTAATATTGAAAATATTAATTCTACGTGCTAGACATTTATCTTCCCAATCATGTGAGTGTTCTCATGCTCCCCTCCTAAAACACATTGCTGCCCTAAATTTGAAAGAAGCATTAGTCCGATAGAATAACGCATATTGGAGCTATCTCCAGTTCATACTCGTTTGGTTACAACCAGTGTACCGTTGACTTTCTTTTTGTTCCAAGTGACACTAATTTCTAAGAGAGAGGAAAATAAAATCCAGAGTGGCTCTTGGACCCAGAGAGAAGCTGGCAACGGCTAAGATTTCTGTTGTCACATTCACGGTAATCTCAGCACAGCCTTCTGGGAAAGGTTGGTACTGAAGAAGAGAATACAGTGACCCATGGGGGACTTGTAAAAAATTAGACCACTCTGACACAACAAAGGCTTTTCAGTCTTGCAATCAGTGGCCATTTAAAAAGAACAAGTGGCCGATTTAGACTGCCACTCAAGGACTGAAATACTGAGAGGTGTAGCTCTGCACTCTCTCCTTATGTAAGTTATATAAAAATCACTTAAAAAATACACTTCAGAATATACTTTTATGAGAAGGGAATATTGTGAACAAGAATTATGGTTGTTGATAAAATGCAGAAACAGTGCAGCATTTTGAGGGACATCTATGCTTTTTCCATTCATTTGAGCCCCCTGTGCTGACTAGTCAGTTTTTGTTGGTGTGGGGAAAAGGGAGTCATGGCCGGACAGGAAGAGGCTGACCTTACCAGAACGTCTTTGATTTAAATTCCCACTCAGCCATTTTCTGGCTTTGTGGTGTTGAATGACATCGTCAGTTCAAATTTTACTCTTCTTCTTTCTTTGGTCCGTAAAATTGGGAGTAGAAACGACTCCTTTGAAAGGTTTTGTTCAACCCGCGGTGTGTGCCACTGCAAAGGGGAGTACCCGTGTGTGTAAAGATGGACACGTATGTGCTCTCACTGTGAGCTTTCTTCCGTTAATGGCTCTCCACTCTAAACTCCACGTGAGGAAACGGTGAGGAGGAAGGGGCGGAAGAGACAATGTTTGAATAGCTGTCATACCACGCAGACAACACATTGTGATTTGGGGGCAGGTTGCTTTGCCAAAGAGATGATGGAGAGATACGAACAGATGAAAAGGCTCATCCTGTGGAAGCATTTTATTGTCAAGCTCTTTTTTTCATTGTAAATAGGCTAACAGGGTTTTGAAAGGCTATCCAAATCTCTGGTCCTCTGTAGGACGCTTCCTAGATGAGTGTCACAGTTCCCCTCCTCTTGGGTCCTTGGTCTTGGCTGCATCCACTGGAACTAATTATGTTTCATGTTCAAGAAGGAAAAACTCTCCTTTCAACCTTTCCTGTCTGTTATGACTTAGGTCACTGCTAGCAAGGTGTTTGCTTGATCAAGGGTTGTAAGAAAGACGAAGAGGAAATGGAAAACTCAGCAGCATTTCACATTACAGTCGGGTTGGGGATTCTGTTCCATCCTGGGGATTCTGTTCCGTCCACAGGCCAGTGTGTCATTCTCTTTTTTTGTGCCTTCTGTGATGAATCAGTGAACAGAGGGAATGAAATTCCTCTTCGTTGTCCGAGTAAGTGAGAAACTCTCACGTACTAAGGCTGTGTGTTATGCCTGTACCCAAACCCATATCTACACCTATTCATACACCAATGTCCTTATCCATATCCACATGATGCTTACATCTGATATCATTATATTGTTAAGAGAGGGTTTTGGGAATACGATAATATCAGGAACTGCTTTCTAATCAGTGAAGGCATCCAAATACTTTTCTTGCCTTGCTCCATATTAAATTATATAAGTGGATTTTAATTTCTTTGGCCTTAACTTACCTTGTTGATACTAGATCAGCATATTGTAGCTGCTGGTTTCTGATCTTGAATTTTTCTTTTCATAATAACCTGAGACACACACTTAAAAATCGTATTAATAAACCTTCTCTCGTCTCTCAGTATTGGCATAAGGTGGGAAATCTGGAGCTGGCTGATTCCTCAACTGGTTGTACTGAGTTCAGGAAGAGCTGAAAGCCTGGGCATTGTTTTTATTGAGCAGTCAGTCTCTACCTCCATAGAGGTATGTGGCTATTTGGTTGTTCTCCAGCTTCTACAGGAGAACAAGAGTCCCGGAAGATCATTTTTAGTGGGGAAGGTCATTTTAAAGGAGAAAGTCATTCATTGAGAACAATCTGAGCTACAGGAAGAGATTCACAAAGAACAATTTTGAGATCAAGTCATTTGATTTCATTGCTGGAGCTGAGCAGTCACTTTGGGCAGCCTCCAACTTTCTCAGATACCACCATTCCTCAGTCCTTATGCATGTTAAGCATTAGTTTGTGCTCCACTTTTATAGGGGAAGGAAAAGAGACATTATATCATTCTTCTGTTTTGTTAATCTTAAAAAAAAAAAAACCCAAAACAAACCCCTAATTCCTGGTTCCCATCACAGGCCTATTGAGTCAGGATCTCTGGAGGCAGAACTTGAGATCTGTATTTTAATAAATGCCCTCTGTGATTTTTGAGGGCTCTAAAGTTAAAAAAAAAAAAAAAAAAAACCTGCTTCTAGGGAGTTCAGATGACCCACAGTGATTTTTATCTCATACTAATGGCTTTAATGTTTTTTCCCCTCAGTGCTCAGGAACTCAATTTGCATTGTATTAGATTGTCTTCCTTATAGGCAGGAATATAACAGCTTTTAAGTCAGTGCCGTAAATCTGAATCTGGAATTAAACTAATTTAGGCTTGAGGTATAACACTTAAATTTTTTTCTCTCTCCATATATCCATATATATATAGTGTATATATATATATATATATATATATATATATATATATACTATTTATACACACATGTATATGTATATAGTCACTTTGCATAATTCTGCACAGGCTGTTGATACACAGAGACAGCCAAAATATTTTTTACATCTATTTATTTTTTTATCAGTTCCTTGAGAATATCATACAATGTGTTTTAATCATGTTAATCCTTTCTCTCAGCTCCTCCCAGCCACCCGACTGTGTCCTCCTTTTCCTTTTTTTATTAAAACTCACTGAGTCTAATTTGTGCTGCCCAGATATTCTTGGTTGGGTGGCCTTCCACTGCAGCATGAACGAGTGACCAGGACCTTACACTCCTCACGACAACTGGTCTCCCTTTCTCGGCCCCCTCTGTAACCAACAGCTCCTTAGCCAGGGGTACGACTTCAGAAATTATAGAACTTTATTTTCTAGACTTACTTCTAATGGGATACTTTTAGAATGTATTCATGGTTCTTGAGTGCTTTAGTAGTACTGTGGATGATTTATATGTGTATATAAATTCATACTCGTTTTTTTTTTTTTTTTTTTTTTGGTTTTTTCGAGACAGGGTTTCTCTGCGTAGTTTTGCGCCTTTCCTGGAGCTCACTTGGTAGCCCAGGCTGGCCTCGAACTCACAGCGATCCACCTGGCTCTGCCTCCCGAGTGCTGGGATTAAAGGCGTGCGCCACCACCGCCCGGCTCATACTCGTTTTTTAAAAGCATGTTTAGAAACATGGTTTTAGGAAAACATTAAAAAAAAAAAAAAAAAAAAACCTTAGCTGGGCGGTGGGCGGTGATGGCGCACGCCTTTAATCCCAGCACTCGGGAGGCAGAGCCAGGCACTTCTCTGTGAGTTCGAGGCCAGCCTGGGCTACCAAGTGAGTTCTAGGAAAGGTACAAAGCTACACAGAGAAACCCTGTCTCGAAAAACCAAAACAAACAAACAAACAAACAAACAAAAACAAAAAAAAACCCAAACCCTCAGTCTAATATTAGCTATTTTTATTGACATGCCTAACTGAACTTTACCAGGAATTGTTAAACAATGCTGTGAGGTGGGCTGTATTGTTATCGTGTTCTATTTACCATGTGGGAAGAACTTTTTTTTTTCTTCCAAGAACCAGCAGTCTCAGGAGCCCACGGTTCACCCAAGGAGCCCAAGTTCTAACCATTAAATACCTCGACTCTTTCGCAGCATAGATAGCTGTAAAACAATGGGGCAGCTAAGGAAATTCTTGTCAAAATACTTACCTTGCTCAGACTGATGAGGAATAGAAGAGCTGGATAGTTAGCCAAATGGGGCAAGGACCTCAGTTACGATGTCCGAACTACAATATATTTTTATTCAGTTATAATTCTTTTACTAAGGGCACCAGACACCATTGCTACTAAATAAATAACTACAAAGAAAAATGGATTGTTTCAATATACATCTTCAAAATAAGGTCACCAAAAAAAAAAAAAGTGATTAGAAAGAAAAAAATAAATAAGGCAGCCATAAAATTTGCTAATAGCCACATATAGGATTTTATATGCCTTAGCATATATAACTTAAAAATATGTCTAAAGTAGTCACAAAAGCTTATCATGTGTCTGGATAAAATTAAATTTGCAGTAAAAAGTTAAGATGTCACAATCTCTGTTCTCCCATATCTGCATAATTAAACAGTTGTGGAACAGAGTAAAATCATATGCAGATGAGAGCTGTAGACTTATTATTATTGTTTCTGTATTTATTTATTATTTATTTATTTATTTATTTATTTATTTATTTATATATTTATTTATTTATTTATTCATTTATTTATTGTTTTTTACATCCCAACCAAAGTTTCCCCTCCTTCACATCCTCCCCTTTCCACTCCCCTTTCCTCTCCTCCTCCACTGTTTCTCTTCAGAAAAGGGCAGGGCTCCCATGGATATCAGCCAGCCATGGTATACCAAGTTGCAGTGAGACTAGGCACCCCTCTTTTATTAAGGCTATTAAGACTGGAGGAGGCAATCTGGTAGGAGGGATGGGTCCCCAAAACAGGCAAGAGAGTCAGAGACAGCCTCTGATCCTACTGTTAGGAGTCCAGTGGTGTCATTATTATTTTAAGAGATTTTTCTATTCATTTTATATATCAACCACAGATTCCCCTGTTCTCCCTCCTCCTGCCTCCCCAGCCTCCCCCCCCAACCCACCCCTCATTCCCACCTCCTCCAAGGCAAGGGCTCCCCTGGGGAGTCAGCAGAGCCTGGTACATTCAGTTGAGGCAGGTCCAGGCCCCTCCTCCCTGCACCAAGGCTGTGCAGTCTCAACATAGGCACTAGGCTCCAAAAAGCTGGCTCATGCACTGGGGACAGGTCCTGATCCCACTGCCTGGGGGCCCCCTAAACAGTTCAAGTTAAACAACTGCCTTGCTTATACAAAGCGCCTAGTCCAGTACCATGGGGGCTCCCCAGCTATTGGTCCACAGTTCATGTGTTTCCACTAGTTTGGCTAGTTATCTCTGTACTTTTTCCAATCATGGTCTCAATATCTCTTGCTCATAACATCCCTCCTCTCTCAGTGGTGTTATTATTAAAGGCTGGCAAAAAGACTTTCTGTTTATTCTTTAAAAAATTAAGCTCTTGAATACAAGGCAGGGTATATTAATAAGTTTCGGATCTAAAACCTACAAAACAGAAAATAAACAAAGATGATAGAAATGATATATAAACCTAAACTGTATTTTGAATAGTAAAGTAGATAAATCTCCTGAACTTGAAAACTTAAAGAAAAAGAGAGAGAGGAAAAAAAAGGTATAAGCTATAATAGAAAGGAAAATAAGTCATGATCACAGATGTGGAAGAGATTACAAAAAAAGTTCATGAAACGAATTGGAAATATATTTGACAGCTTAGAGGAAAAGGGTGTCATAAGGGACAGAAGTCTGAAAAGGAGCCAGCTCAATACACTAAACGCTACAGAAAATGCTGGAAAATTGAACAAAAATAAGCCACTAAAGAAATTAATAGGAGCAGATGGCTTTGTGGCTGTGTTTGATTAAATCCTCAGAGATTACGCAATCCATGTATTTAAACTATTCCAGGTCAGAGGGAAAGATGTCAATCTCCTTACATGTTTCATAAATCCAGCATAATCTCAGCATTTAATTAATATAGTGCAGATAAAGTGCTGCCATCCAACTTCTTATGAGTTCTATGTCAAAAATTCAAATGAAAGCATCATGAAACCAAAACCAGAATTATATAAGATATAAACTAAATTGGGCTATTACTAAGTAGCATGAATTCCAGGAATGCAGGAACGAAATTGAGAAAATTGTCAGCATGATTTTATATGCTGAAGGAGAGAAATCCCTCAACTTTATCCATAAAGATAGTATGCTTAAGGCCTTTGGAAACATTTTCTAAATAGTTCTAATAAGAACTGTGTGAAAAAGAAAAGAGATTACTTAACTCATGACTAAAGCCTGCCCAAACCATCAGTACATAAATAAAAATTGTTTATGCTAGCTGCTCCAGAATATAAAATTGAATAGTAACACTTACTCTTGGCAAAAACCGTAAGATAATTGGTATAGATTTGAAAAAGGCTAACAATGACATCTTATTGTAGGAAATAGGCTTGCATGGCTGCAAAAACTAAGAAACAGCCACGTTACTAAAAGGAAGTAAGAAGAAAAGGTGGGATACTGATTGCTGTGTTAACTTTCTACTATTGTGACAAATAACCACAAATAATCTTAAAAAGAGAAAAGGCTCATTTGGGCTCACAACTCCAGAGGAGTCAGAGCATGCTCATTTGGCCTTTTCTGCATTTCAACCTCAGTCAGGCCGAGAACACGTCAGAAGCACGCAGTAGAACAAAACCACCCACCAGAGGGCTGGAAGGTGAAGACGAAAACCAGAGTGTAATAAGATAAATCTAAAAGAAAAAAAGAAAAAGAAAAGAAAAAAACAGTATTATTTTGTATATTCACTGCAGTGCAAAAGCCATGGACACTAACTTGGAAATAAGTTCTTTAAAAAGGATACATGATGTATGCTTTAAAAAAAAATTCCAAATTTTTATGTAAAGACAAAAATTTCTACACAAATGCACTAGGATACCCTATTTTTAGATGAGAAGAGTTAAAATCATGAAAATTCTGTGCTTGCAAAATTAACATATAAATGTATACTGACTAAAATTCCCTGCATGTGCTGAGAGGGCTGTGAGTCATTAAAATTATTTGAAAGCACACAGTGAGGAAAAATGGTTTAGCATAGCCAATAAAATGAGAAGAGCAAGACTAGTGAGGACAGATTAAATCTAAGAGGCAGCAAAACATTCTACAAAGCTACAATAGCTCACTGGGAATGGCACTGACTCAGAGAGACAAACAGATTAAGGGCACAAAAAGACTTGTATTTTCTATTTCAGTGGGATTGGATAGTCTGTTCATAAGTGGTGCTGGGAAAACTGGCTCTCCATTTGTAAGAAAATGGAGAACAAGTTTCTCTAAATCAACATGAGCAAGGCTGCTATGAGCTCACAGAGACCGAGGCAGAATGCATGGGGCCTGCACAGGTCTGCACCAGGTCCTCCGGGTGGTTTATAGTGTCATTTCCAGTTTAGTGTTTTTATGGGTTTCTGAGTGTGGGAATGAGCGAGTCTCTGATTCTTGTGCCTGCTCTTGGGCTCTTTTCCTTCCGTTGGTTTGTCTTGTTGGGCATCAATGTGCTAGTTTTTGTTTTATCTTATTCTATTTTATTTTGTTTAAAAGGAAAAGAAAGAAAATGGAACAAGACCCTAACCTTTGATTGTATAAATTCCATGTAAATTAAATCAGTGCTTATAAAATGCAGAATGAGGAAAGGCGGGAAGTGAAAGCAAAAAAAAATCAGCGTTTGAAGGATATTTGCCGCATAAATGACAGTTAAAGTGTTATTGTCTTGAATATACAGTGAGAGTTTGCACACAGATAGACCAAAGCCAACAAGAGGGAAAGCATAAAGGAGTTGAATTGTCAATTCACAAGGAAATGGGTCAGGATGGGTAACAAACAAATAAAAAGATGACCAAAGTTTTTATGAGGGAAATCTAATTCTACAAAAATTGAAGGACTGTCTTGTGTTCCCATCTGAGGAATTGTTAAAGTGATTGGAGCTGCTCTAAGTGGGAATTTGGAGAAAAGATATCATCATGGATAGTTTTATAGAATGTATTATTGGGGAGGCAATCTGCAAATACTTTAAAAATACAAATAAATAAGATAGATAGATAGATAGATAGATAGATAGATAGATAGATAGACAGATAGATAAAACAAAGTTTAGGGGTTTGAAAATTGGACCAGTTGTTCCTTGCTGGGTTCAGTTCCTAACTCCCACATGGTAGTTCACAGCTGTCTATAATTCCAGTTCTTAGGGATTTGACACCTCTTCTGACCTCCACAGGTGCCAGACACACAAGTCTTCACATACATATATGCAGGCACAACACACTCTGAAACATAAAATAAATAAAATTTGAAAACTTTTAAAAAGTAAGGGTTAAATTAAAGAACAAACAAGCAAACAAAAACAACTAAAAGTATCCACAATGGCCAGCAATTCATTCCCTGGGATTCTGCATCAAAGAAATAAAAGCCGTGGTGTGCAAGGATGTTTGCCACAGTTTCATTTCTAAAGGTATAATTCTGAAAAACAAAGATGAGAAGCACCTTTGAGCAAGTGTAGGGAGGAGGGGGGATGAGACAACCAACAGGCAGTCTTGGAGCTGCTGCTGAATGCTCTAATGGAAGGAAATATCAAAGCATGGTTGAAGTTATTATAGAGACAGACGTGGCAAAGGGTATCTCCACTTACAGGTACTAATTAAGAATGAATTCACACTTATTTTGGGGAGAAATCAAGGACCAACTTCAGAACTCATCCTCATCTTTACTTTCAGTTCTACATATTTGGATGCTAAATGTTTTGGAGATCTTAAAGAATTAATTTTAAATTATAATGATGATTTTTTAGTGTACTTATCAATTCACAGTCAGTGAGATTATAGAATACTGATTTTTCTCTCAGTATTTCATATGATCATGATGCACCGTTGTTGTGTTTTGTAAATTTTAGTGCTTGCCAAATGGAGTGGCCTATTTGTCGTACACTCAGGAATCCCATAAAAACACTCCACTGGAAGCCATATATAAGCACAGAGGACCTGGGGGCACCCTGTGTGTTGCTGGTTTCCACAGTCAGCGTGGCTCATAGTAGGAATTCAATAGTTGGTTCAAAAAGATGGAATTCCATTTTCAAGAGTGCTTTCCTATTAAGTTACCAAAGGCTGACAAACAAGAATTTCTTAACCCGGACCATCACATCCCTCCTGATGCCAAAGACAGGCTATCATTTAACTGCCCAAAGGATCTGCAAAATGCAGACCTCCAGTCCCAGTGAATGCCAATTTTACCTTCAGTCAAGTGTGTGTTTGGCCGGGTAAGAGGTGATTAAACCTATCAGAGTATTACCTTGTGGACTGGAGGCACACCACATTCTGGTGGTTTCTAAGGCAACTATTAAACAGCCTAAGAAGAGAGACCTTATTTAGACAGCCACCCTTGGAAAGGTAGGTTTTCTTCTCCAGCAGGACCTAGTGGGAGACAAGGCTTGTTTGTTTGAATGTTTTTCATTTCTCCAGATTTCACAACACAAGGTGCTCCGATACATTTTGGTAGAACCTCCTGGAAAATGTTACCAATATAAATATGTAGAGAACTCGGTTTTGCCAATTCAAAAAAACACACTTGGTGTGATTACTGGTAAATAGAAGGCAATTCAATGAAAACCCTGTTTTTCTTTTAGCCTCATTTTTTTATTTACTTATTTTCAATGGTCATATTGAGGACGTTGAGCCAACACCTCCGTGAAGGACTCCCTTTTACAAAATCCACAGTGCTGGGTGGGTCCGAGACAGACAGGCTTTTCAAGCTGTTCTTCTGTGCAGCCTTAGCGGCTACCTTCATGAGCCTCGCCTGAAGTGAATTCAGTGGTTCTCTGCACTGAGCTCCTTTGCTTTACAAGATGGCTTCCAGGCAGAGTCAGGGTTGCTTGCAATGGGTGCTAACCACATTTTCTTTCTTTCTCTTGTTAAACAGCCACTCTGAGGTCCAAGCAGAAAATAGCTCATGCATTTCTATAGTGCTTCCAGCCTCAACCATAGGCTCAATTTCTCTTTATGGACTTATTACTCAAATCCCTGAAATGAAGTAATTTTTTTTCATTAACTCACTGACGTATAACGGGAGCATTTCATTGCCCCATAAAAGTTACTACCTGTGCTCTTTTCTCTTGTGAGAGGAATATTAAATCTTAGCTATCAGATGTGAGAGGCAATATTTGCTGCTCTTCGATGCAAGAATAATGGTGATTACATTTCCATACATTTTCAGGGAAATGATGGCTCTTATCCTGAAGCTGAGCTTCTTGGGGATACTCCAAAATGGCGTTATATTCACACACCTTCTAGAATGACTCCATCCTGCAAAGCTTATATTAGAACATAAATTCTGAGTTCTTATCAGCTTGGTTCACTAATATATCCTTGTTCCTTCTACAGCACCTGGTATGTAGGAAGACCCTTGAAAACTGACAAGTGAGTAAAATGGATGCAAGGGGTGTCATACATTGTAAGCTGGGCCATGGTGACAATAACGTGGCATGTTAACTGGGACTAGTAGGGATTTTTAGTGGCTCCACCCCCAAAAGTAGAAATTGGTGGGGACTAGGTGGTTGAGAGCTTGCAGGGGAGGCCATTTCAGCAAAAATGACTCCATTCAGTTGCATGGATACAAAAAGTGATAACAATGATAATCAGCTGCTATCTACTTTACACAAATTACAATTAATTCACACAGAACCCAGCCATGAATTCCAAAGGATTAATGATGCTCCTGATGCTACATACACAGTAAGTGGTAGAGTTCTCACATCCCAGGCTCCTTTGGTATTAGCATGAGCATACTAGTCCTTGCTATAGATTTGTATTTAAGAGGGAAGGCAGGGGTGCTTAATGACTAGATCCCAAGAATTTGTAAGTCAGAGGCCAAAGAACCGAGGGAACCTAGATAGGATCATCGTCCCTCCGTATCCTGATAATTTGAGCAGGTGGCAGAGACCCTGTCACCAGGCTAGGAATTTTTGTGAAGAGATGGGTACATCAGGCTAAGGAAGGACACAATTCCAGTCTCAGAGGGATTGGGTTACTGGCTAGCTTGCAGAAACAGTGTCTCAGACACAGGGTATAGACGTATTTTCTGTTACTGAGCGATAATAAATGATCACAAATTTAGCTTACAACAATCACTGTGTTCTTTCTTTCATTACTATACTAATAAAAAGAAAACAGACTTACTTTGGTTCACAGTTTTCGAGCTTTGAGGCCATGCTGAAGCAGCAGTTTGAGACAGAAGCCAGGGGGAGTGCAAAACCATTCATTTCATGGTTAGGAAGCAAGTCAGAGGAGGAAGAAAGGGCTGGAGTCCTTCTGCCTCCTTCAAGAGATGAGTCCTAAAGACCTGGAGCTCTCCAGGTCTTCTTAAAGCTTCCATCACCTCTCAATAGAGTCACTGGAGAACCAGCATTCAACACTTGGGCCTATTAGCAACATTTCCGATCTACACCATAGCACTCAACAGATTCAGACAATTCAAAGTTTTCCAGATCAGTCCAGGTGGGTCCCACCGAGCTTTGAGGTCCCGACCCCATGGCTGCCTCCATTCATCGGTGGAATTTTTCTCTCATCAGAATGCTGTGACACTCTGAATGCATTTGGCTTCTTTTTCTACCAGCTGGACCAAAAGGGCTGGTATGACTGGACTGGGTCCACAAACTCACATTGGCATTATAAGATAATTGATGAGTGACCCTAACTGCATTGAAAGCATGTCTTTATTTCATGTCATGACATACAATCATAGGGATGAGATCATTATACAATGAATAAGGATGGAATTTTACGGTGGGACATTTTTGAATTCAGCCTAACAAACAAAGGATGCCTAAGCATCACATAAAGGCAATAAATTTCAATGACCAATATAATCACTTATTCTGAATTTTTTTTTTTTTTTTTGGTGAGGAGGTTTGCAGCTGAGGTGAAGGAGCAAAGAGGTCAGGAAGACTGCCAAGCATCTGTGTGTGGAGTGCACACGTCTGACATCCTCAGGTGTGGTATCAGAGGTGTGTGACTGCTTTTTGACACTGGGGATTCGGCGGAAGGAAGAGAAGGGTATGATAATGACGAGGGAGTCTACACATCTCTGACCTCCTGTGAAACACGGACTTGGACATGGAAAAAGTAAAATAAAAGAAAAGCTTTTGCCTCGAGGCCTCCTCTCCTGTTCCTGGTTGTCACTTGGGTGTTCAGAAACAGGCAGGGGACTCTTGCCTGCAGAGGGACTTTGTAGCAGCCCTCCCTCCGCAGCCAGCTCCATAACCTGACACTGAAGAATGATAATTTACGAGGCCTTTGCTATTTTTGTTTCTTTATGTGGCAGGAAAGAAAACTCGGTTTTTCAGAATAAATTCCCTCCATTTAGGCAGAGAACTTTGGCCAAAGGCAATAACTAAAAATAAGTCTTCCTTTCCTGCCTGTATTCCTGGGCTTCCTCACTAATCAGAAGATTCTTCGGGGACAGTGCAGACAGCAATCCTAGAATATTTTTCGCATCTCTGAGTTCCCCAGCTGGTACAGAAACTGCGTTCTGCTGAGTGCCTTGCTTACCAATTTGTAATGTGTGGCTTGCTCCTGACAGTATTAAATGTCACCATCAACTGTTGGGCAGAATTCAGCTTTCTCGCCTCCCGCCTTCAAAACATACTTAAAAACAAACAAACAAAACAAAACCAAAAAAACATGGAAGCTCCATTATTTTCACTCATAATCAGATGGGCTAGATCTGGCTGGTCAGTTGCTGGACTCTTTAAACCAGCAGCTGCCCCCAATTAACCTGGAAAGGATTTCAGACTCCAGGCCTCGTTCTCGGAGCAGGCAGGGTGGTTTATCCACACACTCCGCTTTGTGTCTGATGATCAGACCATGCATGCCTTTTCCCCTAGCCCCATCATTTAGCTTCCATAACAAGAACTAGCAAGTATAATAACTCTCCCTCCACTTTATTGCAAAACTAGCAGCAATATGTACAGTAGGGTAATGCTTTTTGCTCATATACCCACCATTTAACTACTTCACATTTGTGAGCAGACTGTGAGGTGGGATCTCAGAAGGGCGAGCCTGGTAGAGTTCCTTCTGCAAGGCCTTGCTCATCCCGAACAGAAGCCACTTTGTAACGAACCCTAAGAACATTGAAGTCACTAAACTGCCCCATAAGACATAAGAAGCTCTGGGCTTGTAGGTGTAAAGCTAACAGATGAGAGAGAGGTATATGATTCAGCCACTTGACCACAGATAGCAAAACACGTTCTAAACAAATCCTTGTTCCAGTGTTTAACCTTGAATCTTGTTTTGTTTTGTGTTGCTTTTAATAGCTGTAGAGTTACTCTGTCCCTGCCAGCCTGTCTTTGGAGAGCTTGGCCACCCTTCACTGGGATCAGTAAATGAGATGTCTATCAAGCAGATGACCTGGGCGTCATGGTCTGGGAAGGGTTTCTGAGCACCAGTGTGGACGTGGCAAGTACACAGCCCTGTGCTGTGCCATGGAGACAAAAAGTCCCTTTTCTCCTCTGTAATAACAGGCAAGAAAAGACTTGGTTTTGCTGGGGATCTGGAGGATATCAGGTATAGTATTAGTTTCTAAGACTGTCCAATCACAGTGCTATGAAGTGAGGGGCTTCTCACTGGTATGTGACTTCCTCACAGGTCTGGGGACTAGAATCCAAAATGAGTGCTGGTTGGCTGTGTGCTCTGGGAGACAGGCATAGTACCTTGTGTTTCCTAGCTTCCGGGGGTCACTGTCAACCCTCATCTGTCTAGTCTTGGCTTCTACAGCTCTCTAACCTACGTCTACAGCCTCTGTTCACTCAGCCCCAGGAAGACTTCCCTCCGATTTTACTTCTGTAATGAGGAAATACAGTGTTTAGGGGATTAATGTGAGCACCCTGTTTCCAAGGGAGAAGACTGTGACACTGTTTACCTTTCTAGTTGGTGGCATGAACCTGGGAGTGTGGGGCCTAAAAATGAGGCGGACTAAAGTTCTCATACAATAGCTGACTTTATTCCGAGCATCAGACTATTTATACCCCGAGGTTAAGAAGAGTCACATGAGTAATGTGTTCAATAACAAGGACAAGCCACATGTGGCAAAAAACATGCTTTTCTATAGAGATGCACAAGCTGAAGTCAACTCACTCTTATCCGCTGCACTTGGGAGGAGTGTGGAAACAGATTCCAAGAACGATTCTGTGTTTTGAAGAAACTGAGGTCACAAGACTCTTGTCTTGTTGTCTTGGAGTTTTTCTCATAAGCACTCAGAATTCTCACACAGCTCCATTCTTGGACTGTGCTCCGACATGCCACCCAACCTTAAATGCACCATGGCACTGGTGTCCCAGCCCTGGATGGGGTAGATATTTACTTTTAGTCTATTTATGGAATTAGTGACCTTGTGAGCTATCCTGGGTCCTACACATCTGGGAGAGAACAGTCTTCACTTACCTCTTTCTGGAAATTTGCCTCTTACACTGTCACTTCTAAGAGTAAGATAGGATTATATTTCTGAGACTAAAGTCTGTCATACAGTCCTCTGAGTTTCTCTCTCCAGCCTGCTCTCGGGTTTGTTCTTTATGAAAAGTCCTATTTGCTGTTAAAGTAAGCATTTGGTTTTCATTGTTTATTTATGTGTTGTGTGCATGGCAAGTTTACATGGTATATGCATGTGTTTGTGCAGGTGCTCTTGAATGCATGCCTATGCACTTGAAGTCCAAAGGTGGAAGTTAGATGCCTTTCTCAATTGTTCTACTCACTGTTTGAGGCAGGCTATTTTTTTTTTCCAAGACAGGATTTCTCTGTGTAGCGTTGCGCCTTTCCTGGAACTCACTCTGTAGTCCAGGCTGGCCTCAAACTCACAGAGATCCGCCTGGCTCTCCTCCCGAGTGCTGGGATTGAAGGCGTGCTCCACCACTGCCGGGCCGTTGTTGAGGCAGGCTATTTTACAGAACCCAGAGCTCATTGATTTGCTTAGGTTGGCCAGTGAGTTCCAGGGAATCTTTCTGTCCTAGACTCTGAAGCATTGGGATTATTAACTCAAGCCATCATGCCCAGCTACTTTTTTTAACCATATATTACCATATATTGTGGGGTTGTAAACTCAAGACATTATGCTTGCAGGGGTCAGGCCCTCTACTGAAGCTATGTCTTCAAGACCTTGTTTAGTGTGTTATTAATACAATTTATGTTATTTTTTTAAGAATTATGTTTATTTGTGCGCGTGCGCGTGCACATGCATGCCCACACAATGTATGCTTGTAGAACTCAGAGAACAACTGCCAGAAATTGGTTTACTCCTTTCACCAAGTAGGTCTTGGGGGTCAAATGTAGGTCTTTAGGCTTCTTGGCAAAATGCTTTACCTGCTCAGCCATCTCCCCGGCCCCTACATGTTACTCTAAACTGAGTCATTTAGTACAGTACAATTCTGCCATGGGATGTTCTGTAGGCTGTGAATGTGTTGCCCTGATTGGTTGATAAATTAAAAGCTGATTGGCCAGTAGACAGGCAGGAAGTATAGGTGGGATAAGCAGACAAGGAGAATTCTGGGAAGAGGAAGGCGTAGTCAGGAGACACACCAGTCCACTGTCCAGGGAGCACCATGTAATGGCACAAAGGTAAAGCCCTGGAACACGTGGCAACATGTAGATTAACAGAAATGGGCTGAGTGTAAGTGTAAGAGCTAGTCAGTGGTAAACAGTTTTAATTAATATAAGCCTCTGTGTGTTTACTTGGGGGATGCAAGTAGGAGAGATTTGTCCTGACCACTGGCTGGCCAGGACACAGGAAAACTTCAGCTACATAATTCCAAATTTTCTTTAATAAATTTAGTTTTACCCAACTCAATACTTGCTAATGTGTTTGTTTGTTTAGTTTTCTATGTACTCACCTCACAGTAATCTTCAAACTCCAGGCCCAAATTCTCAGTAACTTCTAACCTTTCCTATTAGTAAATTCAAATTTTACTGCGGTCTGGAAGCATCCTATCACCCTCCCCAGAACTCTCAATTCTCGTTTAGAATGTGGACTGCTTGCTCTCTAGATTTATTGTGTAGCCAACAACCTTCCTCTTCCCCCTCTCCCTGGGTGTTCCTTTGGCTTCTCTCCTGCAATGTCTCTTTATCTGTTAATTTGTACCTTACTATTACTTTACTTTGGCTAAGCATAGTCCCGGGGGCTATTTTAGGAACACCATACTTAAGGTAAACCTTTGGCCAATTTGCCTATCTGATAATTTAACTATCCCTAATTAACAGGGGACTGTTTAATCTCTCTTTTCCTTGATTGATAGTGAGGCTAGGTGCAAAATTCTGGTTTGGAAGTGATTTTCCCCTTAATTTTAATGTCACTGATCCACTATGTTCTATCTGCTGAGGCCAGTGAGAAATATGATATCTCACTCTCAGTACAATCCTTCATATGTGACCCTCTGTTTTTCTCTCTAGAAATAGCATTTTCTTCTTTTGCTTTTATTTCAAAATGTATACATATATTTACATATTTTTATTAACTATCCTGGGGACTTCTTAGTTCTCCTATGAGAAAAACCAACATCATTAATTCTTAAAAATGCTTTTTAAGTTTTTTTTGTTATAATAACTTCCTACATTTCTTCTTCCATGCTGTAAGGCCTCTACGTGACTATTAGCTCTCATTGGCTGATATTATGTTTTTTCTTATCTGCTTTCTCTGGTTTTCATCATTTTGTTCAACTTCTTACATCTCCCTAGATTTCTTCAGGGCAATATCTTGATGCACTGTTTTACTTCTCTATATTACACTTAATTTTCAAATCTCATAGTCTCTGATTCTGAATCTTTCATAGCATCCTAATCTAATTCATATGTTAATTATGTGGAATGACTAATTATGACTTTTCAGATTAAAAAACCTCTCTTGTTTTAAGCATTACCTTCGCATTCTTATTTTGGCTTATTTATTTGGGACTGATTCTGTGTTCACAATTTTCTCTAGGTGTCTGCTGATCCTCCCTTTCACATCTTAGAACTAATGTAATGAAAAACTTACTGGGAACTCCGCTTTATAGGGAAAGCATGTTGGTTGGTGGTGGACATCACTGCAAAACTACAGAGTCAGGATTTCTTAGAAGTGTTGGGCCAACTTCAAATGTCAGTACCTGTAATCATTTTCTATTGGGATGCTCTGTTTCCAGAGACAAGACTACTTTGTAGACTTGTAGCTTCTGAACACAAGTGGAGAAGAGGATCATCACCCACCACACAGAGCTTCACCTAACCCTCTCCATTTTAATCTGGTACTCTCTGCCTGCTTTTCTCCATGGCTGGTGTTCCTATGTCCTGGACTTGAGTTCAGACTTGCAGAGATTAACTCTTTGTCTAGTTGCTTAGGGAGAAATAAAAATGTCATTTGTTAGGGGCAAAGGAAGCAATCTGGAGAGCTAACTTTCAAGTCTTCCTATTTTGTCTGTATCTTGCCACTGCCTTTGGATACCTTGTAGGCTACTTCTCAAGACTTTCAGGGTTTCTGTGCCATGTAGACAGGTACAACACAGGTTAGAGATTTTCTGAACATTTTTAGTAGAAAAAAACTGTCGTCCTCCTTGGTTGGTGTCTATTATTTCCCCACTTTTAAATTAAGACTCTTTCCCGTGATTTTCCAGATCCCCACATTTTTTTGTTGGCTTTCATCTGCCACCCTTTTCTATTTAGGTCTCTGAACAATTATTTTACTGACATTTTGTGGCATTTTCAAAAAAAAAAACTAAGAGATTTTATTCAAAACTGTCATTTACTTTTGATAAGCCTCATTTCCCTCACGCATAAAATGAACAGGTTATATTAGGTCAAGGTTTCCAACTATCATTTCATAAATGAGTATATTGATTGTCCTAGAATTTCTATGGGAAGTGGATAACTCCTATGCATCTGCAATCTAGGGAGGTCGTGTGGGGTCCATGTTAGGATCCTGCCCTCTCTCCTCCGGGTCTTGCATCTTATGTCACTAGCGAGCACTGGCGACTATGTACGTGAGGTGTGGTCACGCAATCTGTGCCTTAAAAAAAGCCAGACGTGGAAACCGGGCGGTGGTGGCGCACGCCTTTAATCCCAGCACTCGGGAAGCAGAGGCAGGCGGATCTCTGTGAGTTCGAGGCCAGCCTGGTCTACAGAGTGAGTTCCAGGAAAGGCGCAAAGCTACACAGAGAAACCCTGTCTCGAAAAACCAAAAAAAAAAAAAAAAAAAAAAAGCCAGACGTGGACCCCACCCCACCCCTCTGTTCCCTCCCTCTGCTCTCTTCTCTGCTCCATCCCCCCAGGCCTGGCTCCGCCCTCTCTCTCCTCCTTTCCTTCGAATAAAGCTCTCTGTAACTCTGGTAGTTGTGGCCATGGCACGTGACTTTTCCGCCAGTAACCAGGGCTGCCGCCAGCGCCATTTACCTATCAGTCCTAGTTTCCAATTTTTAATAAGCTTTGTGGTGCCTTTGAAGACAACAGGCTTTAGGAATTATGGTAGCCGTTGCCTGTGGTCTTTCAATTCTATCTCCTTCCAATGTTCCCCCTTGGGTCCTGTGTCTGCCCTGGCTAAGGTACAAAGGACTAACTCTGTGAAAATGGGGAGTTCCTTTGGTTGCACAACCTTGTGAAAAATCTGGTTTAAGCCTGCCAGAGTCATTGACTTGACACTAGCTTTGGCTCTTTTCCAACTTCTTCAAATTTCACAATTTTCTTCCTTATTCACACAACTTCTTTAGTTTGAAGTTTTTTTTTTTTTTCATCCTCTAAGAATCAGCACCCATAAAGTATGTGTATGTATGCACACTGGAGACAAAGGACTAATTCTCTCTCTAGGATTTTCAGAGAGGTCAGAAAGCTTTTTTTTTTTTTTTTTTTTTTTTTTTTTTTTTTTTTTTTTAACATAGAGATGAACCACAATGGCCTTCCTACTAAGACCTAGCATTCAGACACAAGTCATCTAAGCAAAGAAATAGTCATTTGTTATGTTTTCCAGAAAATGTTAAGTCAAAGATGACACAGTGAACATGACTTATTTTTTCTTTCTCCTTAGAATGGCTTTCTTTGGCCATTCTATTTTATCTTGGTCAGATAAAATAAATGCTTTGTTAGGATACATTTATACCACTCATCTACAACTTGATGTATGGATGTTTCCTCATTTATTGCTTCCTTATGCCTTGCTGGTAGGATGTCAAATTAATATTTGTGACTATGAAAAACATTCTTTATAGCATCCATTGGGAGAAATCCACCTTGTTTCTCATTATTTCAATTCCTTGAAAGTCAAGTCCAGGACTTTGACCCTTGGGCAATCGGTATCTTAGGTCAAAGAGTTTAATGAGGTCTGTACAGACATTAAAACTTGCTTTAGTGATAAGGTTCAGTGCACACCTACCACTCCTTGCTCTGACTTCCAGGATACTCGACTGAAGTAGGCTGTGATTAATGTTTGCCATACTTAGTCAGCATCTTACTACTAAGAGGTTGCTTTTATGTGTTCATTGATTACAAGTTGTGTTTCCACTCTCCCCTAGGCAACATAGGCGATAAAGAAGTCTAAGAATTGACAAAATTTCCGTCGTAGAATTTGTATTGTAACTAGCTATTTTTTTTTTTTTTACAATAAAGGACTTTGTAAATTTTGTTTCTCTCTCCTCTCTTCTGTTCATAGTGTCACTCCTGTCGGCCTCCCACTTTGGTTTTCCTTCCTGGCCACCCATGATCCATCACTTTAGGGCATGCCTAGAAGTCTGAAAAAAATCCCACTGAGCTGAAAGACAGTATAGAGCAGGATTTGTAGATGAAGATTATGGATTCAAACCCCATTTATACCTTTTATGGAATATGTAACTTTCAGAAAATCAGCCCAATTCCTCATCCTTAGAACAGATTTACTGATAACTGCTAAATAAATAAGTGCTTATTACAAGAAATACAGCCAACGTATCAAAATGTTTTATGTTCATGTACTCAATAAGTCTTCAATGGTATTGATTAGAACAGTGATTCTCAACCTGTGGGTCATAGCCCCTTTGGGGTGATTGAACAACCCTCTCACAGGGGTCACCTAAGATCATCAGAAAACACAAACAATTATATTACAATTCATAACTAGCAAAATTACAGTTATAAAGTAGTAACAAAAATAATTTCATGGTTGGAGGTCAACACAACACGAAGAACTGTATTAAAGGGTTGCAGCCTTAGGAAGGTTGAGAACCACTGGAGTAGAGATAGAATTTGGGGAATGTCAATATTATAGATAGTAGAAAAGATACAGGTAAACAGAAAATGGCTCAAAAGTCAGGAAATGCTTCTGAAAGATCACCGAGGAAACAGAACAGCCACTGGTCAAAACTTCTAGTTTTTTCTGTCTCTGATTACTCTTATTAACTAATACATACCTAATGGTGCCTCTACCTCTCATTTCTCAAAACAAAGGGTGAAGAATTGGAAACTCATGGAGGACTGCTAAAAACAACAATACCGAAACCTACTAATGCCTCTCCATCCAAGAAAGCAAGGTAGACTGCATTCATCAAACAACCACTTGCCATGTTCAACCTGAAGGCTGAACAGGAGGAACTGAGGGAATAGAGGACACAGGTGACTGGTGTGACTGAGCTGCAGGTGGGAAGTGATATGGAATTAGGGCAGAGCTGGGCAGTGGTGGCGCACGCCTTTAATCCCAGCACAGCAGAGGCAGAGGCAGGTGGATCTTTGTGAATTCGAGGCCAGCCTGGGCTACAGAGTAAATGAGTTCCAGGACAGTCAGGGCTGTTACACAGAGAGACCCTGTCTCCAAAACAACAAAACAAAGCAAGGCAAAACAAAACAAACAAAACCAGAAGGGCAGAGAGTTAGGGAGAGAGAGGGTGGTTTACCTGGGTTTTTCTGAGCTGTGTTCTAGATTGGTATTTTAACCTAGAAAATTTAGCATTGAAGGGTTTTAAATAGAGGAAAGGATTTACTTTTTTCCCCTTCATTTTATATATTGACAATTCTAGTGGCAGGTAAATAGGTAAAAAAAGATAGGGCCGAGTACACAGGAGAATTGTTTGGGGGCTGTTGCTGTAATCAGATGATGTGGTAGTTGCCTTTTGTATAAGGGGGATGGCAACAGAGATGCTTGACAGTTACTTAGGAAGCCCAGGTCTACAATTCCTGTGGCAGAATGAGATTAAGTTTTTTTTTTTTTTGTATGTGTGTGTGTGTACTTAAGAATATTTTTTATATTTCTAGAAATGTAATGCTATATATAAATACGTATCTATAAATTATGTATTTATGCATATAAAATACATCATCTAAATCTTTAAGGTCTGATTAGCAACCAAGACAGAAAACAGACAAATATTCACAGAAACATGTTGCTATTGAGCTATGATTATTCTTAAATCACTTCAGAGTGGTTTTGTCAATTAGTGAGTTATAAAATGTTCTTTGACTCCATAAAAACACTTTGGCATAAGTGTTGACAATTGTACAAAATAGATTAAATAAGTGAAAGGTGACTTCATGTTGATTCCTGAGTTCTGTGTGGGAGCTAGGTAGACGGTGGCAGTTTTCAATGGGGTGGAAAACGCAAGCCACATGCATATTCGTGGCCGTGAGACAGAGCTCAGTTTGGGTGTAAGCCAGAAGCATTTATGAGATGTCTAAGTAGACATCGGGTAACAGTACCTGCAGAAGTAAAAAACAGTCATCATTGTCAAAACCGGAGAAAGAACGTAAGGGGTGAAGATGGGCACTTTCATTTCTAGGACTTAGGCTCTAAGGGATTATTGGTGCCCTTGTAAATAACATTAGTCGTGTGACATGAAAAAGTATAGTGGACTGAGGAGTGCCAGGAAGATAAGAAATATAAAGCAGATCAAATGATCAGATATCTTTTAGATTTGTTGCATATTTATTCTTTTGCTAGTTAAAATGAGATCCATCTTGCAAGTCAATGAGTGTGGAAGTTGGTAACTAGTTATAAATGGTATAGAAAGACAAATCAGCCATATTTCTTTCTGCTCACAATCTGGTACAGAAGACAAACTAAAAAAAAAAAAATCTTATATCATATGAGTAAGTCTTTCAAAAGGAGTGCTTAATTTTCTTTTAAACCAAAAGTACACATCTAAATTCCTGTGGAACTTTTGAAACATACCCAGGCTTTATCCTTGAATGTTTTGGCTAATTAGGTCTCTGGTGGGTTTGGGGATGTGCGTATCCAGTAAGTTCCCAGGTGATAATGATGAGAGACAATGGATCAAAATTAGGAATGTGAATTTAGGAGATCACTGTAAAAGAGGCTAGAATTTACATCATGAGAGATAGCAAGAATGTAGCCAGAACAGGGAAACAGGACAGCAAATCCCGTCTGTGTGTGGATGTACTTGAAAGAGGAATTGGGTGAAGACAAAATGTTTGATCCGCAGCCATCCAAAAATTATTCTAAAAGAACGAATAAGACACTTAGTTCATCTCATGATTTTTAAAAAATGGAATTAAATTTAAAAATCAAATTTAGAAGAAATATTTTACCCCAAACTATCTCACTTGCAGCATATAAACCTTCTGTATACATATGCCTTTATCCTTAAAGGAAGCGTTATCACTAACACAATTCTTCAGAACCACGAAGTCCTAATAAGTAGTGAAGTAGTCAGCAAATATTTATACCTATGTATGCACGTGGAATGTATAAATAGTAAGTAAGCATTATTAATTAATTATGGACTGGAGCAGATACTACAAAATGGGACTTTTGCACTTGGATGGAATACAGTGAAGCAGAGGGAATTCTACAGAACCATCTGGATTAGTGTAACCCAGCAGGGGTGATTGTAATCCAAGCATCCCAGTCTACTATTGTTCTAGATACCAACATCTTTTTTTTTTTTTTTTTTTTTTTTTTTTTTTTCAGAGCTGAGGACCGAACCCAGGGCCTTGTGCTTGCTAGGCAAGCGCTCTACCGCTGAGCTAAATCCCCAACCCCTAGATACCAACATCTTATAACAACTTTGTAATTGAAGATTTAAAAAGTTACCAGAGGTTGCTGTACTAACATAAAAAGCTCTACAGCTTTAGTTAAGAGCGAACAGTCACTATTAGTAACAGCAATGGTTGTGTGACTTTTTTTTTTCTTTCTGATTTTTGCATGGATAACCAATCACTGTCAATTATCTTAGTTTGTGAGGAATTTAATGGTTCCTACTCAAATGGCTCTATAAGAGAAGATAGAGAACTGTGGTTGATTATGATCGATGCCTGCTGTCTACATGTATGGAAATGCCTCATCATTATGTTCAAATAATATAAAATAAAATAGAATACTCTCTAAAAGAAAAAAGAAAGAGGAATTTGAAAGGGGATGTGAAACAAGCCATGTAAGGCTTTAGGAAGAATTACATGAATATGAGGGAGCATTGTAGAGAAGGTCTTTGAGAATCATTGGGCTACAGGAGAGCGACACTGAAAAAAGTCAGTGTTTTGACTTGGTAGGCTGGTGTATCAAGATGAGGTAGCCTGGGTTCAAGGCCAGCCTGGGTTCAAGGCCAGCCTGGGTTCAAGGCCATCCTGGGTTAAATGGCCAGAACCTGCCTGGGGTTGTAGCTGTTTATAAGATCCAGGCTTTTATTTTCAGCATTGCAAACAACAACAATAACGACATTTTTAACATTTTCATCTCTGGTTACAGCAATGTCACAGAGAAGCACATCAAACAGAACAAAAGTCCTTGTAGTCCCCCACCCAGAGATAAGCACTGTCCATTTTCTAGTGAGTACCCTTCCCGTCTTAGGGAAAATCCTTTTATCTCAGCAATTTTTAAATTTTTTGACATTATAATATAATTACCTCATTTCCCCCTTTCCTTTTCTCCCTCAGAGCCCTCCCATGTGTCGATCACTTGATGTCTTTCAAATCCATGACCTCGTATTATTTTTTGTTGTTATACACACACACACACACACACACATACACTCACACACACAGAGGCACCTGAGATCTTGCCACTTGGGAGGCTGAAGCAGCAGCTAAGTCAAAACACTAATTTCTTTTAATGTGATTCTATTGCAGCTCAATAATTTTTAAGGACTTTTGCTACAATGCTACTTCATATCACATGCATGTATATATGTGTATATGTATATATGTATGTATATATGACCAATCAATGTCAATTATCTTAGTTTGTGAGGAATTTAATGGTTTCTACTCAAATGGCTCTATAAGAGAAGATAGAGCAATTGTGGTTGATTATGATCGATGCCTGCTGTCTACATGTATGGAAATGCCTCATTATTATGTTCAAATAATATAAAATAAAATAGAATACTCTCTAAAAGAAATATGTGTGCATATATAAATATATATAATTCCTAAACACATAGAAACAATCCTCTTTGTCTGTACAATGTTACTTGTATGTACATGTTTTCAGGGCTGACCATTTGGTATTGGATAAGCTATTGGCGTACCCTTCCTTTTTCTAGAAACCTCAGAAGCTACACCCATGAAATCTCAACAACTCTACAAATTTTTCAAGACCCTGAATGGAAAGAGTAGCCATTTATTTAGGCGGTGATTAATTGCAGGTCAAAAAATACTCTACTAATAAAAAGTCTGAATGAATAGACGGCTTTTGAATATGAACGCATGGCAAGATGATGTTGGAAACTTTCTGGGTGGAGTTATAACTATCCCGAAAGGTTATAGTGGAAAGTATAGACAAGCCTTGGCAAATGAGGCACTGGAGTCCAGCCAGCAAGGGCTTGTTTTGTGGGCAAAGCTGAGTTGGCCTACACAGCCGCGCCCATTTGTTTATGTGATGTCTGTGGCTGCTTTCCCACTACAACTCCAGGACTGAGTAATTTCAAGAGAGATTACCTTCCCAAGCAGTTTGAAGCACCTGGGGTCTGGCCTTTTCCATAACTACTGGCCGCTGCCTACTAGAGATCGGAGGTTTCCAGATTATGTCGGTTTCCCATAACATAATACATATTTTTGAGAAAGGACCCTGTATTCAAGGATGTTTGGAAAATGCTTCATTAAACAACTACAAAAATTTTTGTAGTTGGACAAATGATGTAATTTAATGGGCTCATTGATAATTGATAGGAGCAGGGTATATTATCTATACCATATCCTCAATTTGGCCCTAGAAATACTGCTTATAAGCACATCTACTAACATCACATAGTTTGGAAAATCTTAAATTAGTCTATTTGGAGGCCTTGCCAAAGCCATAAAATTTTGTAAATTTGTGGTCACGGTCTTTTAATTCTAAGATGTTTGTATAGAGAGCCTCCTTGGTTCCAAAGATCAAGAAATCACCCTCTGTACTGTATTTGTGGTCTGACCTATGCAAAGGAAATCTTAGCTTGGAGTGAGATTCCCAAGAGTTCCTTCCAGAAATGGAAAAAGGACATAGCCATACTGAGGTGGTATCTGGGTAAACTATTGGGCTGGGCTTTTGGGGTGTTATTTACAGAGCCACAATAAGATTTTCATAGATTCTGGTCTTTTTTGGCTTTGTGGAAATCTTTCTTTTTAAAAAAAATTATTGAAAATTATATTTTATAACTGCATTGGTATAAATAAAGGTATAATCTGAGTTGTTGCACACATTCATTTTTTTCCTTATGATTTGAAATTTATTAAAACTAAAACAATTCAGCGTTCCTAAAAATACTATGGGCTCCACACATGGTGTCTACTGTGACTACAAGGTGAGTCAGCCCTGAGAATTGCCAAGGCATAATATATTTCCTGCCAGACTAAAGACTTTTGGGGGCTTATGTACTTTGTAGTCCCCTCCTACCTCCAACACTTAAAATATCTTGAATACAGTATTAATGCAATAATATCTGTTGAATGAGTGGATCAGTGATTAATTTCAAAGTTCTCCAATATCTCATAAGAGGATGAGAAAGTTAATACAGTAAAAGACGTTAAGAATTCTTCTAAACATGTAGCTGCATTCACACAAACTGTTAAAAGAGATTCAAGCACGTACATGTGATAGGAAGGACTCTGGAGGTTAGATTTCTTATCACTAGGCAGGACCACAGCAAATCATATAACTAATTTAATTAATTAGGAAGAAAAATATTAATTGAAGAGGTTTTATGAATATGCTTGACTACAAGCCAGAGAAAACAGCTAACCATTTTCTACTATTTTGGCTATGAATTCCTAGCAGGCTTTCAATACTGTCCCTGGCAACACTCAGACCTAGTTCGTTTAAACATTAAGCTCTCTGAGAAATCTTAATCACAGAGGCTACAGTTATAAGAGACATAATATGCTTTCACAGGACAGGTCATTGACCCCTTCTAAGAGCAAAGCAAGTCAGAACGTTCTTAAAATACACTCAAAGACCCAGTAAGCCACCTAACTCAATTTCCTTCTAATACAGGCCTCTCCTGGGGGAATATCCTTACCTGCTGCTTGTCATACTCTGTGAAACCAATAACACCCAGACTGCAGTGTTTTGCTTTCATTAGGAACTGTATCTAATCCAATGTATAATTAGTAGGAAAAAAAAAGACAGGGTAGGTAATACATCACACAACATCATTAATGCAAGGAAAATGAAAAGGCCCAACAACTTACAGAACAAATGTGTAGCTGCTATTTATTTGCTAATAAATAGGGCAAGAGAAGCATTCCTTTATCTGACAGTCGTTGCCTATCCAATAAAACAACCTATCACCATGAAGAATGGAGGTAGGTCCGCTTCTCTGGATTTTAGAACTTCTTATTATTTTCTTTAGTGGAGCGATAGGGAACTCAGGGAGAATGGCCAGGGCAAACTTTTGAAGGACAGAACTGGATACACCTTGGTTTTCATCATAAGAAATGGTGGGAGAAATGAAAAGATGGAAATCTGTTTAAGCTTTTCACACAAATCTCTCTGATTTTTTTTTTGGTTATTGTTGTTCCTTGCCCAACTCCCAGTCAGTGTTCATTTCTTAGAAGCTAAGAGTCATGTAGGTGGCAATTTTGTTTTCCAATACCCTTGTCTAGCTTAATTATATGTGTTAGGATTCCTAACCACTTCCCCAGCTACATGACAGAATGCACATGTGCTGTAGAGTAGCCAGGCAAGATGCTTAGTCATCCCAGAGCCTTATGTCCTATGTAATCCATGCTGTGAGATTACGTAATCTATGGGCATGTGTGGTGTAGCTACGTAAACCCATATGCGCATGTGCAGGGGAGACCTATAAAAGCGGGTTCCACCTATTCCTTCTTTCTCTTCCTGCACGATCATTCCATAGGCCTATGCACACACCCCTTCTGTTCCCTTCCCTTAATATACTCTTATAGTGGGTTCTGTTGTGCCTCGTGACTTCTCTCACATAGTAAACAGCACTGCTTAATAAATAGCAGTGCGCCACTTAATAAATAACAATATGACAAGACCCTGTGGCTGCACACACCACACACTTTGTCTACAGGACACAGGGAAATGAATCTCAAACCAACTGAGCAGCTCTCTCGGCGCTGACTAGCTTTTGCGGTGCTGGTAGGTGCTGTGGAGTTTACTGGGGAGGGGGGCGGGGAGGGGAGGGGAGATCACCAGTGGCATTACCCAGCACTGAACTTGCACTCCATAATACTGACTGGCCAGGCAAGATGTGCCTAATGGTGTAATAGTGGCATCACTATTAGGGGTCATTAACTGCTTTATGATTGGATTTGAAGCCTGTTCCATGAGAGGGAATTTCATGTTGATGGCGTCATCCCCGTCAAAAGCCCATAGCTGGAGAAGTGGTAGGTAGGACCTGCAATTGTTATTTTTCTAAAGGATCATGCTGTCAAATTGCCTTCTAAACATTCCTGATTATTCCCAGAGACTTAGGCTGTTCTCAGTCTTGGTCAGGGGAGCTTCTCTTTGGCAGAAGAGAACTGCTGAAAAAGAGTGACTGGGCGCTTAGCCCTAGGTGGGGCATCGCTAGTGACCCCACCACCACAAAAGCTCAGGGGAACATCTCAGAAGAGGGGGAAGAAAGACTGCCAGAGCTGGAGGATGGGGACAGCGCTGTGAGATGTCTTCTGGACATGACAGGGCTATCAAGCTCATGAACTCACAGGAGCTGTGGTTACCCGCACAAGACCTATCTTAAAAAAACAAACAAACAAAACAAAACACAAGCCAGCCAGAATCCTAGCATAGATGGGAGAGCCATTCTCCACTCCTCACCCTACTCTGAGAATCTACTGGCAGCAGGTAATTGCTAGGGGAAGAATAATAATAATTATTATTTTTTTATTGAAGATGTGGCAATTGGTAGGTTTCCCATGCTCCAGCGGATGGCTCCATACCCATGCACAGATCACTAATTGCACTTAGTGGGTTACTAAAACAAAACAAAACAAAAAAACCCAAAACATGAGGTCGGGATGGGGGTATGTTGATCAAATACTGGGGGGGGGGTGTTGAGGGGAAAATGGGGAAATAAGTGATCATATTTCCTACATGAATGACATTTGAAAGTTGAAAAATTTACCAAAGAACTAAATAAAAATGGAAGTTGTATAAGAGAAAAAAAAAATGCCCTAAGTGAATCCTTGACCCTATAATCAGGACTACCTAGAAGTTTTTGGGTTTTTTTTCCCCTTTGTGTTTTCATCATGGAAAAAGAATTACAATGTATTATAGATTAGATATCATGTCTTCGACTACAGAAGATGTCTGTTCTGGCAGATTGATTACATTTTCCATTGCTAAGCACATCCCAAAGTTTCTCTTTCATAATCCCTGCCCACCCCCAGGGCCTCAGGGCTTATCCTGCAACATTCCCTCTTGGGCTGCAGCAGCATTTCATATAAAGCAATTGCACCTGGGGCAAAGCTTCATTTCAAAGGTTGGTCTGTAAGGAGCCAGGGAGAACCGACTTCAAGGAAGGCATGAGGTCCTCCGAGGTCGTATCTGAATGGTTCTGAAATGCAAAGTCCATTTAATCTTGATTCTTCTTTTTTGAATGTCATTACCTGGAAGACCAGAATCCTTAGCATTAAATGGAGACTGAATCTCAATTGAGTTTGGAGTATCAAGAATAGTTTAGCTGCAGGGGATTTGCTACAAGAAGAGGCACGGTGTGTTTTGCGGAGCGGCACCATTCTGATGGGTTGGGGGAATTTTCAGAAAGTAGTTGAACATGGGACGAATCGTGATTGTCATTCATTGGATGCTATGAAATGAAACTTGAAAACTCAGTGATAATGCTCATGGCCTGCAAAAGAAACAATGGGCTAAAAAACGGGAGAAATAATCCTCAAATATAAAATAATCTTAAAAAACAACTTGTAGCCATCTTTCATGGTGTAAAGAAGTCTTACATTAGATGAGAGACAAGTGTGCAAAATAAGTTTGATTTGGAGTCTGGGGGTCTATGACGCTCTTGTGGCCTTGACCTTGGGGGCTGTGTACATCAAGGAGAAACAATAGATGATTCTTGGGCTAATGTAAACTTATTTTTCTTTTCTGGTTAAAAGTTTATTGTTTCCGATTGTGTCCCTTAGCAAAAATTGAATTATGTGTAAAATAATTACTTGGGACAGCAAGTGCCTTGAAATTCCCAACATTATTAGGCTGGGTGTGACAGTTTTGGCAAAGCTGCCCTCCGATTCAAAGCTTTGGCCAACGTGACCTCATAGAAGAATTTTAGCAGAATGCTGATTCTAATCTTGGTAGCTGTCCTTGGGCTCTCAAGAACTCTTTGTGTGGGCTCTTCCTTCCCTCTTCTAAAACTTGCAATTAGCCCTGGGTGAGGAGCCTTCCTCCTGAAATTCCACTGAAGGACCCATAATTTAAATGTACGTTGGGAAACACCAGAGACAGTAACTAGGAGTCTTGCCAGACACCTGGGAGAAGCTCCGTATTATCACAGAGACTTCATGTCAGAAGCACTTTACAGATCTTCCCACCCATGCCTGCACTTCAGAGATGGAGGAAGGACAGACAGCAGACAAGAGGTGACTCCTTCGAGCAACAGCTCCACAATAAGACAGAAGGGGTCAGACGGCAAGTGCGGTCGTTTGAATGTAATTGGCCCCCATATTCTCACAGGGTGTGGCAATTTTAGGAGGTGTGGCTTTGTTGTAGTGGGTGTGGCCTTGTTGGAGGAAGTGTGTCACTGCGGGGTGGGCTTTGAGGTTTCCTATGCCCAGTGTCTCAATTGACTTCCTGTTGCCTGCAAGATCTAGGACTCTAAGACACTACACCTGCAAGATCTAGGACTCTAAGATACTACATCTAGTATTCTAAAATACTACCACATCTGCTTGCATGCCTCTATGCTCCTCACCATGATGATAATGCACCGAACCTCTGAAACTACAAGCAAGCCACTCCAATTAAATGTTTGTCTTCATAAGAGTTGCTGTGATTATGGTGTCTCCTCACAGCAATAGAAACCTTAGACAGCAAGCAAGGTCCTGATCTTTTCTTTGACTCCAAGATAACTGAGTCTGGAATAGTGGACATGGCTTTTAAGAGCACAGAAGGTTCTCCTCCTCCTCCTCCTCCTCCTCCTTCTTCTCCTTCTCCTCCTCCTCTTCTTCTTCCTCCTCTTCCTCCTCCTCCTTTTCCTTCTTTTTTCTTTCTCTCCTCCTCCTCCTCTTCTTCTTCCTCTTTCTTTCTCCTTCTTCTTTTCCAAAATAGTAATTCAGAGACCTACAGTGAGTACTTAAAATACAGGAAGACAACAATTCTGGTATTTTAGCTGGTGCATGTGGACATGTAATCTACCAGGTTCTGTCTGGTTAATAATTACCTTACAAGCCTGCAGCCATTCTACACAGATTGTGTACTCTATGGTCTATGAAACCTCAATGTGTGAATGTGGGTTGATTCCTATTGTATGTAAGAGAAAACTGGTACATTTTTTGTTCAAGGAATTGTAGCTGGAGCCTTTTCTCTGTCCCGCTTGGTCCTGCAGCAGCTTAAAAAATAATCATTCAGAGGCCTAATATTTATTATGAACTGTTTGGCCTATGGCTCAGGCTTGCTACTAGCTAGTTCTTACATCTTAAATTAATCTGTTTCTATTAATCTGTGTATTGCCATGTAGCTGGTGGCTTACCAGTACTTTTACATCTTGCTTCTTGTGCAGCTCACTGGCATGTCTCTGACTTTGCCCTTCTTCTCCCTGGATCTCTACTTGGATCTTATCCTGTCTTCCCACAGGCCAAAGCAGCTTTATTTATTAACCAATGGGACCAACACATATTCACAGCATACAGAAAGGCCATCCCACAGCACTCAGGGGCTGGAGAGATGGCTTAGTGTTAAGACCACTGGCTGCCCTTCCAGAGAGGTCCTGAGTTCAGTTCCCCGAAAGCACATGCTGGCTCAGAATCATCTATAATGAAAAGGAATGTCCAACATGAACAGACTCTAATTTACTTGCTGACAGGAATGTTAACTGCAGATGCAATAATGCCCTTTCCCAAAAGCAAAGTATTTTGCATTATGAAATATTATGTTAGTAGGTATTCTTAAATTTAACCCTTTTCACAAGAATTTTTTTTTTTTTTTTGCTATGTAATCTAGGTTTGCCTTGAAATCCTGATCCTCTTGCCTCAGCTTCCAAAATTTTGAAAAGACAGGTGTGTGACCTTTGACTTAATTTTCCCAAATACAGCAATGAAAAGAGGTGGACCCTGATGACTCTTTAGTGATTAGATAGTTAACGGCGAGATATATTTTAATATTAAGAACTACAGTGAAAGATTTTAATATGTGGCTTTCCAGTCATTTGTCCTGATGCCACTTTTACAAATTAATTAATCAATCTTGTGCTACTGGGGATTGAACCCAGGACCTTGTGCATGCTAAGAAAGCACTGTACCAACTGAGCTACCTCTCCAGAGCCATGGGGCCATTATATGATGCAGAAGATTTGCAAGTTCATGCTTTATTGAATGGCATGTTTTGGTGATGGCACTTTTCCCATTAAGTGTTCAAAGTATATAGATGTTGCACCTCTGCATTCCCCTAAATCCCATATTTCTCTTTTCTTGATAAGAAGCTTAGAAATTTTTTGAAAGTTTTCAAGCCCCACCTATTATGCAGACGAGAAAAATATGATTCAACGGTGAGAAATGTAACATGGGGCCAGAAACCTGCTTTTCAGAGATGCAGTTTCCAAGGTATTGATGGAATGCCTTCAAACTTCTAAACAAAGTCTAAAGAGAGAGAGAGATTCCACAAAAGGCAGACTGTTTTCTTTAAATGACACCGCAAAGAGCCCAAGTTATCTTTTACAGACTGCAAGATAACAGCTTGACCAAGACAAAAAGCTCTAAGTGGTTATTTATCTGTGATGGCTACTGCTATTGTAGCTGGACAGAGTGTCCACTAAACCTAACCCTGTTCCCAGGAACTTTCTGTTTTCTTCACTGAATGAAAACTCAGGCCTGTTTTCCCCAAAGCAGGGCACCTTCTTTCTCACAAACAGTGGAGCAAAGGATCTCCTTCTCACCTGCTGTTGTCTCTGTGTAACTTTGCATCTGTGCCCCAGTCGGTGACCCTATTGTCCTCTCCTTTGTGTTTTTAAAAAATGAAACCTCCCTGAGGGACTATCAAGTTCTACCTGAATTCATAAGTAACTGAAATAACAAAAATATTGTTTATTTTTTTCTTGAGGAACTTGGGACCCTATAAAAAGGACTTACTGTTTTTGTGACCCTAATTTCTATTTTTTCATTCAAAATATAGGACTAACAAAAATGTTGCTTTGAAAAGTCATTAGGGGATTAAACAAAATATGTTCTGAGAAAATGTGACTTACTTTTCCTGTCTCTAGAAATGAATGGAATGATTTTCTCAATGTAATCTACACTGATTTTGCCTCAACTCTTGATTGTTCACGGTTTTCTTTCTCTCCAATCTATGCTCTCTCTTAAAGGAGTCTGCTTTTAGTCTTATTCTATTTTTTTTTTCATTTTCTATTATCTCCAAACATACTTTCCCAATTCCTTTTTCCTGGGAAATAAGCTAAGAGTGCCACGAAGTTCATTTAAGAAGCAATGAAAGAGTTAATCATCCAGTGAAAGAATGGTAAAATCAAGAGGCTTATTTAAACAGTTTACAATCTTGCAAATAAAGATAAAAACAATTTGATAGATCTGGAGTTTGAAGCCATAAAACCTTGAAGCTGCCATTCAAATACTAGATTGGACCCCACCTAGAAGTCATTTGGAGTAGAGTGAATCAAACGGACCTGTTGACTCATAATCTGGGCGAGGGACTTTTAGTCTGTCCCTTCCTGTAGTTTGCTGAGTCCCCTGGAACATTCGCTGCTCATGAGAGCAAGCCGGATTCTATGGTAACCAGAAGGCTACACGGACCCTGTTGCCAGGAAAGGTACGAGAAACAAAACCAAAACAAAGCAGACCGGAAGACAGGGACTTCCCCTCTGGCGGAATCGAGAGATGTCAGGGGAAACATAAAAATACAAGCGCGGAGCCCCAGGACAATGTTTTAATATTTACAGCGAAAGGACAGCTGTAAAGGGAGTGCTAATATGTGGTGAGAACTGTCTCCTCCCTCCGCACCCGGCACTGTTGTTCCGTAAGCAAACATTTCTATGACACTGTTCCATAGCTAGGTTCTGTGGAGAAATGATTCCTTGCTCGGCACATCTCTTTAATTTTCACAGCCCCCTTCAAGGTAAATATTACTTTTATTTTATAGGTTCATCTGAATTCAGGTTAGTTATTAATCTCTCTCTCTGATGACCCACAGTTGGTCCCTTAGTAACTTGGTCCAAAGAAATTCTCTTGATATCTCTTCAAATGCTGCAATTGTGCAATGAATGAGGATAATACTTAATATCTGTTGGTTTGTGGAATGAGGTTAAGGACAATGCTTTGTTCACTGGGTCATTACAGGAACCTAGCCCAGCGCCTGGCACATGGTAATTGCTTGAGACCTGTGGAATGGCTGACATTTAAAAAGTCCAGGGATCAGGGAAGTGGCTTTTTTTTTTTCTTCTTCAGTTGTTCGTAGGTTCTAGAAGCAGAGCCAGAGGCCTGTCACTAACTGTTGCCTGGGAGGTTGTTTTTGCCAAGAACTCGGAGGACATAGACATGTCCACTTTGGAATATTAATCCCAATGCAGTGTTTTAAAATGGAGAAATCCTATTTTCCTTCCACTTTAAAGGTAAAAACAAAAGTTAAGATGTTGCCTCGTCATACACACTCATGTAAATAGAAGGTCGAGCTAATCCTCGCAGTAATGACATTAAAAACACAACAGGACCAGTTTCTTAAGTTGCAGCTGCGCACTGTGTAGACAAAGATCCTTTCAGTTCTCTCTTGCCATATTTAGCTGATTAAAGGAAAAGAAGATGACTGTCTGTCCTGAGTGTTTGTGCATTTATCCCTTTCCCCGCTTGTCCATTTATCAATGAACTCCTTGTAGGCAGCAGAATTATCTCTTCTTATGCTCAGCTTAGAGCCCAGCTTTCATTGGAGCAGCTCAATGAGTTCATGTTCATGCGTCATGGTACCGTCATTCTCATGAACCTGTGCTGGTTAATATTGGTCATTCTTCCTTGGTTTGCCACTGTACTCCAGGTTAGGCTATAGTAACCACCATATACCATATCTTTTCAGACTGTTTTACATTCCTGGAGCCAGGGAGTGCTTCGCTTAACACCATCACATGGGGGTTAAGGGTGTAGGAGGCTCACTGTCTTGTGATACTGGCTTTAAAAGGCCAGGCTTCAGGGTTTATCACAGCAAGAGATCAGAAGGGAAGGAAAGTTCTAGCCAAGCTAAGAAAGCCTTGGTCCAGATTGTCATTCAGCTTGCTTTCGGCTGCACTGGTCATGTGGTCACATAAAACCTCAGTAAGGTATGGAGGTGAAATCCCATGTCGAGTCCAGAGTAAAAGAGAAGCAGATATCAGTGAACGTAAGTGAAGTCTATCATGAAACCATCATTGATGTCAGCCTTTGTAAAAGAGGATGAAGGAGAAGGCATGTGGGCTAAAAGAAAACCCAATATCCACAAAGGAAAAAAAAAAAGATACAGATTGTAAAGGGGAGAGAAAACTTAGCTGACAGAGCTTTGCTAGCAAGGTTGGTCCTTGCCAGAGGCTGGGATGAGAGCCCTGAAGGTAACCAGTCCTGTCCTTCAGCGCCTCTGTGTTCATTCTACTCACAGCTCATCAGGAAGCTGATTGTTCTCTGACAGCTGCCTGTCACATCTGGGTGACAATGACAGTCTTCTGGGTCACTCCTCACATGTGAGGTATGAGGGAAGCAGGTATAACAGAGAGATGAGAACAAGAAGCTGATGTGTCTGGGACATGGGAAAGCATCACCACCCACTCCTCCATCTTTTCTGTCACCAACATCTCATACATTAACTCCTTCCTAGTCGGGGCAGTTATGGGTGTCTCCTTATGGCTGCACTCCCAGCCTCTACCAGCATCAGGTTCAGTTATCCATAGGTAATTCTTCCGAGCCAGCTTAAAACAGGCAACTTAGGGCAACGAGCTACAGTTCCTATAAGGAAAGGTTGATTTCTCAAAGTGAGCCCTTTAGGGAACTGCTAAAACTCTAAAGTCAACTTCCATCGGATTGGGTTTGTTCTAGGCAAGTCAAGTAAGGAGACTGTTTTCGGTCTCTGGGTTGGTCCTTGGCAAGGTCTGCTCAGTCATTTTCTTTCCAGTTTGTAGTGTGGAAGTCCCAGCAGCATCGCTTATGGCTGGCAGTCAATTAGTTGTGAATTTATTTTTAATCTTCAGCAAATGTCCCTTGTGGACCAGCGCAGGATGCATCCTAATTACCACTAACCACTATCTCCTCAACTCTCCTGTGTGCCTGGCAAAGAATGCCGTAGAACAGAATGTAGTTCTGTGCAGAGGATCTGACAGAGTAGATAATGATCATTAATTTTTGCTATATTTAAAAAATATTTTTATGTGGGGAAGGCTTTATCTTTTCGTGGCTGATAAAATGATTCATGATTCTGGAGTTTTAAAAAAGGCTGTGAAAGACAAAAGAACAATGTTAAAACATACAACCACTCAGTGGGTCTTTGATAACTCTGTAAATGTAACCATGAGCAAATATTGCGGTTGATGAGATGGTGAGAACATGTTGGGTAGCAGACTGATACTTTTGCCCTCCCATTTACCTGCCAAACTGCTTTAGGGTAGATGTAAGCATATATTTGATAGTCAACTTATAATTCTGAGGCTGTTTGATCTATTAAGAGATAAAGGCAGTATTATTTATGTTTTATATAGCAACATCTTCATCCATCCTCTATCAGGAGCATCTACTAATTGCATGCAAACATTGGAAAATATTCCTCCATGTGAATACAAATTAACATTTTGTGGCATTCTTTATGTGAATAGGCATTATCTGTAAACTTTTATGGAAATTCCTTTACTTGAGAGCAAATAAGTATTAAATTGTGAACTTATTTGAACTTTTAAGCGCAGGGCACCACCTTAGAATCCTTCTGGGATCTCTTCAGTTGTTTTGTATGCCAGATGTTAAATAGTTTACTTCATGGTGGACTCAAAATATCATTACAAGATTGCATCTTCCTTCCCAGGTTAAAATATTTTCACAGGACTCTGGGAGATGACTATTAGTAAAAGAAAATGGTTTAAAAATCCTCACTAGTAAAAGGTTTGTTCATCACTATTCCTTTCCTCTTTTTCTCCCCTGAAAATAAAAACCTATTCTGGTGAGTGTATTCTTTATTTTTCTCCCTAGCAAAGGAACAGAACTAACTCTGATTGTATGCATGCCATTTAAGAACAGAAAGTCTTGAGATTGGCCTTCCATGGGCGTGGGGACAACTGTAGTTCCATAGAAGCCGTGATGACAAGACAGACAGTCCCTCCAAAGCCCCAAGTGAAAGAAGACAAGGCAGAGTGAACACTTTCTCCTTTCCCTGGGGCATATGGAGATATGCAGACTCACTAGAACCTTGTGTTTCTGTGTCTTTTTAAATAAGACCCTTCGAGGTGCTCTGTGCAGCTGTGTGGAGATCTGATGCAGAACGGAACGTTCTGTCTTTTCAGAACCATGACTTACAAAGAGAGAACCCCATCGTTTCGAACAAAATGAAGAACACCATGTGAATGTGAGCACCTTTCAGAGTTTGCCTTGGTGTTAAAAGTAGGTAGCTGTGTGCCACCTGCTCTGCTCCTGCAAGTGCCCATAGGGCATCTTCTCCAGTTTGTGGAATTGGGATCTTTCCAGCGAGTTCTGGAGCCCATCAGACCTAATGCGTGAGAGTCTTTGCTAGTCCCTCACTGTGATTCTGGGTCAGTCCCTTAGGCTCTCTGAGACCCCATTTCCCCCCATTTTTATTAATCTTCAGCAAACGTCCCTTGTCGACCAGTGCAGGATGCATCATAATTATCACTAAATACTATCTCCTCAACTCTCCTGTGTGCCTGGTAAAGAATGCCGTAAAACAGAATGTAGTTCTATATACATTTATTCATATAAATAATATAACTATATATATTATAGCTATATAGCAGAATGAATGTCTTCCTTGCAGATTTTATTTGCGAGCGTGTGTGTGTGTGTGTGTGTGTGTGTGTGTGTGTGTGTGTGTATACATGTGTGTGTACATGTGTGTATTTAATGAGACAGAATATGAGCCTCTCTAGTAGGGTGACTGATCATCATGTTTTAGCCTAACGTCACCAGTTGTGAATTAAAATTGTGTTTCTCTTCATTCTTTTCATTACTGCTCATTTGAAAAGCATTAATTTGAGTCCCTGTTATGTGCTGGATTCTGAGTTTGTGAGAACTAGAAACGGTCTCATCCCTTAGTGAATTACAGAATTATGGTGGTAAATGGCAGGTAGGTAAGCAGTCAGTCACTACACTGTACTTATTATGAAATTTGGGATCAACTATAGCAACACTCTTTTTTGATGCCATTTCTCTTTTAGATTAGAATCTCACCCTTTGGCAGAGATCTCTGTTAGGGTGGATGACAGAACATAAATGGATGAGATTCTGATAATTTTACATTTGATTATCTTGTCAAGTTCTTCTTCTTTTTTTTTTAGCTTTGGAGAAGCTGGAAAATTCCAATGTAAGTATATGTATGAAATCATACCATTCTACTGTAGAAAATGTCAGGCATACATAAGATCCGTTAATCCTCCATGATACTACCTAAGATCAAAATATTCATGTAAGAGCAATGACTATTCACTACCTCTCTACTTCCCTTTTCACGTTATTTTCAAGTAAGCACTGGAAAGTATATGCTTTCATCCACACAAATTAATTGTGTATTTCTAAGTAAGTACTCTTGGCTTTAAAGATTATAACAACAATGTTATTATTTAATAGAAGTTAAAAGTCCTTATATTCATTGATTTTCATGTTGAAAAGTATTCAAATTTTCCACTATCTTAAAATAACATAACATTTTATACTTTTCCCTTTGTGGTCAATTTTATTTGTTGCACTGGAATTTTTTTCTTTTCTTTTTTTTAATATTTGGAAAGATTGTTTTTGTCTCAATAATTGTGTTTTCTTATGCTAACATTTTAAGAGGTACAGTTTCTCCTTTACCTCTTGGCTACTGTGAGGTTTTATCAATATTTGCTAGCATTCTACATGAATTTAATCACTATTAAGTGATTTGGTTTCATATATTCAATAAATATAAGATATAAATAAACATTGTACCTTTTATATGACCCCTCTTCCCATTTTGAGTAATTTTTCTGTGTAACGTCACAGTATATATATATATATATATATATATATATATATATATATATATATATATAAAATATATATTTTGTAGCACACACACACACACACTATATATACATTTGCACATAGAATGGCTAGCATGTGTGGGTGACCTGTCTTCTCCTGCTTGAGTTTTAGATTTCAGGGATACCTTGTCGCTTAAGTTTGTGGTATGCAATTGGATGTTTTAATTGCTATAGTTTCAAGGAAGATTTACTTTGGAGGAATGCAAAACCTAGTTTACTATCACCAGTTTCTCAGAATTCTCAAATTTCCCTGGGTGCTCTATGGTTTCTCCTTTGCTTCTTTTTTTTTTTTACATAAGCACCATTATTTTTAGTGCATGCTTTCCCGGGGTGCATTGGTTTTGAGGATTGCATTACATCTGAAGGGGCTGTTGTGGCAGCATCCTATACTCCGAATTAAACCCATCGTTTTGGAAGAAATAACAATGCAAAGTACTTTTGGCCTTTATTCTTAAAGCAACATTGTTTGTATACTGTTTCTAGTTTTCATCCCCACAGAACGATATTTTCTTTGGCTATGTAAACATTAAAGGTGTAATCAGAAGTAAGGAGAATGGAGAAGGGAGAAAATGAAGCACCACACCAATAACCGGCACTCTACTAATGCCATTAAACTTTGTGCAGATAGTTTATCAGTTCTTTGCAAAGTAATAAAGCATTAGATTTGGCATCATTAGTACTAACAACGAGATTTCTTCCTTGAAGCAAATCCCTTATTTTAGGAGAAAAGTAAAATGTTAACTCCTAGGAATCATTATGCAATAACACAGAGCGCAGTAAAAGTTTATAGTAGTTGGACCAAGTCCAGTGACTTTCGGGACTGGGAAAAGTTCAGCGAAAATTGAGTAAATGACTCATGTAATGGGAAGTTTAATTAATAAAATGGGGAGGATGGGGAGATGAGCAGATTCCTCATTGCTATACGCAGTGGGCTTTCTCGTGATGATTGCCTTGGATTGTAGTACTGTACCCAGTATAGGCATAGACAGAGAATCCAAGAGTGGATTTTTAGTACAAAAATATTAAAAACTCTTGGTTGCTTTAGAGTTTAAAAAGGACCTTTGAGAACTCATTATACATACTGTTTTTTTTTTTTAAAACTTTTCTCATTTTTATTCTCTTGGCGTTTAGAAAGAATATTCTGTGGGAGTTTGAATAGACTAATGATAACTACCATGTGTACATTTTTACCATCAGTCTACTTACAGGTATATACTTACTTACATCAGTCTACTTAGAGGTGTCTCATTTTGCTTTCTCTACATCTCTAAGGGGGAATGCAAGTAAGGGTAGTGATACATAGAGAAGTTAGGGGACTTCTCTGGGTTAACCCAGATTAGTCCGACTCTGGAAATGTACCCTGAACCAGTGTACGAAACGTCTCCTGAAAATCACATAGTCAAAAGCAAAGCTGAAACAGTTTGAGGAGATGGATTCCTGCTGAAGCTAAGGTCAACTTGAGAAGCCTGGGAGATCATACACTGCTTCTGCAGCCTGAGGGTGCCACCATCCCTGTTCAGTTGATACTTAGCAGATCATTTCAGTTGCTCCACTGACTCTATTCAGCAAACTCTTCTACGTGTCATACTCTACCAGGTTTCAGAAACGTAATCACCAATGAGACTCCTTCCTTGCTTTGGGTCCAGCCGAGAGGTGGGTGTGTCTCATGACCAGATGGTTGCAGAGCAACGTGAAGGTTGAGTCCTGGTGAACCACTGAGTATCACTGATGAGTTACAAGTCCGTAGTGGGGGAGGGAAAGAATGACTGATGGGAAGTTTTCTAAGGATGATGAATTGCTTTTGGCTTTCCTCAGACTTGCTGAGTTTCAGTACTAAAAGTTCCACCTTCCAGGAAATGGGCCAGTCCCTAGTGTCTGGCCATCTAGGCTTCTGTTGGTATGGGACATTAGGAGTTTCCCAGGAGGGAACCATTGAGTCCATAGCCAGTCCTGCTAGGGAAATTGCCCTTCACAATCGTCACTCCAAGAATGTTGGTTCAATCTTTTGGCCCAGATTTCAGTTTAGTGAGCTTGGTTTGCCGCTCAATTCGAAGTGGGCGTTCAATGAGTTTGTTGCCTGGTAGCAGTTCATGTTGTCATCAAGGACTTTACAAACCCAAGCTTGAACCCTGAGGCCATCCCATGCGGATACAATCAAGACAATAGACTCTTGGGAGGGAGCAGCTCTGTCAAGGCACAAGGAGCTGGTTTAGACAGTGTTCAAATGTCATCTGGCAAGGGTTCCACAGCAGTGTCACGGCTACAATAGTCCCAAGTGTGCAGCCATCTATTCCCCCAGCAAAGTCAAGTTTAAGGCACCCATTTAAACCCCACAGGGAATTGGATGTCACGCATCATCACCAAGGGCACCATTTATTATTTTAAAACTAATGGTGTCACCTCATTGTCTTATGACAAAGTTTGCTGTCATATTTACCATTGTAAAAGTGTTCAGGTCTTGGAGGGCTGTCTTTTCAAATGTTCTATCAAATAATTCGGATCTTGTCACTTTTTTAAAAAAACTTTTCCTCTTGTTTGAGAGCTCAGCTCTTCTTTCCTTTTCTCTTTTTGTCCCATCTTAAAAAAAAATTCTTTCTTCCTTCTCTTTCTTTGTATTCTTTCATCCTCTCTTTCCTTTTTCTCTTCCTCCCATCCATCTTCTTTGAAGGGACAGGGAGATTAAAAATCAACCAAAGAAATACTCAAATTTGGTGCTCCAAAGCTTTTGCTTTGCTATATAACAACAGCCCCAGCCAATGCAACAAATGAAGACTGTTGACTCATCGTTCACTGTCATCTTAAGAAGACAAGACCTCTCCATGAGATCTCAATGCAGCTTTGTTTCCGTTGGTACAGCAAGAAGTCTCCCTGAGTCAATCTCTCACAGCTCAAGGGGAAGAAAAATTATTATTCAGGAACAAAGGGCGGATATGCTCCTTATTCGTCTGAAGAATGTACAGGCCTTTTGAGTTTCTATTGTCTTGGCTCCTTCCTGAGGAACCTTTCAATACGAACACCAGTGAGAGCAAATATCACAAGCTCTCTGAGCTGAAATACAAGAGAGAGCTGGTTGCTGAGGAGAAATGGAATTTTTGTTTGTTTGTTTGTTTTGAGACAGTGTTTCTTTGTGTGTCCTTGGCTGTCCTGGGACACCCTCTGTAGACCATGCTAGCCTCGAACTCAGAGATCCACTAGCTTCTGCCTTCTGAGTGCTGGGATTAAAGGCATGCAACACCACAGCCTGGCCTGTTGTTGTTATTATTTTGAGACAGGATTTAACTGTGTATGATGGGACTGTCCCAGGACTTACTCTGAAGCCCAGGCTGATTTCAGATTTGAAGTGGTAATCGTACCTAAGCTTCCCAAATGCTGAGAGTAAATTATAGATGTGTGCGATCACAGCTCACTAGAAGTCTTGTGTTTTGAAAGAGGTAAGGAATTGGGAAGGAAGAAGAGAAATCCAGGAACTGGGAATAACACTAAAATCTAAACCATGTTCATTTTGAAATTATTCCAAACATTCTTGGTTCATTGATCAAGAAACAGGCTACACAAAAGGTCTTATTATGATTTCCTCAGAGCAATTTGGTTAGAAAAAAGTTAATCCATATTCCCCTGTTGTAGAGACCCATTAAGCAGTGTACTGCCTCAACATGAACCAGAATCCTTGTTTGAGATATTCCTCGAGCTCATTATAAGCCATCATTCCCTATGAAGGTAAACTCTAGGACATCCCAGGGGTACCACTTCATGACAGTTAGATACCCAGATGGCTACAGAGAATGTTGGCTACTGGTAATCTGACAATACAAAAGAAAAGGGTGCATCTCAACAGAGAAGTGTTTTCTCTGTTATTCACTAAAGACCTATAGAAGGGAAACAGATGACCCCTGACATGTGTTCACTGTAGGAGGAAGATATGGGGAGTTGGTATCTAGAACTTGAGTTGAATTTGTAGCTCAGTCCCCTCCCAGGGGTCATGAACTTGCCCTGAGAAGCTGGTAATGTGTTAAACTCTGCGGTCTTCAGGGTTCCCCTTTTGTTTTGTTCCTATCATTTGTGATAAAAATCTTTCTGAGTAGTTGTGATCCTTTCGTTCTATAATTTAGGGAGCTGATGCACATTAGGGTATAAAAAATGATTTAAAATAATGAATTAATTAATTTTTAAAAAGTTATTATTCTCTCATATCTTGCATCCACACTGCAGTTTCCCCTTCCTCCCAGTCTCTCCCCCACCATCTCCCCTTCCCCCAGATCCACCTCTCCTCCATTTCCCTTCAGACAAGGATAAGCCTCCTAGGGATATCAGCCAAACATGGCATATCAAGTTGCTATGAGGCTAGACATATCCCCTCATATGAAGGCTGGACAAGGCAACCCAGTAGGAAGAAAAGGGTCCCAAGAACAGGCAAGTCCCACAATACCAAGCTACACAACCATAACATATATGCAGAGGGCTTAAGTCTGACCCATACAGGCTCCCTGATTGTCACTTCAGTCACTATGGGCCCCGAGTAGTTGATTCTGTAGGCCATTTTCTTGTGATGTTTTTGACCCCTCTGGCTCCTAGCTTTCTTTCTCTCCCTCTTCTGCAGGATTCCCCAAACTCCAAGAAGTCATTAAATTTTAACCCATTACACTACTGAGGCAATTTTTTAAAATCTAAATATTGGCACAGTTGTCATCCTACACCTTGGGTTATACATTTCTGACTGAATTCCAATGACAGATTCTGCCCCACGAATAATGCACAGAACTTGTGGGATAGAGACCAAGCTTTTTCCTTATTGCTGTGTCCTGGGAACTACAATGCATTCTTATCTTCACTCTCTGGTTACCCTTGTGCAAAAGCTGGTGTCTAACCAGTTTGACAAGGGCTGGCTTCCAGGAAATTGTCCACACCCTCTCATTTGCCTCTAAATGGTAGATTCTTCACTAAACTTTAGAAGACAATTAACTTGTTTCAAAGGACCCTATGACCATGTCACTAGCAGTAAACCAGGTGATTGTGAAGAATTGTTTCAGACTTTTACTGGAAAACGATGGGCAAGTACTTTTCTAATGATTCTAACAATAGCAGAGAATTCTTGAAACTTAAAGACCATTTAAAATAAGCACTTTGGACAAATAGACTGTCTCTCCCCCAGACCAAATATTTTATAGTTTGGAAAATAGAGAAAAAAGAAAGAAAGAAAGAAAGAAAGAAATGTTGGCTAGCCTTGTGATTGAAATTTTGGTTTCAGAATGAGAAAAATTATAGAGGCAATAGAGAAGGAAAAATATTTTTTTGCCCGAGAAATTTCTTCTGTAAGCAAAACTCCTCATGTTCCTGGTTATAGTTGTAAGATGTTAGTCTTGTTGCTTGGCTCAACACTAGCAGCAATAAAACAAGGCACACTAAAATTCTAATAACTGGAAAAAGAACAAGTCATAATTTTAAGACTTGATGTAAAAATATTGACTTTCCTGAGCTATAGCATTAGAAATACTGGGTAAAGAAAGTAGAAAAGAAGAGACCCAATGATTGATTTTTTTTGAGCTAACCCTAGAACGGACGCTCTTTTGGAGTACTTGCATGTGTACTGCAGTCTTCTCATCTTGCATCTGTTTCAAGTAATAAACTCGAAACAAATGTCATTTCACTTAGGAGAGAAAGCATGGAGAAGACATTGAAAGACCTTCCTTTCATTCTGTTTACTGAGATATTTTCTCCCTGTGGACTTGCAACATCAAAATATAAAGGAGACACAAATAGAAATCAAGGTATGAGCCGGCGGTTGTGGCGCACGCCTTTAATCCCAGCACTCGGGAGGCAGAGGCAGGCGGATCTCTGTGAGTTCGAGGCCAGCCTGGCTACCAAGTGAGTCCAGGAAAGGCGCAAAGCTACACAGAGAAACCCTGTCTCGAAAAACCAAAAAAAAAAAAAAAAGAAATCAAGGTATGATCTGCAATACTGTGGAAAAATCATAGCATTACAAACCTTCACTGATATTCCCAATCCAAATATGTAGGAAGTAAAGTGGACATATTGAGTTATCTTTTAGATAGTGTATGTGGAAGTTTAAAATACATTAAACACATGGTAAAACTGGATGAAACATTGAATTTGAATTTGTCTTATTCGAAAGGCATTAATAACTTTTTTTCTGCAGGTAAATGTTGTATTTCAGTATACCCAGTGTTACACAAAAAGCACAGGACATAGTAAGAACACGCTAAGTAATGACAAAAAATTTAGCAGTACTTCTTAACTGATCTGATGAATATTAGTTTTGAGAAGTTACAGATTTATTTTTTAAAGGCAGAAGAGGTAGGTAGGTATATGAAAATGTTGAGGAGTTTTATTCTTGCTCTTTTATTTTTCAGCACCCAACAATATAATGACACCAAACTTCTTCAGGGTAAAGGAATGCAATTGTTTTCAAGGTAGATTGAGAGATGATTCCATGGCTATTTGCTTTAGTTTCTGTGCATTATCTCATCATTTGTACTATGCAAAATATATTCAAAGGTGATTATGATGAACATACTTTCAACTACCTACCTCACAGGGTCGCAATGAGGTTTAAGTAAGATAATGTACAGGAAATGGTTTTGAAATTTTACCATAAATTGCCTTGAAATATGACCCATAACATTATGAATATTGTATTCATGAAGTCAATAGGAAACCAGTGTTCAAATAATAGAACCTTTGAAAGTCACTATTTACCAAATGGTCCAGCCATATCAACATTACCAGCTGAGCATGATCCATTATCAAATGGAATGAAAACTAACTGGCCAGGGAAGAGCAAACCTTCATGGGAGAGGGTGACAGAGCATGATGGGAGGCTGCTATGGGAGTGTAACACAGTAACAATTGCGTTAAGGATCTAGACTTTGACCACGTTCGACTTGCCCTCATGTGTTTATGATTACAAAGCTTCATATCCTTCTTTGCAAGCCACAAAAGGCTCTCAACATCTCTTCCCACTTGATTCTGCCATTCCTTAAGAAACTTCATGAGTGTTGAAATGATCCTCATTTTCTAGATTAGGGTATTGAGATGTGACAATTTCAGTGAGTTGTCCGATGCCATACAATTTAAGACAAATCATCGGGACCCAGTTCTACACATTTTTGCTCCCCAGAACAGTATTCTCTCTGTACCAGTCTGCTGATTCATTCAACACCAGTGATAACAAGAGCAGCCATTGTTAGCTAGGTGGTGTTATTGTTGGGAGTCCATTAAACAAATTAGCTCATTCAACCTTGAAAGAAATCCTTGTAGGGACAATCTTGCCCGGCATCTTTGAGTTGGAAGGCTGCTGTGAAGTGAGGTAAAGCAATGCCCTGTGATGACCTCTGGTAGGGCTTTGTTAGCCTGAAGTTACCTTTGGTGAGGTCATTCAATTCTGTCATTAATGAGTCTTCACATTTGAAGTGTGTAGGATGAGGGAGGCTGAGCTTGGAGTGGGAACGTTTTTTTTTTTTTTCCAGACTGGCGTGATTCTAATAGAGAAAGAGAATGCTCCTTGTTCATGAAGGAGAAGAAAGATTAGCACTCTCTACAGTTTGGAGTCCTGTTCAAGATCACAGCTTTGCATTCTTTCTGTAGTAGTAACTGCCTGTGGAGGTGTGCATAGAAAGTTCCATAGCCAAGTTTGCCTCTTTTGCCAACTGAGACTGAAGATGGAGTCTGAACTGGAAACCTGAAACCTAGCATCCTTATCATTGGTAGCTGTTTGTTTTAATAAACAGGGGATTTTTTTCAAGGGAAAAGTGAGAATTAACAAGTATGTCCATTAGGCAGCCATAAGTGTTGTGGGACATCTAACAGAGAAGACTGCTCAGATATGTATTAAATCAAATAGGAAGTATTAACTAGCAGGCGACAACATGGGCTATTTGGGAACTCAGTGTAGCAACTGAGCCCTTTTCAAGGTGAGGTTTTTGTTTTTCCCTCCAACATAATATTTTTTATTGATTATGTGGAAGTTTCACGTCATGCACCCCAATCCCATTCATTTCCCTGTTTTCCCAAGTCTACTACCCCCTCCCTTAAGCACAAATATCATGCCTTGGGTTGACATGCTTCAGTTAACAAGAACAGTTAGCCAGAAGCAGAACTCCGGAAGCCAAAAAGCTTATAAGGTTAGTGTATTTAGAGACTTTCCCACAACTATGGACTTTGGCAGATTAGGCCTTTGTTTTAGTTGTGGCAGGTGGTGCTAATGTGCTGAGTTTTACAGCCTAAATGGTACTTCCATCATGGAGTCAGTTGTGCTAAGGTCTGAGGGCCTACTAAGGTCTGTGGCCCTGTTAAAATAAAGGTGATGAAAGTTTAAGAAATAAACTATACAGCTTTTATTAAAGCCGTCACAAGGGTGAAGTTCACAGCCTACACATAATAGTAGCTTTATAAAGGTATTAGACAGAGAAGAGAAGCCACTGAGATAGTTGGATGCCTCCCGTTTTGAAACCCTAGCTTTTATAACATTAGGATCTCAGCCATGGGATACACACACGTGACACATCAGGTGACTCACGCTGGTCTGATGATTCATGCCTCTTCTGGCAGTAGGAAGCTGAGAATTTACACCCATTCACCCAGCATAATCTCATGCCAAAGATAGACGCCTGATTTGCAGAAACAATAGATTATTGTTTTTTTTAATTAATAGTACACTATATCCTCACCTCTAGAAGGCTTTGTGTGTGTGTGTGATATGGTGTGTGTGTGTGTGCAGTGTGTGGTGTGTATGTGTGTGTGTGGTGTGTGTATGGGTGTGTTGTGTGTGTGTTGTGATGTGTGGTGTATGTGTGTGGTATGTGTTGTAGAATATTATTTTAAGGTGTGTTACTTTTGTTTATGTTGCATTTGTTTAACTCTATGAAGCTACATTACTGTGCCTGTCTAAAATACCTAATGGTCTAAAAAAAAGCTAGACAGCCAATAGCGAGGCAGGAGAAAGGATAGGCGGGGCTGGCAGGCAGAGAGGATAAATAGAAGGAGAATCCTGGGAGGAAAAAAAGAAGGAGCAGGAGAAAAGAAGGAGGAAGACATCAGGGTCCAGCCACCCAGCTACACAACAAGCCACAGAGTAAGAAGTAATGAAAAACGTACAGGAATAGAGAAAGGTAAAAGCCCAGAGGCAAAAGATAAATGGGATAATTTAAGAAGAGCTGGCAAGAAACAAGCCAAGCTAAGGCTGGGCATTTATAATTAAGAATAAGCCTCCATGTGATTTGTTTGGGAGCTGGATGGTGGGCCCCCCAAAAGAGTGAAAAAACAACCAACAATAATATGTGTGTATGTGTGATGTGTGTGTGGTGTATGTATATAATAGGTGTGGTGTGGTGTGTGTGTGTGTGTGTGTGTGTGTGTGTGTGTGTGTGTGTGTGTGTGTTATGTGTGTGAGGTGTATGGTGTGTGTCTACCTCTTCAGTGATGGAGATAGGGCAGATATGGGTTGTAGATAAGAAAAGACTAGTTCTCCACATAAGAAATAATTTTTATTCCATTGGTTCTTTTATTTAGGTTCTCTAAGAGTACAGTTTTCCTTCTTGCTTGCAGCATTTCTGAGGAATTAAAACACTGATTAATCATATTTAAAAACATCCATTTCTTTGATTTTAAAAGATAGAGAGGAAAAAAGCAAGAGGACACTTTCCATTGAAAAGAAACCCCTTTGAAGTTCCTGACAAAGATCTTCTTATGAACTAGGTGCATTGTGATGTCTTGAGATATCCTGGTAGCCAAGATCATATAGAACCTTCAACATGGATTTGAATTAAAAGAAGAAAATAATAAAGGTCCACAATTCTGTATCTTAAACCATCTGGCTTTTGTGAAAATATACCACAGAGTAGGGCTTTACTCAATAGACTCTTATTTTTTTTTGCTTTCATGGAGGTTAGAAATCCATCCCAGGGTACCAGTGAGACTAGGTTCTAGTGGATGCTTCTTTCTTGGTATGCTGAATCCTTACCTGTTAATCATTAAAAAAACACCCTTTCAGGCTCATCTCTTAGATGATTCTAGCTTGTACCAAGTTCACATAAAAACTAGCCAGCACAACTCCTGTAGATATTTACTGTATATCTATTTATTAAAACAATATAGTTGCCCATTATATTATTAAGTGGTTGTCTCAAAAGATATTCAGGCATATGTACACCTCTTATAAATTTTGATATTGAATATAATGGATCTAAAGAAGAACTCTGAATCTATAGATTTTTTTTGTCTTTTTTTTTTTTGGTATATGACACATAAGTAAAGAAAACCTTTTAATTTTGTATCTCAGCAACCAGAAGTTACCTACAATCTAGGCTCTATTTGTGATACCAGTATCTAATATGGAAATGGAATAAATTGTCTCTACCCACTTAGCTTGACTAATTACTACAATGTTTGTTTGTTTTTTTCTTTATTTAGACAGCTTTCTATTAAGTCAACAGCTGGAATCAATACATGGAATTCTCAGTGAGCTCATAACCTAGCTTTGGAGATGGTTACATATATATATATACATATATATGTATATATATATATGTATGTATGTATAATGTCAGAGGGTGATCGAGAAGAGCGGTGAGGCTTTGAGAAAGGAGGACCTGGCTGTAACAGCAGTGTAAGCTTCTGAAAGAAATATTTCTGGATAATTATGAGCTGTGTGATAATGTGGCTAGCAGAAAGGGGGGTTGGGTAGTAAAGAGGAAGATTCTAGGCAAAGGGAACAGCATATGCCAAACCACAGTGATGTGGGATATGGATTATGGCACACTTAAGTAGTGCAGCATTTCTCCAGAGAAAGAGAAAGGAACCAGCGCTCACCGAAAGGCCCAGTGCTGTCAGAGACCAAGCCAGAAGGTTTAATCACATTCTCAGGATACTCATTTCATAGATTAAGAATACAGGATCAGATGGGCTGGGAAACTTGGCTGTTTTGTGCAATGAGCAAACAATAGAACTAGGGTTTGAGTCCAAATTTGTCAGTCTGATTCTCACAAAAAGGGATGCCTATCTGAATCCTAGATACTGGGTAGCCACGGCAAGAGACAGGACTCCTTTCTTTCTTTCTTTCTTTCTTTCTTTCTTTCTTTCTTTCTTTCTTTCTTTCTTTCTTTCTTTCTTTCTTTCTCTTCTCTTCTCTCTCTCTCTCTTTCCTTCCCTCCTTCCTTCCTTCCTTCCTTCCTTCCTTCCTCCCTTCCTTCCTTCCTGCCTTCCTTCCTTCCTTTCTTTCTCCTCCTCCTCTTCTTCTAAATTTTACATACCAACCACAGATCCCCCTCTCATCCCTCCTTCCACTCCTTCCCCACCTTCCACCCCCCCTCATCCACTCCTCCAACAGGGTAAGTTCTCCCACGGGGGCGGGGGGGGGGACGGACAGCTAAGCTGGTACATTCAGTTGAGGCAGGACTAAGCCTCTCCCTGCTTTATCAGAGGGTGAGTAAGGTGTCCTACCATAGGTAATGGGATCCAGAAAGCCAGCTCATGCACCAGGGATAGATCCTGATCACACTGCCAGAGGCCCCTCAAACAGATCCAGCTACACAACTGTCTCCTGTCTGCAGAGGGTCTAGTCCTGTCCCATGTAGGTTTGACAGCTGTCAGTCTAAAGTTCATGAATTCCTTTGAGCTTGGTTCAGTTGTCTCTGTAGATTGGAGATAAGATTTCAAATGTAGGCGATGTCAGCTCCGGGGAGCTATATGCGCTTTGCTATGGGGTTTGGATGTTTTATTGTAGAGGATTGCTGGGATTGCCCAGTAGACAGTTGAAGCACATGGCTGAAGTAGAGATGATTTAGCATATGGTTAAAAAAAAAAAGATGCTTCCCATTCTACTGGTTATACCCATCACATATCCACAGTCAGATTCTCCCACTGTTAGCATTGGGGGTAAGAAGAGAGAAAATTGAGTGTACTTTGGACATGTGAGTCAATCTTTAAGGGGCATTTATGAAAAAGAAGGTAGAGGAGACTGAGAAATGGTGACCAGAGAGTTAGGAAGAAAACCAGGAAACAATGGTGTGATGGAAGCCAAAAGAATGAAGAATTTCACTTGGAAGAATAGATTTGAAAGTATCAAATACTTTAAGAGAAGGTAACATTTCGTTAGGCTTCAAAATAGGAATAAGGACTCAGTCCTATTCCTGCTGGAGTCTAATAAGTGATGAGTGGGTACTAAGAAAACATGGTTATTCCCATTGGCACTTATTTTTAAATAATTACATTATTTTCCTTTCCTTTCCTCCTTCGAAACCCTCCCATATACCTTTTTTCTTTCTCTCTTTCAAATTCATGGCCTCTTTTTCTTTGTTTCATACACGTGCTTGCACACACACACACACACACACACACACACACACACACACACACACCTTGAATACAACCTGTTTACTCCACATAATGTTACCTATATCTTTTTTAGGGCAGACTGTTTGATATTGGATAACCAATTGGGATATTCTTCCCTGGAGCACCAATTTCTCTCACCAGTTACATTCTTTGGCTGACAGTAGTTCTTCGTATAAGGTTGAGGTCCCATGAACTTTCCTTCTCTGTTAATATGTCTATTGGTGTCATTTTTGTTCAGGTCATATTCAGGCATCCATACTGGTGAGACTTTATGGCCACTATAACACGAATCTTAAAAGGTCTTATTAATAAAAATCAAACCTGAGGCCAGTTATTGGGGTGAATGCTGGAAGATCAGAGAAGCAGAACAAGCCACAGCCACCTCACCTTGCCACTTCCTCGGCTGATTCTGTTTCCTCAGACTGGATGCCTCTGAGTCCTCATTCAGAATGAATCTCAGCTGAACTGTGCTGCTAAAAGCCTAAAAGCTTAACCAGCACTAGTTCCTGGTTTTCATGCCTTACATACCTTTCTGCTTTCTGCCATCACTTCCTGGGATTAAAGGTTGAGTCACCATGCCTGGCTATTTCAAGTGTGGCTTTGAACTCACAGAGATCCGGAGGATGGATCTCTGCCTCCAGAAGGCTAGGATTAAAGGTGTGAGTGCCACCATTTTTCTGGCTTCTATGTCGGTCTAGTGGCTGTTCTGTTCTCTGACCCCAGATAAATTTATTAGGGTGCACGATATATTGGGGAACACAATATCACCACAGGCCACAGCTTCATACATTACTAGGAGATACAATCTCACTGAAAGTTCCTCTTCCCTGGCTCTTACACTCTTTCTCTCCCCTCTTCCGTAATGATCACTGAGCCTTAGGTGCAGTAATGTGTTATAGATGCATTATGTGGACTGGGCTCCACAATACTGCATACTGATTGGTTGGGGTTTTCTGTAATGTTCTCTGTCTGTTGCAAAGAAAAGTTTCCTTGATGAAGGGTGAGGACCGCACTATATCTGGGTGTAAGGACAAACCTTTAGAATGTAGTTAAGGGTTGTGCTGGTTTAATAAAGTGACAGTTTTTGTAGATCCTCCTCTAAGATCCATGACGTCACCAGCCCTGGATAGTTGGCTAGGTTTCCAGTACCAGGTTGATTTTTCTCTTATTATTAAATGTGTCTTAAGTCCAGTTAAAGAACTGTTGGTTACCAGCAAGGGATGTGTACCACTCCTGGACCTATAGTGTTATCACGCAGTGCTAAATATTAACGTGGTTAATAAGTGTCGTAGCTGGGTAGGGCTCTTAGCTATTCCCCCCTTTGGAAGCTTGCTTGGCGCCTTCTGGTGTCATGAAGCCTAATTCTCAGGGGGAGCATTTTATGTCAGAGTCAGCTCAGGGCCGGCATCTGAAGTGCATGATGTCTTCAACAATGGGGACTGACTGTCCACCTGTGCCTGCTGCTGTTGGCTTTTGTGGTGGTTTTACATTTGTTTGCTTGTTTTTCAGATGATCTATGGCTCTTGGGGGTGGGAGTGGTAAGCATTGTCGACCCAGATGGGCAAATTTCACTTAAACTTTATATGTATATTTGTAGACTGCCTTATATGCGTTACAGCTATTATTAGGTAGTTAATAGTATGAGTCATGACTTTTTTTGGGTATTGTTACAGTTATTTTACCCTCCTCCCTCCTTCTAAATTTATGTCCCCCCTTCCCTAATTTAAACCCCCTTTTTTCTCATTTCCCCCTCCAGACCACTTGTGTCCTGCTATTCCTTTCTCTCTTGCTCTCCCTTGCCACAATATTCCCTCTTTACCTTCCTGGTTTCTGTGGTTACTCCAGGCTGTGTACTCACATCTGAAATTTTGGAGCTAGGAACCTCAGCTGGGAGAGAACATGTGACATTTCTGATGTGTGTGTGTGTGTGTGTGTGTGTGTGTGTGTGTGTGTGTGTATTTTTTAAATCCTTACATCTCAAGTGGGCACCTAGAAGAAACAAGTTTGAATCTCAAAGTTGGAAGAGTTCTCAGATGGTTTCTGTCTTAGGTACAGATAGACCTCTTTGTCTAACTGAGTACGCAAGAGGCTGATCCCTCACATCATGACGGTTAGAGGCCGCACAGACACCCGGTTCTTTCTGTTTACATCAATTATTTATTCTTCAGAAGACATCAGGAATAACAGCAAAAGTGATAATTTTCAGAACTTTGTATTTTGAGTCTCCCTAGAAACATGTGAACAAGGTAGAGAAAAGTATTCCACTTTAAAGATGAGCTCGGAGGATGTCAAGGTTAATGGGGATTGACACAAGATCTTCTGGAGATTAATTAATGAGGTCAGAAGAAAGAATCAGGTCTGAGCTCTGGTCCTCTCTGAATCACAGTGCTATTATGTAGATGATTATGTAACTTTGTGGACCGGTCTCTTTCTTTTCATTTATTTTTCAATTTTTTCCCCCATGTAACTCTCTCTCTTCCCACCCCGGGCTCTGTATCAAAAAGTGAATTCTAGATTTATAGCTTTTCTGGCAGAATCCAATGGTAGAGATGGTCTGTGGCCAAAAGTCCTCATGTGTCAGTTTTCCAGCATGTAGACCACACTCCCAGGCTCGCACTGAGGATTAACAGCAAAGAGCTGCTTGTTTGAGTGAGTGAGCCCAACTTTGTAGCTGATGAAGCAGCGACATGGCTCTGTTTTGATAGCATTTAGGAGGGAGATTAAAGAGTTATATGGGCCATTTAACCACTATAGAGAGTCAGTCTGGGTATTTCCGACCAGTTGAGTAGGTTTTCCTTTGGCTTGAATTCTGCATACACACTTCTCTGTCCTAGTCAGATCAATGGGGAGCTTACTCTTCCCAAGGTGATGCAGAGAAGGGGCCAAAGAGCATGTACATCACATGTCCTCCAGAGTCATGACCCAGGAAGAAAAAAAAAATTAAACCTTAAGATAGATAGGACTTTTTCCTTCTCTGATCTAAGAGCAGTATTGAAGTTTGATTTTAAGTTTTGACATTTAGGTGACTAGGGATATCCAGAATTTATACTTTAAAAAGAAAACTGCCCAGAAATGTCACTTCTGGTGATAGACACCTTCGAATGAACTTAACCAGGGGGCTGTGCACACAGCTCACAAGTAGATTTTGATGGTTTTCACCTCCAGTCGTCTGCTCATGTACAGGTAGGTTTTTTTGTTTTCTCCTTTAGAGATGTTGATAAAAGGCATTGATACATTTGTGACAGACTGAGCAAGGGCTGACCAGGAGAGGAAAGGGAGGGAGGGGAGGAAGATGACCTCCATGGTTGTTGTCAATAAAAAATAGGGGGCAAGAGTTATTCAGACCTTGTATCTTATTTTCTTTACGTCGGCCTTTTATGGTTGACATATATATGAACATCTTCTAGCTAGGAACATAGTGCTTCCTTTCCGTTCTGTTTCTTTGTGCCTCCATTCGTAGTCCTTTCCTGTCCTCTTCCCTCTGGCTGTAAACACAGTGCAGTATCCCATGTGAGCTGCTTGGCACCCTCCGCCGCCATCAAGCTAACTTCTGAAATACCTGCCCACAGTTTGCTTTCACTGAGTGCTTAATCTGCATGAGGAAATATCTGCAAGCCTCCTTGGCAAGATGTACGACTTTCCACTCTTTAGAAAACGAATGAAAAGGCAGCGATTGCCTCACACCGTTAGTAGTCCACAAAGAACCGGTTCTGCACTCCCTGACCAGAATCCTTGGCTGTGCTCTTCCCCGGCCACTCCCTGACTTCTCGGGCTGATGTTATCGGAGACAATCATGCCTTTGGGTCTTGGGAAGTGGTTGCGTTTCTCACTTGGGAATCGTCGTGATACAAGTACAAAAATATGTTCTGAATGCTTATTTTGTGCCAATACCTGAAGACTATGGAGACAACTGAGACAGGCCCGGCTCTTCAAAAAGAACTTCCTTCATAGTAGGTAGAGCAATTGTGGAGTCTCCCAATCCAAACTTGGGAGACTTCTAAATCCAAAGATTCTTTACCAAGAACAAAATAGAAGAATTTATAACTAGCTTCTGGTCATATCTCATAGAGATTTCTAGAAAAATTGAGCTCCTTGAGCTAGATTTTGGAGGATGGCTAGGGTTTTTCAAGGTAGCTAATGGGCATAATAAGGGTACAGTGATGGAGGAGGACATTGAAGTGCTTTATTTATGATAAAAGAAAAGCTCAGTCAATTCTGGGCGTTTGGGAAAGATAAAACCATCACTTACAACTAGCCTAAATGTTGGGTTGGAATGGGAATTCTCAGAACAATTTGGTGTTCGTTAAAACTAGAGTTTGATAAGCTTGCGCCAGCATCAACGCTGGCCCAAGAGCTGTTTCCATGCTCTCCAGGAGGAACTGAATAGGTGCCACCTTTAGCAACCATATTGCTCACTGCCACTAGTAGAGATACTGCCTGGCCCTTTATGATTAAAAACTTGCTGCGTTAAATATAAGTAACAGAAGATGCTGCATAAAAGAATAGGTCATGCAGCGGGCGGTGGTGGCTCACACCTTTAATCCCAGCACTCGGGAGGCAGAGGCAGGCGGATCTCTGTGAGTTCGAGGCCAGCCTGGTCTACAGAGTGAGTCCCAGGGAAGGCGCCAAAGCTACACAGAGAAACCCTGTTTCAAAAAACAAACAAACAAAAACAGAATAGGTCATGCAAGAAGAAGACAAGGGTGGTCAAAATTTGATTACTTATTGAAGTCTCAGAAAGGTCGAGGTTGGGAAGTCTGCAGTTTTTCCTAATTCTGGATCTCTATCTAGAATCATTCTGGTACCACGTCTTGAATAAAAATGCAAAAAGAAACTGTCTTTATCTTTATGGAGCTTCATATCCAGTAGAATAAATTTTGTGTATTCATAAAATTGTTAAGACATATTTTAAAATTATGAGGTCACTGAAGTCAAGGGAGGACCATAAGGCTTAATTGAGTTCACTTATAGCAAATAAGGAATAGAAAGAATAAAAGGCATTCAAACTGGAAAAGAAGATGTAAAATTGTCACTGTTTGCAGAAGACATGATCTGTATAGAAACCTTCAAGACTCCACTAAAATATACCAGAATTAATAAACAAGTTCAGCAAAACTGCAACATGTAAATCAGCATGGAAAAATTAGTAGCATTGTCGTATTCCGTTTGTGAACATCTGGAGGAGAAATTAAGAAAGCAGCCCTATTTACAATAGCTACATAAACAAAACAAAACACCAGAAGGCATTTAATCAAACGACTAAAAAGTCTTCACAATGAAAACTACAAAACATTAGTTAATGAAATTGAAGAGGACACACAAATTAAAGTACATTCCATATCTGTGGATAGGAAGAGTCAAAATCATTTAAATATGCATACTACACAAAGCGAACTAGAGATTCAAGACAAGGCCTACCAAATAGCCAAGACATACATGATGTGGTGGTGTATAGCTGGACTCTTAGCTCTTGGGAAGACAAGACAGAAGGTTCATGAGTTCCTCTGGATTACACACATGGTGTGCGTAAGGCTAGGTGAGACTGTGCAGTGAAGCCCTGTCTTAATCAATGCTGCTGACAGTCTTCACAGAACAGAAAAAGAAATCCCAAAGTTCTTACAGACACAAACAACTCAAGCAGCCAAAGAAATATTGAATTATATGAATAAAGCAGAAGCCACGGTGCTATCTAGTTTTCAAATACAATATAGAACAAGCATAACCAAAATACGTGTATTGGCATTAAAAACAAGGTCAAAGACCATTTCATTGGAACAGAGAATCAAGAAGTATACTCACATATGCATTGCTAATTTATCTTCAACAAGGTTTCTGAAAGCAGTATTAGTAAAATGGCAGTATTTTCAGGAAAGGGTGATGGGGAAATGAATATATGCATGCAGAATGAAACTAGACCCTTATCTCTGGCATGTGCAAAAACTATCAACTGAAAATGGGAATAAAGAAAAATACAAGAGCAGAGATACAGAGCTACTAGGAGAAATACTTCATGACATGGGGGTTGGTGAAGACTCTCTGGGTAATTCTTTCAAAGCATTAGGACCAAAGCAAAAAAAAAAAATATATAGACAAATAGTACGACATCAAGTAAAAGTTTTTAGATAGCAAAGGAAACACTCAGTAGAGTGAAGAAACAACCTACAGAATGAAAGAAAATATCTGTAAACTATACACCCGACAGGGCCCGGTATCTAGATTACAAGAGGAACTAAAACAGCTTAAAAGCAAAAATTCCATGTGCAATATGTCTTCAAATTAGGCAACAGGCTTAAATATACATCTCTCAATATAAGACATGTAAATAGTCAAAAGCAGGTGAAAAATAGTATCTCTAATCATTAGGAAAATGCAAATAAAACTGAATGAATTATCATTGCAATCTAGTTGGTAGGGTTAGATCAAAAGACAAGTGAAACATAAGTGTTGAGAAGGGAAATCTTATGCATCGTTGGTGAAAACATACATTAGTATCTTCATTATGGATACAATATAGAAGTCTCTCGGATACTTAATGCAGTAGGATGGAGAGATGATTCACCCAGTAGGTATACTTGCTACCAAGGTTGAAGAGTTACGTCCCTAGAAAGTTCAGCATATATATGTATCTCCTACCATTTGATCCAGCCCCTCCACCAGTGGGTACATAATCAACGGAATTGAACCAGCTGTAAGAAGGCTACCTGGGTCTGGACTTAGGTAGAACTAGGCAGGAATTCACCCTAACAGAGTTTGGGCTTCAGTGCACAGCTGTAGAATGTGAGGGATACAAGAAGCATTGTAAGTATTGTGGCAATGAGATTAAAGGCATTTGAGCAGAGACCAGCCCAAGAGGAAGAGGAAACTGACACTGTCTTTCAGATTTCAATTCTACTGACCTTATTGGCAAATATTTGTTCTTTCATTGTGTCTCTATGGCACTCTAGTTCTCCTTGAATCAGAATATTTGTTATTCTTCCTTGTAAGTGTTTACTTACAAGTAGAACATGAGAGGACAGGGATTATGTCATTATTAGGGAGCATGGTACAGTGGTTAAGAATTATGTAGGTTTTGCATCTATTTGTTTAACGTCCTAGTATATTCATATGCTTTTTGAATTCACAAATCAAAATTGTGTAGTATGGTGTCTTGAAATGCCTAGAATGATGAAATGTACTTCTAGCCTCAGCTAGTCTGAAGGTCAAGGCAGGAGGATTACTTGAGTTCAGGAGTTCTGGCATCATGTACAATATGTAGATCTGATGTCCTCATCTAATTTGGCATCAATATGGTGACCTCCTGGGAGTGGAGAACCAGAAGGTTGCCTAGAGCCCTCTCTAGGCAAACTGGCCCAGGCTGGAAACCAAGGACTTGTACCACCTCAGATTGAATCTCTTTACTGATTACTTGAGATATGCGTACATCATGGAATAGCTAAATCACAATAATTAACATAGTTTCTACATAATTAATAATTTTTTTTGGTAACAAGATGACTAAAAGTCTACTCTTTTAGTGAAATTCAAGAGCATAATGTATGGTTACCAACCATATTCACCCAGGTTTCTGTTAGGGCTTACTTCCTTCATGTCTTGAAAGCCATAGAAATCATATCACAATATATGCAGCTTATAAAATATGGCTTTTTCAAATATTTTTAGTTACTTATCTCTCTCTCAATGGCCCTCTCTGCCCTACACTTCCAGCTGTTTCCCTTTGTAACCTGTATCTGTATTATGTCACCTTTCTCCTTCATATTACTGTATTCTCTTAGCCCCCTCTTTAAGATCTTTCTCCCCACCTCCACCAATTAACTTATTCTAGTTTACTAGTTTATAGGTACTCAAAGTTAAACACACAAATTTAAAGGTTTTATGATAAGAAGTACAAATAAGTGAAAGCATGTGGGTATTATGCTCATCACAGAAGCCATAGGTTTCCAAAAACAACCACAGTGGCAATCTCCTCTTGAGTTGCTGGTCAGGTGTGTCCTATGGGTTGCCTGAGCCACTCAGGATATTGCCATTGCTCTCAATAACTTGGTGGTAAGACCTCATTGCTAAAGACATTACACGCATTGGTCACAGGACACAGAGAAATCAAATTAGTACTGACTAGGAAGCTTCCTTTATTTTGGCTAGCTCTCATAGTACTGGTAGGTGATAATGCAGCCTGCTGTGGCAGAAAAGTCATTAACAGTCTTACTCAGCTGGGAAACCCATGAACTGGAATGATGACTAGCCTCAAAAGATACACCCACGGGAGCAATAGTGTTACCAGTGTCATGAGGGAAACCAACTGATTTCTGTTTGTAGTTAGGGTTTACTTTACAGTCAGAAACACATGCCTGACACAGCAAGTATGAGCAAGAGCTCACGGTTGGGGTTCTCACTACCTGCTACTACTATGTTTTTTTCTAAACGGACATAGCATTGAACTGCCCTCTCAATTTACATTCTCCCACACATCGATCAGTGTAGCTCTCAGACTCCCCCAGAGAAGTTGCTTTGTGTAGCAGATAATGATTAGTGAAGAAACTCACAACTGGTCAAACAACATAGAATAAATTACTGTGGAAGACTCAGCTCCAAATGGGACGTCTGTACCATACCCCCTCTCCAAGATTCAGAGATCCCCTTGGGAGAGGAAGCAGGAAGATTGGAAGAGCCAGAGTTCACTAGCACTATGGTGAAACAGGGTCTTCTGAACACAATGGGGTGGTGGCACTCATGAATTCACAGCAGCTATGGATGCCTGCACAAGATCAGTACAAGATCAAGAGAGTCAATGTTGTCGCTTAGAGTGTGAAGGGGGTCATGAGTTCTAACTGAGGAGCTATAGACAGCAATGGCTTCTGGGGGACAGAGAATCAGTTTTCTTTTTAGAAAACAAAATTAAATTTATTTATTTTTATTTTATGTGTATGGGTGCTTTGGCTACATGTATGTCTGTGTACCATGTGCATGCCTAGTGTCTGCAGAGGCCAGAAGGGGATACTGGATGCCCTGGATTTGAAGTTACAGGCAGTTGTTAGCAGGTTGATGGTGTCAAGAATCCTGGTTGGGTCTCTAGAAGAGCAGTACCAAGTGCTATGAACTTCGGAGCTATCACTCCAGTCCACAAAGAGTCAGTTTTCTTTAAGAGGTGGCTCCTGATATATTTATCACATTTCAGTGGATATATACACTTCTAAATACATGGACAACAGCTTGGGTTTTCTGGGTTATTGAATTAAAAAAAAAGAAGATACAAAGTTAGGGTAGCAGGTCAGTAAAAGAGGATCTAGGAGAAGATAAGGAAAAGAGTTGGATATGATTATGATAAAAACAGACTGTATGACATTCTCAAAGACTTAATAAAAATATTTATTAACTAGGCCCCAGGTGGAGCTCGGGAGTCTAATTAGTGAGAAAGAGGAGGGTTTATATGAGTGAGAATTGTTGAAACCAAGGTTGAATAAAGTACAAGGACAAATAGCCAAATGAATGGAAACACATGAACTATGAACCAAAGGCTGAGAGGTCCCCAACTGGATCAGGCCCTCTGAATAGGTGAGACAGTTGATTGGCTTGATCTGTTTGGGAGGCATCTAGGCAGTGGGACCAGGTCCTGTGCTCATTGCATGAGTTGGCTGTTTGAAACCTGGCGCTTATGCAGGGACACTTGGCTTAGTCTGGGAGGAAGGGACTGGACCTGCCTGAACTGAGTCTACCAGGTTGATCGCAGTCCTCAGGGGAGGTTTGCCCTGGAGGAGGTGGGAATGGGGGGTTGGCTGGGGGAAAGGGAGGAGGCAGGAGGGGGGAGAACAAGGGAATCCGTGGCTGATATGTAGAACTGAATGGTATTGTAAAATAAAGTAAAAGGAAAAAAAATAAAAAAATATATTTATTAAAATAAAAAAGAAAAGTAAAGGGAGGAATGGGGAAAAGACCCATTGTTCAAGCAGATGATATCACTGAAAAGTACGTGCTCACATGCTCTTGAGTTTAGGTAACTTGGGGAAGGATTGTGCTATTTCTATAAGTACAGAGAAGCAGATTTGTTTAAGGGGTGCACATTTGCATGCTTAGTTTTGGGTATAAAGAGTTGGATGATCCCCAACACTGAGAAATCAGGTAGAAATGAAATCATCTTTCCAGAGGTTAAGGTTGAGTGTGGAAATCAGAGTCATAGTAACCCAAAGAAAGTCCAGTGTAACTCACTCTGGTAGGTGGGTTCTTGAGTAGGCATGGGCGAAGTCTGGTCAACCGGGGCACTGTGACCCACTTCTGATATATATTGTTAACCTGACTTGTGAACTCTGGGTTTCTTCATTGGCAAACAACAATACAGTACTTGACCCATCTTCAAACAGTTGTCTCTCAAAGTGGTAAAGAAAATTGATGGCAGGAGAGACAGGGAAAACTGTAATGCAGAGAAAGAGGAGATGGGAAGGAACATAGATGAGCATACACATGTGGCTTCCCTTCTAATATTTGATGCTAGCTGCAGAGGTAAACCTCCCCTGCCTAAACTGGGCACAGAGCTTTAGATGCAAATTGAATCTGCTTACCCCCATCCCCCCAGATTCTAATGCAAGTGAATGTATTTGTTCAGAGAGGGTCATAAACACATCATAAAACCTGACCTTTCCAAGAAAGGATTATCTATAAATAACTACACTTATCCCCTGGGTGCTGGGCATAAGCCTGATGGAGGGGCAGAGAACTATTTTCCACAGCTCCTGGGCATCCTTTTGTGAGGTGAGTGGCAGCTAGGCTTTGCGGAGGCTCACTGATAAGACCCTGTAGTCACCTACTCAATTTCCTCTGGCAGAACCACCACTGCTTCCACAGGGCTCCCCCTGTTTTGCGAAGCTATGGAAAGAGGCTACCAGGAAAAGAATATGAAGATTTCTGCTTCTAAATATGTCCCTGGTGAAGCTCCTTTTAAATATTAATTGTGGCAATGTTGGAAATGCATAAAAGAACTGACAATCATACTTGTTCAGATCGCGGAAGGTTTAATTTCAAAATATGGTTTTGAATTGCTATTTTTTTCTTCTGCTTATAAGCAATGGATCAATCAAAATCCTTTCTTCTGAATAAAAGAAGAACCCCTAATGATGCCCATTCAGGGTCATTAACGTGTGTGTATGTGGTGGGGGGAGTGGTATGAGATGGGTGTATATTATTTATGATGAGCTGATTGGAAGCCCAATGAATTTCAACAAGGCCTTCTAAGTGATCACAAGGATATCAGCCACATAGAAGAGGCAAGGAAAACCCATCCCGACAGTTGCTAATGTTTCTATGCCCTTGGGTCAACATAAAGAAGAATATACTCTGCATGCAGATAGCATCACACAGTTGTTCAGTAAACATCGCTGATGAATCATTTACTTGTGGACTAAGTGGATTTCCTTGTTGTAGTTTCTGTTCAGTAAACTTAAACACATTAAAAATCAGAATTATGGAATCTGGTGGCTTGGAGTTTTGAAAGTCTGATGGGGTGAGGTTGGCTATAATTTTTGCAATTTCTCAGAGGGTAGAAGACTGCATCGCAGACTTTGCTTTTCTTCAAATTCTAACGCTCACAGATCCTGAATAAAAATGATGTGTGTAAAGAGAATGGTGGAGTTTGCATCTCGGTAGGAAAATATCACACTCAGCCAGGTGAAAATTGATTTTTGGGGGAAGTATAAATTATTTTAGCTATGACAATGTTTTGTGGCTCTCCAAAGCTCAAATCTATATGACAAAACATTGTACCTATTTCATAGAATTGATTCGGGTTTAAAAAGTCTAGAAAGACTTTGAAGACAAGGGGTATGGGGTGGGTGGTCTTTCATTATTATGAAAATAAAAAAGTTGAGTTAAAATGGCTGAGGAAAACCCCTGGTTTTTGGACTTAGAAGGATTTTATGCAGTCTCAACTTTTAACTTGGTTTTTGGACTTAGAAGGATTTTATGCAGTCTCAACTTTTAACTTAAAATTTATATATATTCCCGGGCTTCTGGTGTCTTCCTCTGTGGGGCAGCCATTGCGATACACAGCAGCAGGTACTGTTATTCCTTCCACGGGCTCGTACTGTGACCTGTTGGAGCGACAGCACAAAGCACTCCCTAAGAATATTGAATGATCCCATAGTCCAAAGAGGAATTTGAATGGATCTCCCCGATAGCGTTTGATTGGCTGTTGAGATGGTAACAGTGAGACTCTGGACTCTCCAGGAAATGCAGGCTGCTGCATTTTGGCCCTCCTTCCCAGTGCCCTGCACACACAGAGATCATAGCTGTGGAGAAGAGATCTAGCTAAGTCAGGTAGCTGCTTCCCTCAGCTCCAACTGACACATGTTTAGTTAATGATTATTACTACAACTATTTTCACAGAATATTCATCGCGTCCCGTAGATTCCTGCAAAGAAACTTCTTGAACAACTGAAGTATAACAGAACCACATCTAAATTGATTTTGATCAGACATTATCTGGATACACTGAGCACAAATTCACATGCTTGGATCTATAAGGCAAGTGCTCCATCTTCCCAATGCAAGGGTTTTGAAAAGACATTGAGGAAAGCATTCTGGAGCACAAACTGACACACAGAACCCTTGCCAGTGTGACGTGTAGACAATGTTGATGGGGGACTTGGCAGGTATCACAGGAAGACTAAGCCACAGAACCATCTGACAAGGGGCTGGACAGATACAGATGCACTGCTGTTACTGCATTAGAGCCTCTTCCCCAAGTTTCATTCATGCACTTTACACTGCATACCAACATAGCCATCTGTGGATCATAGCAGCACATTTGGGAAGGTGAAATTGTCTTAAAAATTATCATGCACCAATAGCTGTAATTCAAGTAGTTAAACGCAAGTGTTCTTTCTTCCTACTGATATTAGTACTCTGTGCTTACAATTTATTTAGTAAACCATCTTGAAGGCAGAGATTTTTGTCTTCAATTCCATTGCTTGCATAATCACATTTTATTTTCTTACCTTGTGTAGAGTGGGTCATCAAAGTTCCATGTTGAGTAAATGAACGCATTGTGCAGCTAGAGGCAAGAATGCAGGCCGGCCTTTCATAGATCATCGTCTACACTCCAGGAACTGTGCGGTGCATATCACAGCTACTATTTTTATTTAACACACAAATAGTTTGCCAGTATCACAAAACAAATAGCTAATACAATTAGCTCAAGTCAATCGGAAATGTTTTATGACAACAAAGCCTGTTCTCTTGAGGTCAAAAGAAAACTCGCCAGCAAGGAGACCGCTACCCAAGACCTTCAAATATAAGGAACGTGAATGACCAAAGACCCAAGTGCGGGGCTGTGACAAGCATCCTGTCTCCACTTATTCATAGAGGCTAGACCTCCTACAGGCAGTTCGCACACAGGAACTGAGGGAAGCCAGGATACTAAGGAAGGCAGACTAAGTTTGGCTTACGGACAATCTTTCCTTAAACCATATGACAAACGAGAATGCTTCCAACCTTCTACCTAGTCCATCTTTCTCTCATTGTGGTAAGACTTGCATCATGGTCTGGTGGCTTTTTCTACCTCCTGTCTTTCTAATTCTTCACATGGACGTATGCCCTAATAAAGTGCTTACATCTATCTACTCTATACTGGCAACTACTTCTTAAAGGTCTCCACTAACACCATCCAAATACTTTTCCCCTTGCACATCGATATTTACAAGTTAAATAAGTTTCCATTAAAAAAATCTCTCTCCAGTACTCCTTATGTAGTCTCTAAGCCCTCTGGGATGGAGCTTGGCATTTGTGAGACAGTTATTGGGAACTGATGCTTCACTCCCTAAGTATTTATCCAATGTTTATCTTCATTTTAAGGAGGGCCCTGGAAGTGCACCAGGATAGTGGCTGGTACACAAGAGGCGACCAGTAAATAAAGTCTAAAGGAGTGGAAATGCTTTCCATGTTTTCTTTTTTAAGTTCACAACATATTCATACTTGTTTAAAAACATCTCTGCTCAGCACAATAGAAATTTAAATGTTGTTTTAGATGCAATCTTTATCTGTCATTCATTAACACATCAGTGCATTCTCTGGGGGTAGAGACATCTTTGTATGAAAACAGCAAGTGACCCCAGGAGACTCAGCTTGACATCAGGAAGGAAACCCTGACTTCTAATTCTGGATGTTTTCCTTTCTCTGTACAATGTCCTTTTGTTTTTATAATTCACTCTTGCAATTCGATTTGAGCACTTTCTCTCACTTTGGAATCTATCTTTCCTACTGTAATTAACTTTACCGAATTTATTACTTTTCCTTGTATACATTATGTTCCCTGAAAATTTTATTCGAGGTATGACTACTTCTCCAGTTTGTTCTCGTAAACCATGGTCTGATTTCCAGCTTTCAGTTTTTACCTTTTAGGTTGGTGTCATCTAGAAATTTGGGGAAAGGAGGCCGAGTGTAGGAGAGTTACCTTGAGTGTCTCTCCTTTTTTGAGTCTATACAGATCTTTCACTCCAGCTTTTCTCTGCTGAGGGTAGAGTTTTGTTTATATTTAACTATGTAGAAATGATCTTCTGGGGTCCCTGGGATCATGATAAATGATTGTATTTAATTACTGTCTCTCCTGCATGCAGACCCTAACACAGAGGAGATGCTCTCTCCATCTCTTAACCAATGTGCATGCTCCAATCTAGTTCTAGCTAAAACATTTAGTCACGACTGCTTTCTGTTCATTGTAATGCTCATCCAACCTATCAATTATTCCTGTTGCCTCTACATTTAAATGTATCAAGAAATTGGCCCGGCCTTACCAGCTTTCCCGCTACCTTGCTAGAATGAGACTTGTCTCGAGCCTGCATTTGGGTAAGGACCTCCTGATTGGCCTTGCCTCTCTCCTGGTCCCTTTGCCATCAGTTTTCCATACTTTCATCCTGGAAGGCAGAGCATGCCATTCTATGCCCCTCCACTGGTATCCTAAGGAACCAGAGGAAAGCCAAAGTCATTGGAATATCTCCAAGTTCTTACTCAAGTTCCAGCCAAGCCTTAGGCCCTCATTTCACTCTGTTCTAGCCATGCTAGTTTCCATGGCAGCCAAGCCTGACCCTAGACTTGCATGGATTGTGCCTTGCCTAGATATTTGCATAACTTCTCATTCTTCCTTCAGAGTCCTGCTCAGAAGTATCTTCATTAAGAAAAAAAAAGGTGTGTGTGTGTGTGTGTGTGTATGTGTGTGTGTGTGTGTGTGTGTGTGTGTGTGTGTGTGTGTACTTGTGGAGACCAGAAGAAGCATTGAATTCTTGAAGCTGGAGTTAGAGAATTGTAAGTTGCCCAACATGGGTGCCGGATTTGAACTCTGGTTCTTCATGATAGCAGCAAGCACTCTTAACCACTGAGTGATCTCTCCAGGTTCCCTTCCCTTTGTTCAGAGGTGGGTTCCTTAGCTACCCTACTGAAAGTTGCAGTTCTCCAACCGTTGACACTCATGATTTCTTTTTGTTTTTGTTCACATGTGTACATCTTGTGATTGTTGGAAAATAACATATTTGGCCTGTATAGTTTTTTAGTTAGCCATCCTCTACTGAAATAAAAGCTTTATGTGGATAATGTGTTCACTGCCAAAACTCTAGTGTTCGAGACAGCCTCTGAGATGAAGTGGACACCGAATAAATATTTGTTGGTTCAACAGATGGATTTTCTAACTTCTTACTCATCCCTCAAATTTCATATTTTCAGCCTTGGCTGTGGGACTCCCTAGCAGTTATAATAATCTATCCTCTTTGCCAGTATGACACTTTACATATATGTTTTCAGACTCTCATCTATGACAATGGTTCTCAATGTGTGGGTCATGACCCCTTTGGCAAACCTCTGTCTCCAAAAGTACTTACATTATGATTAATAACATAATAAAATTAACAGTTATGAAGTAGCAATGAAAATAATTTTATGGTTGTGGGTCACCACAACATGAGGAACTGTATTAAAAGGTTGCAGCATTAGGAAGGTTGAGAACCACTAGTCTATGGCATGTATCTCCATGAGTTTCCTAGACATTCCCCCTATACATTGAGCCTTTTAAAGGAATTGATGAAATATGTTAAACCTGTATTTTTAGCATTTCCAACAATGCTTTCTTTTATACAGCAGTGCTTCAACAAATACTTGTTGACTAAATAAATTAACCAATGAAAGAGAAAGACATCTATCAAAGATTGTGCCTGTCATATCAGATTGAGAGCCATCAAAAAATGGTGGTCATGATTAATGTCAATTGCGGTAGTGATAAGAATGAAGCATCCTCCAATTTCTCTGAAAAACAGTATGATTCAGGTTTAGGTTCTTGGCTTCTACCTTTTTATGGAAAAGGGCTGGAGGATTCAAAAGCAAGTTTTGGCACCACTGATAAGACTGATTCCTAATAAATGGCTAAGCATGGCCCCTGAGTGAAGACCGGAAGCTTTGATGGAATAAGATCAAGCAAAAATTGTCAAATTATCAAACATAAAAGCATTGGCCGTATTCCTCAGATTACCCAGGTCTGACAAGACATTTAGATTCATGTGCACTATAATGTGGATATCTTTGTTCCCTTCAAACTTCCTGACTTGAACCAGAAACCTACAAGGTAATGGTGTTAGGAAGGAGTCCTTGGAAAAGTGAATAGATGGTAAAGGCTTCATGAATGTTATTAGCGGCCTTCCAATAGAGAGCTGGCTAACCCCTTCCTTCCTCCATGTGAAAATAAATGAGAAGGTGCTGTTGAAGAAATGAAGCTTCCATAGACCTTGAATCTGCAAATGCCTCAGTCTCTAGAGAACTACATTTCTATTGTTTATAAGCTACTCATTTTAATGTTTTGTTGTATAGGCATATGGTTAGATTAATCCAGCATGGACTGACTTAATTTATTATTATTATTATTATAATATTTTATTTATTAGTTAGTTAGTTAGTTAGTTGGTTTTTTGAGACAGGGTTTCTCTGTGTAGCTTTGCGCCTTTCCTGGATCTTGCTCTGTAGACCAGGCTGGCCTTGAACTCCCGGAGATCTGCCTGCCTCTGCCTCCTGAGTGCTGGCATTAAAGGCGTGCGCTGCCACCACCACCTGGCTTATTTTGTTTTTAAAGAGAGGCATTTTTTCCCCCTAAAGAAAAAGGTTTGGAGAACTGTTTAATATTTTATAAAGCCAATTTATGTTAGTGGTGTAGCTCAGCGGTAGAACACATCTCTGACATGTTCAAGGCCCTGGGTTCAATCTCTGGTAATGGAAAACAAGCAAACAACAAAAAGCTATGCACTCAGGAAACATGTACAATGACAGACATATTTACAGAGTATTCAAAATTGCTCCTGTGTAACTAAGGCCAGGGGGGAAGAACTGGATGATGCGATACGACCAATAACCAGAAGATTTGTCCGGTTCACTAGTATCTATGTAGCAAAGGAGACATCACGTGTCTACCTGCCCAAGGTTGGCATAAGGCTAGTGCAATATTTCAGCCTAAGTGACTAGGAAGAGTAAACCATACCATTCTGATTTTTGTGGCTCAGCAGGATCACATATTTATTTGGTTGTTAAAAATCTGGTGGTTGCTAAGCATCCCTCAACGCAAAAGACAGTTCCCAAGGTGGATGGACAAAGGGCCAGAAGCTGATCACAAAGGGAATTCTGTATTTTAATATTGCCCTCACTTCCTATTTTCTCCTTATTAGAAATTCAGTTTTAGTTAAGGCCAGACAGAAAACATGCCATCTCACTGATATATGTAATGAAGCAGTCGCTGAAACAAAAGGATGTGCTGTGATCTGAAAATATTTCACCAAGTTGTGAAAGCGGTTGATTTCTTGCCAAGGGAATCAGTTCTAAATTCAAGAGAACTCGAGTTCAGCAGAGGCTTTAAGTGTGTGTTTTGCAAAAGCAACATTTGTGTGCATAGCTCTGTGTGCTTTTATACACTCGTATCTCTACCATATATGGATCTTTGCTCCTTGGGTTAAGGAAAAGCAAAAAGAACAAACCACCCCCATTAAAAATGCTGCCGCAGATGGCATGTCCATCCATGTGGATAAGGGCTACTGAGCAGACTGAAGCCGACCCTCTGCTCATGTGTCCTCCATGCTGGGCACCCAGCTCTCCAATGGCCCTGTGCTGCCCATGAGTGAGCCTCCTGCTCACGAAAGTGCCTGTTTCCTTCATGGTCTTCAGGCTTCTCTTGCTCCAGAGCCCTGGTCCAATTCTGTTTGGTGCAAACCAGGTTGGACGACTTGGCTGTTGCTTCTCAGTGGTAATCATGCTGTCCCTCTGGGTCACTGCCCACTCTTGTCACATTGATTCTGCTCCTTCTGTTAGCCATTTGGCCGCTGTGTGAAGTGGAAGCTTCAGTTAGTTCCATGATTAACGAGGAGAATGGCGTGCAGGGATGGTAATGAGGTGGCTTAGTGAGGCGCCTGTGGATTTGGCTTGAGATTTGGGGATCACAGTCACAGGTTTCCCCATGGGTTGGCTTCACTGGAGACATTTATACAGGGAATTATAAAAGCTTCTCCCCATACCTCTTCATTCACATCTCTCTCTATTCCCACTGTCCCATGTTTCACTTGCTAGTTTTCCTAAGAACACAGTCAAAAGAATACCACAGTCTTCAAAAACAAAACAAACAAGGGTCCATTACTGACTGAATGAAACCTAAGTCTTTAGCCTGGTACCTAGTGCTTTGCAGTTAGGTGAGTCAGACACACATAGCTGCAGCAGCATTTTATCTGTGTCCACAAACAGTGAAAATAGCAACACCACTGTGTGGTTTCTATTGGGTCTTATTAATTACAAGGAGCATTCACTCTAACTGTCACTATTCCCCTGTGTCATATGACAAAGCCAGGCTTTCAGAGTGCTACTACAGCTTGGGAGCCTCCAGAAGGCCTGGGGATGTTCTGCAAGAACATCTAAATATTCTAGAGAGCAACAATATGGCATTCATTTATAAAATTTAAGAATTTTGAATAATAACACAGAGACCTGAATTAAAATACACTAGATTACAGTTCTCTATGCTTTGATCACTCTTGCTAAGTAGATCAAAAACTTTAAACTCATTGTCTGGGATTGCCTTACTTCCTTGGCAATGTAGCTAGACTCTGGCCTGTTCCCCAGTCTGTCTCCATTTAGACACCCTAAGTGTGTCATGCATGTGAATTGTTGAGGCACGTGGTTGCTGAGGATGGCTATTGTTATTTTAAATTTATGGCTAAAAGTGATTATTTCAAAATAATCCCAAGCAAGTTATATTATTATTATGACCAATATCATTATTATTAATCACTATTTTTCCAGAGCTATGGTTGTTTGCTAGAATCATAAGCAGGGAAGAGGCATGCTTTGATGAAAGATATAAATGCCACCTTCTCCTGGAAGAAAACAAGCATTGATACCACCACTAAAATGATAATGTAGCACGGATAATAAGCACTCAACAATTATTTGTGGGGTGTGGAAGAAAATATAAGCATTTAACCATTTTCCCTGTGCATTCAGCAGTGGGTGTATGTTTCTCTGCTGTCTGGGAAGCTTGACCAAGTGTGCTCAACCAATCCAGGACTATGCGGCCAGCTGCCAAGTGGTCATGGTTCTTGGGTGTAGAATCCCATTCCAAGCCCAGAGCCTCATCTACATGGCAGTCCCGGCTAGTCTTGTGTTCTTGAAGTGTGATTCTCTCTCAAAGCTAATTGAGCAGGATGATTATTTCTGATCTATAGACGAGAACACTAAAGCTCAAGGGGGTTAAATAAAATGTTTGTAGAGTTAGTAAGTGGAGGGGCAGAAGGAAGGAGGATTGTACGCATGCAGTTCAGCCTGAAGGCAGCCCCTGTGAGTTCTCCCAAATGCCATTTTGATGTGGAGGGCAGAAGGAGAGAGGAAGGAATGACTTTGGTGCCATGTGTTGCATAGAGTTGATTTTTCACTTCTCCCAACAGTCGCTATTCTCATTGTGGTTGAATAAACAGATGAGAACAGTGAAGAAATCTTATCTAATTCTCCATGGTAATATTTTACTTGATGATGGCTTTAAGTAGTTATACTCATAGCATCTTCAGATTTTTTTTTTCTACACAAGTTTTCGTGGCCTGACTTTAAAATAATATAGAGGAAGCCTGGACAAGCCCTGGGACATCCATCTCTGAACTGCTTCCTAAACCTGGTTGCTCAGTTCCACAGTTCATGCCTACATGTTAGAATCTGCTACAGTGTGCAGTAAAACACATCTCTCACCCCTGTGCTTTAGACACCCAGTCTTTGCTCTACTCAGGCCAGGGACAAGGGAAATCGGGATGGAAACCAGAGCATTTTTAAAATGGAAGAAAATGCAGAGTTGGACAGGGGTTGGAACATGATCTTCTAAAGCATTACATTGGGGATTCAAAATTTAACCGTATATTGTGGAATTTCATTTACTCATTTTAAATATGGCTTATGAAACAGAAAAAGGATGAGGCAACAAAACTTCCTTGGAAATAGACTGTTAGCATCTAGAACACAGAATACAGAACTACCTGGTGACTGGAAGATTATTTCCTGAAGAATGGTCTTGATTTTGCTTTTTTAAAAAGGGATTAAAACTTTACCATAAAGAACTTTCACATAAAACAGCATTCTGCAGCGAGATTAGCCAGACCCAAAGTCTAAATATTTCAATGGATTTCTGTACAGTTAGATTAGCCTTTCTGAAGCTGTGGGCCTTCCCAATGGAAATTACACTTTCACTACCAATTATATTTTTTGTGCACTTATCTACCACAAAAAAAAAATGACAGAGTTAAAACTAGAGAAAATACTTAGCTTCTTTCATGACTGAAGTGTCCATTACCTGGATTTCATACTTCCTTATCACCAAACATATCTCCTTTCTGTTCTTTTCTTCATAGTATATTGTATGTATTCACAAGTACATTTGTACACACACACACACACACACACACACACACACACACACTACAGACTAGGATCTTCATATGCGGGAGAATCTGTGGCCTTTTCTTTCTCTGAGGTTTGCAGGAAAATGGATGGACTTGTTAATTGAGGTCACACAATCTGCTCCCCTGAAACAAGTTTTTGCAAATGGGAACACCGTATGACATGCTGAGGGCATTACGGTTGCCTAGCTGATTATGGATGATTTTACCTGGTGGGACCGTCACCCTATGTCATTAAGTTAGTGGTGTGGCTGTCACCTTATGATTTATCTGTGAAACTGTTCCTCTGAGGACAGAGCATATGAGTTATGGTCAGCTTATAACTCACGCCGTGGCACAGCAGCAATGACCATGGGCGGCATGAACCCTTTGGAAAGGCAAGCCGGTAGAAAGTAGCAATGCTTTCTCTACTCTCGGACATGCCAGGATGCACTGTCACGCACAGCATGGCATCAGCTTTTCAAATGCAACTCACCTTTGTCAACAGAAAACGTGTCCACGGAAATCCTGAGTGACTAGTTGGCATGGTGGCTTTTTGGCATCTCATGGTCCTTACACTCTGTATAAATTAGGTTGGAGATTTAGTTTGGGCTTTAAAAGAATTGTGCCTTTTTCCGCTTTCAGTGACATTGGATTATGTACTGACATCTGAATGTGCTCAAATAAAAGGAACTAACTCAGAATTTAGAAGGATCATTGGATAAAGCTTTCAGAATACCCCTAACACCTCTGCAGCAGCCACAGGATTTTCAGCACAACAGGGCTACATAATAACCAGATCCAATTCTTTTTCCCCCCACTATGATGTATAGGCTCTGAAGTTACTTAAACATTAAAGAATAACACCCCTAGAAAACTTCCTACTTTGGGCTCATGCACATTTCTGAAAGTCTAGACAAGAATGAAAAGGGGAAAAAGAGAGAGACAGAGATAGAGATAGATAGATGAGAGACAGAGAGAGAGAGAGAGAGAGAGAGAGAGAGAGAGAGAGAGAGAGAGAGAGAGAGAGAGAGAGAAGAATGCATATAATAATATTGTGGCTGCTTGCAGAACTTCAGACAGACCCATTAGCATGTACTTGTTGGTCAAGACTGTGGCACACCCATCCCTTCATGGAAAGAGACTCACCCACTTTAAGCTGCCCTCAAATACTTTCCTTGGTTTGTTCAGGACTCACGCCTACATTAACATGTTTTTCTCCTGTGGACCACACAGCTTGTCCCGTGGATTACCAGAGATGTTGAGAGTGAAATACACTTGCTTCCTATTGGAATGCCTGCCATATGTCCAGATTCCCTTCAATTGCTAATGTTTAATCATTTCAATGTCTCTTTAATCCTGGTGTGTCTCTGGTATATGTACATGCACATATAGATGAATGTGTACTACATGTATGTGTACAGGCTAGAGATTGATGTTGCATATATTCCTTGATTCACCTTCACCCTATTTTTGAGACTGTATATCTCTTACTGAACCTGGCGCTCACCCAATGACTGAGATAGATAGACAACGTGTTTGTAGGAATTTTCCTGCCTTTGCTTCCCCAGCACTGAGGTTTCAGAGGCAAACCACCATACGTAGATTTTTGTGTGGAGTACTGGGGATCTGAACTCAGGTCCCCATGCTTATGCAGCACTGACACTGCCTTGCTAGGCCCTCCTTTCCATTTCTTATGGTAGAAAAGGTTCACCTGTTAAAAATCATTCCCCAAAGGACACCTGTAAGTTATATGGCATTCAAACATGTAATAATTGCCTTCAACACATCTACCAATGAATTCATTATTAGAGTTACATTAGGACGAATCTCTTACTATTTTGAAGGACACAGTTGTCAAGTTTGGCCCAATTCTGTTGGATTAGTGACTTGTTACTGTGAGCCCTCCTCTTGTGTTTATATGTTTAAGTCTGCTGACTTGCCTTCTAAGGTAGGTTTCAAATCATTTTCCACGTTCTAGCATTTGGGCTCTTGTACACTCTCTTCCCCTTGAGTGTGGGCTCTACCTAGTGACTGGCTGTTAACAACTAGAAAATGTTAAAATAAAGAAGTGTTGAGACAACCATTTCTGAGATTAGCCTATCAGAGACTAGACTGCGCTGTCTATTTATTTAGTACCTTTCGGGCTGTCTCACTCCGACAAATCATGAGTGACACTGTGGTGAGGTCTTGCGGTCAGGAATTTAGTCAAGGTGAGTCGGTCCTGGCCAACAGCCAGGAAGTTGTTGAGGCCTTTCGTAAAATAAGCTGCAACCAGCTACTAGGTGAGTTTGAAGTGGAACCGGCCTCAGTTGTAGCTGCGGATAACCGTGGCCTTCAGTGATATTTTGCAGACCTGGAGGAGCAAAGTAAGTCATATGCAGATTGTCACTCATAGAAACCATGAGGTGTAAGCAGGCGTTGTTTCCGTGGCTGTTTTGGGTACTGTACCACGCAGTGAATCAATCCTTCTGTTCCGTCATCCTTGCAGTCTACCTCATCCACTGTCAAATGTTGACTGGGCATCTTCTATGTGCTGGGTGTTGCTGGTTTTAAATAAGCGGCACTTGCACTCTGCAAGGGAAGGTCACGAGGCAGGATAAAATCCAGTATGAGAGCTTTAATGGGGCGGGGGCAGGGGGGGGGCAGAGGAGAGTGACCAGGAGGCCCGTGAAAGACACGAGGAGAGAGCAGAAGAGGGGGGAGGAGTCTGAGTCCGGCTTTTTAAGGATTCCCCAGCACGTGCGCATGTGGGCTTATGGAGCTGTGCCACGCACGCGCAGATTGTGTGACCATGCTGCACGCATGTGTAATCACACAGTGCACGGATGACCTACGGCGTTAAGACCCCTTACTTAGCTCCTGCACTGCGCATGTTCAGTCATATAGCTGGAGGAGTGGCAGAATCCTAGCAGGTGTTACGTCAGGCACTGGGAGTGTGACATTGGACACAGCAGACTGAACAAGCCATGGAAACATACCTGCACCCATTGGGCTCCCATGCTCACTGTGGAGACTGACCTGATCAAAGGACCTTATGAGTTAATCAAAAACAAAAAGTGCCTTGGCAGCCTAACCAAGAACATTGAATTATCCTGGGGGAGGTGGGCTATTACAAAAAGCCTTCTTAAATCGTGGAGTATCAGTGGTATGATTTTCATTTGGATGGCCATCAACTATGCCAGTTAGGAGAGAATTATTTCCCTAGAGGATATCCAGTCGCCTAGATGAATTTTATCCAGAATTTCTTAGAGTTAACAAACTCGGGTCTCATATAAAATGTTTCCATATTTGCACATAATCTAAGCATATCTTCTTGATACTTTATCCTTAGATCACTTAGACCCCAAATAAGTAGCTGTTATCCTACATTGTTTGGGGAAAGGCAACAGGAAAAATATCGTATGTGTTTAGTTAAAGTATAGTTTTTTTTTTCAAATATTTTCAACCTGGATTTGGTTGAATCTGCACCTTCAGAAACTAACGATGTGATAACAAATATGTCTTAGCATAACATACTAATAAGTTGAGTCTATCTCCAAAGACACATCTGTTTATATGAACTCAAATGCATGAGCCATCTTCTGATTCCCTAAGGCTTTTCTACATGACATAAAGACAGATTTCGTGTCATTCAACTTGTCCTTTGCTAGCTCACTGTTTCCAGCCTCGCTTTCCCGTACACACATCCTGCCTCGTCTCTGGACACCATGTTGCTCCAATTCAGCAGCAAAGCTCTGTGAATATTTGTTCAACTTACCAATAGGTGGAAACTCGAGGGGAAACATGATGGCTGATTATTTCTATATCCCCTTTCTTATGCAGGGGGGGGGGATTCTCAAAAGTCGGCTGACAGTTGATGTGAAAGGCCACATCTACCACAACACAGAGTCAAGTTTCATGACCTGTGTGTTTGTTTCCACAGTGTCAGACTTAATCGACAACATTGTTTTTACTAACAACACAAGGCCCTGGAGTTCCACCAAAAGGTCAGCGTGAAAGATCACCAGGTGTCTTTTGGGATGTGAAATTCCCGAGAGAAGTTAAGAGAGCAAGCGAGTCACGGTAAGGACAGACACAGACTATAAACAGCAGATGGTAGCAAGATGCTGCCGATGAAGGCCTACCCAAATGAAACAGATGGATGTGTATTCAACTGGAAGGCAAAGAGGTTTTTTGTTTTTTTTTTAATTAATTAATTGTGCAGTGCTCACCCCCTTGTAGTGAACAGAAGTTGATGTCTGATATCAGTTGTTTCTCTACCTTACACTCTTGTTGAACTTGGTGTTCCTTAGTTGGCTAAAAGGCCAGTCAGCTTCCGAATCCCCCTGTCTCTATCCCTTAGGCATTGGAGTTACAGGTACATGCTACTATGTTGTTGTTTTCATTACATGGCTGCTGGAGCCTTGAACTTGGGTCCTTACACTTGTATGATATGTACTTTGCCCACTGAGCTATCTTTTCAGTCCTTTGAAAGAAACAGAAGTTTTTTTTAAGTGAAAAACAAAACAAAACAAAAACAAAAACAAACAAACAAAAACCAACACAAAAAAGCAAAAAACAAAAAACTCCACAAAACTCAGCAAGAGGTTGAGAATGTATTCGTCATTCCCGAGGACCACCTTCGACATTCCGTAGAGTCAGATGCAGTAAAAGTATTGCATTGCTAACTGAGTGGCAAGTGGGGGACCCTGGGATTCTGGCTTCACAAACAAAACACATGGAAGCAACCAATAAAAACTGTCCTGTGATTCCGAATTAAGGTGCTCTCATTTGCAGAAATAATCGCAAAAAAATCTCTGTGAGTAGAAGCAAGAAGAGAAGAGGAAGAGGTAGAGTTGGGAAAGATCTAGGTGTCCGCTCATGTCATCCTACTTCTGCCTAGGTGATGGGATTTCTATTGAATGCTTTTAGGCTCCTGTTCACAGAGAGAATTGCAGTGTGATAGCCTATAACCGCAGGAGGATAATACAAAGCAAGACAGTGTGCCTAGCATACTGAAAATTCTCAATTGCCTCAGTAACCTTCTTAGAACCATTCATTGAGTGTAGTTTTGGAACTCAGAGAAAAGTAAGCAAGAGTCCATGAAAGCAAGAAAATGCTATAGATTGACGTCTACAAAGAGATGACGTATGGTCATCTACAGTGGCTTGGCGACTGTGGAATCGTGCCCAAGGTCCTGGGTGTATTTATTGTGTTGATTGCAAATAACAGAAAGCATGACCCAAACTGCTAAGAAAATGTGTCTGTTTTTTCCACTCATGTGACTGAAGAGCTAAGGCTGTGTCCCGCTACTCAGTCATAGCTCAATGAAAGTTGGTCCTTAATGTCTCTGTGGCTCCAAGCATCCTCAAGCACACCCATCATAAAATATGTGTTAAGAGAAGGGCAGGGAGCTCCCTTTTAGAAGTCTCCACTGGGAGAAGCATTCTTTTTGATATTGGTTTGTATTGAGTCCCTTTCTCCTGTTTTCCTCATGTAGTATGGACATAGGAATACACTCTCCTGATGGGGTGAAGTCATATCGAGATCCACCTTTAAAGCAAGGAAGGGGCCAATTCTTCTTAAAGTGCATATTAGCCAAGAAAGGACCTCATTCTTGAACAGAGAGGACGTTCTTACAAACAGAGAGGAGATGAGGGCAAGTCCTCCAAAGCTAACATTTTCTGTGATAGAATAAGCTCTTCGCTCCGGGATGTGTGATGTCTCTAGTTGTCCATACCTCATATGAGGTACGAGTAGAATGGAAGCTTTGACCTCTCACTCCGGTCTCATAAGTCTTCTTGTGGGAGAACCAAAACATTTATTGTCTAAAGACATTGAGGCCATCTGAGAGTCACTGGGTATGATTTGCAAAGCTCTGGGCCTCAAATGAGAATGGAGACTTTTAGCTTTCCAAGCCTGTGGTGTGAGATATCTTCTGGCTTTAAACATCCAGCCTTCCTCTAAGAGGAGTGGGTGTACACAGCAAGAGGTATAGATTGTCTGTTACAAGCATTTGAATATGTAAGATTTAAGAATTTTATGCCACTTTTGGAGCTATGAATAATCCAATGGCTGGTAAAAGGAATCAGAGGCTATTATTTCTTCCATAAATGATTGAGACAGGGCCATAATTAATCAACAGTCATACAAATGCCAAAACCTGGTAAAGTGGTTAAAATAGGAGGGAAGAAATCCTCCACACCAACCCACAGGTGACCTTCTAGAAAGAAAATGAGTTTCATGCCATAAATAAACATAATAAGTCTAGTGAACAGGAAGTGGCTCATTGTTTTTTAAAAAGAGATCATCTGATTATCTCTGATTATATAAATGCCAGAGAGCAATTTTAAGTATTCTAAAGATAACTAGAATCATTTACAAATGCTTTCATGCAAAGTAGCAAGAAAGCAGTGAGCACAGTAGGGAAACATGCTGACCTGGCCAGAAGACCTTCAGAAATAAACCTGTAAGGGAGAGTACAGGTCCTCCTCCATCTTCTTGTCTCTGACCAACGCCAGAAGCCAGGACTGGCAGTTACATTTTGATTTCTGAATACAAAAAGATAAAGAAACAGGTGTGACCAAAACAAGAAAAATGGCATTATTTTATTTATTATCTGTTATCTTTTATTTATTAAAAAGTATTATAACAGTCTCAGGTCCTCCGCCCTGAGAACAGACTTGGTGCTCAGATATTTCTGGAGTCAGTTTCAGTTCTAGGACTGACAAGCTTGAGGCTTCCACAAGCCAGTGATTATGTCTAAGGCTTGGCTTATGCTTCTGTAAAATGGGAATAAATAACCTTTCCCTCTTAGATCTGTTGTATGAATTAGCTCCTAAAAGATGTATATGGCAGCGATCATCATAGGCACCCCACACTGGTTATTTCTCGAAGGAAGGGTCTATCCTTTCGAGCCTCAGTGCATAACATTGTGGAGAATGGCTACAGGCATCAGAGCCATGAGGTGCCCAGAGTTGCCCAGCTTTTCATGACTCACTTTCACTCACTCAGAGAACAAAAATACTTATCACCATAGGCATATTTGACCCGGTTTTCTTCACCAGGATTTCTCGGTGCCCAGCACCCAGCCTGCCTCACCTTAGGCTCTCAGTGATCATCTGTTTTCTTCATCTGCTGTGATGGGTCCTCTGGGTAACTGGACAGCTACTCTGTTGGACTGTATAGTGGAGCCAATGTGGCTGGTCCCTGCTCAGGCTGAGAAGAGAAACCTTCTCAGGTTCCTGTTCTAATTCACACACTCTCTTTTTCTCTGTCCATTTGGTGCAGGCCAGAGTTTCCCCTCTGTCTACCCATCTCAGGCAATCTCACCTCTCTACTTCCTTTATTCATCGAGAAACCTTTCATTTCCTTCAGCACCATATTCCACATACATTCATGGCATTATCTAGACGCAACTGGCCTTCAGTACTTCTGGGAAATATTCCTGTGATGGTGGGAAAGAATGCTCCATTACCTCCCAAACTTTCAGAGCAGAGAGTTTTACGAGCACGTGACAGTAGTTTACAACTTCGTGTTTCCCTAGTTTTTACAACAAGAGAAAAAAGGCCTTCATTTCTGAGTACCAAAAATGAGCTGGCACTGAACTAAACAATTTTAGATATGTTGTAGAATTATACTCCTCCTCACCTGAGGGACAAAACAAGTATTAATATTTTTATTTTATAATGCAGGAAACTGTAGATCAGAGAACCTGGAAAAGTTGCTCAAGGTCACAGAATAGCCAACCCCTCAAACTGGGATTCAGATCGAGTTTTAAAATGTCCCAAAGTCATACTATTTCTACCAGCCTGTCTGCCTCTTCTATATCATATGCTTTTTATTATTTTCATCATGTACACTAGTCATCTTGAAGCTCAGGTCAAATGTTGCACATTGTTTTATGCCAATGTTCCTGACTTGGTTAGAAATACTTCCCCCCCCCCCCTTTGAGTTCAGGGATTTAACTGGTATGTTAGAAGTAAAATGCATCCTCAATGCTTTAGGGGGAATCCGTCATAGAGTGAGGAGTGTAGAATTGGGAATCAGACAGACTGATTATCAGCATTTCTGGGAAATGTGTGGACTCATCTTTCTAAGTCTCTATTAAACAAAGATGTTGCCTAGCCCACAAGGTGTTTTGAGGTTGATATGAGGTAATACACATTGAATATTCAGGCTAAGCTTGCAAACTTGCTCATTTCTGGACCTGTAATGCTGTTTTGAGTAGCATGCAACTCTTGGAGACACTTTTCAAGTGCATGTGATCCTTGGGTTTCAATGCCAAGAAAAAGGAAACGTGGACAGAAGAGAGGAGAGCCAGGATGGATTCTCTAAGTTTTGGTGCCTAAATTTTCAAGTAGCCTTTTCTGGATTACAGATGCCTTTAAAACTTGAACTTTCCAGTTGCAAATCGACATAGCATTAATGCAAAATGGAAACAAATGTGTGAACATTATAGCAACCCATGAGGAGAACTAGATCTATTCATTTCTAGTTTTTCTTGATCTGTCAGCTTATCCAGTACTAACGTGAACGATACCATAGTGTATGCACTTTAATAAAAGTGGTTGCACACAATTGCCCTTTAAAATCACAAATACCAGAAGAAAAAACTCTCCTCCTTTTCTTCCATAGGAAACAGAAAAATACATCTATATCACTAATTAAAAACTTTCAGAACTACTTTTGAACAAAGATAAGGAAAATAAACATTTTTATTTTTCATTAGTCTATAACAAGAAAGGAAAAAGAAAGCTAAAGTGTTCACACTTTTGTTTTTAGTTGTCTATTTGTTACACGAATTTTGTCCTCTCTGCCACTTTGGAGGCAGCATGAGAGTTTAAGCAAACAACAAACTGTCCTTACTACAAAGGAGAATGTATTCTCTCTTATCTGCCTTGGTATGGAAAATAATAACGTTCTTAGCAGGTGATACAAGGTCTCATACATGAAGTTGGGCTTTCTTGGGTGGACATATTTTGTGTCCACACCAATGTCATCCCTTGGGGATGTGCCTCCCTCTTCATCCACATCCTGGCTTGGCAATCACTGCAATTGGATGGTGAATTCTCCCAAAGTGGACTCTGTTCAGTCCTCTTATTCCTGCCAATACCCTGAGCAGGGATATTATTGTTGAATACACTTCACCGAATGCACATTGGACATATTCCCTGATCTCATTACTACTCATTTATCTTTTCAGCCTCTGTTTTAGGCACTCATTCCTTCAGCTGTTTGATTAGGCGTGGTGGGGGTGCTGTTCTCACGCCTGCGATTTGGTTGGGTGGTCTCCGCTAGGCCAGGTGATCACGGGAGGCCTCCTCTGTGGGATAAGAGTTTAGGGTCATGTTTTTCTTTCTTTTATGTCCTCTGAGTTATCTCTCTCTGTGTCTCTTGTTAGTGGGCTAACTGGTTTTTAACAGTGGCTCAGGATTCTGCCTCATGTTAGGTTTGCTGCTACAGACTAAGATGTTGTGTGTGAAAAAATTTTAGAAATGTTTTTGTAAGGTGTTTACATTTTTTGTTTTTATTTTACGTAGTATATGTACATATATGTGTATGGAGGTTACTGAGGCAATGAGACTTCTCTCTGAAAATCCCTTGTGACAAACTCTCTGGGTTAAGACGGTTTATAAAAAGAAATAATAACTGTCTTTTATGACTACTTCCTTACATATATATTTCTAAGATTTTGAGAATAAGCAAATAATGAGAAGTTTTATGAAATAAAATATCATTTAAGTTGTCATTTAGGGAAACTTTTTCACAATAGCAGATGAGAGAGTGCCTGAATACTAATTATAGGTATGTTAGTATAATCACCTGTTTTTTATTCTCCCATTATATACCATGATATTCTATTCCCCTTAACAGTCAGGGTGTATTTTTCTTTTAAAGAAAAACTGTCTGGCATTTCTTATATTTTAAATGAAATAGCTACATAAAATTAAAATGAAAATAAAAACTAACATTTACAAAATCTCTCAAGCTATCTGTTCTCCAAGACGTTTGGATAAGATGGACTTGATTTCTGTCAGCAGTAGAGGAAGCCTCAGGATACATATAAAATGTTAGAGTTAGAAAGAAAAGCTTCCACCACAAACTGGCCCAGCGTCTCTGTTCTCTAGGTGAATGTAGCTGGAAATTATGAATAGTCAAAAAACATTGCTTAGACCTATGGTTCTCAACTTGTGGGTGGCAATCCCTTTGGGTGTCAAATGACCCTTTCACAAGGGTCCCAGAAGATTATCAGAAAACCCAGATATTTACATGACGATTCATTAACAGTAGCAAAATTACAGTTATGAAGTTGCAACAAAAATTATTTTATGGTTGGGGGGTCAGCACAACATGAGAAACCATACTAAAGGGTCGCAGCATGAGGAAGGTTGAGAACCACTGGCTTAGCCAAGTGTATTGTCTGGAAACCCAGAGAAATACATCTTTGGAAATGTTTCTGAAATCTGTATCTCAGCAGCAATGCTTCTGGAGAAAAAGGAGAAGGAAACACACACCAAGACAATTAAAATTCATCATTCTTAACCAATACTTTCGGTGAGAGTGCTTACAGTTTGGTTACCTCTTCTTCAGTGTTGACTAGGATTGAATCCAGTGCTGTAAGTACAAATTCTATCTTATAGATGTTCAAAAAATTAACTTAACCTGGACTTAAAACCTAGAATATTGTTATTGACTTCAACATCCTGTTCACACGGAGAAGGGACTATGTCTATCTGGCCAGTCATTAGCTTCATATAGTGTTACCTCTGGCCAATCATTAACCTCATACAGACCTTGCTTTTCTTTTACTAATTCACTCCACATATGATACTGAGATCCAGTGATGTTCCAAGCATCATTTGTCAGTGAAAAATATAGATATTCCATTTATTTATAGAGTTACCTTTTCATGGGAGGCTTAGTATTTTCCTATGTCGGAATGGAGCCTGAGTAAATCCTAAATAGCCGATGTCTTTATCAGTGTTGAGTGTAGGTGGTATGGCAAGGTCAAGTAGTCCTTGCCTACTTGGAATCTTTCTTACATTTCTCATGTCAAACTAGAATATTTTCTGTTTAATAGAACTTTTTTTTTTTAAGCTGAGCAATACTATACAGATATCATAGACTTATTATAAATGATTTATATATATGTTATATTTATGACTAACTTATGAATTATCATTATTTGTCATTCTTTCAGCAGAAATAACAATTATAACGGTACAGAAACGGTTAGCATAATTACTGAGGGATAATTTACAAATCCACGATAGGCGTTCCACTCTTCAACTCCCTTAGCATTTGACTTGCACTTTTAGGACAATATTGATTTTACAGTTTGCTGTCTGTCCATCCGCATCCTTTGCTAGGCAGTGGAGTTATTGAAAGTGGAACTATGTCCCCATAACACCAACCTAAATTACTCATCAATGTCTACTTGGGCAATATTTTATTTAATATAGCACTTCATCAAATACCTTATAAGGCATATAATATGATACTTCTTTATGTTTTATAGACAAGATTTTGAAGTCACTAGAGGTTATTGTACCCTTGACACCACGATGGTTATGAACATTAAGTGAGTAACTTGAATTTGTACTTTATGAATCTAAGTCCAAGGCTCTTCCTCTAAAACCATTCATTTTAGTTTCTTTCCTGTTGCTATGAGAACACACTCAGACCAAAGCAATTAATGGAAGGAATGGTTGATTTGAGCTTTCACTTCCAAGTCTAGTCAGTCCGTCATGGAAGAGAGGTAAGGGTGGCCTGAACCTGAAGTACCTGGCCATCCTGCATCCACACTCAAGACAGAGTTAGCAATGAATGTAATCCATGCTAGTGTGCAGTTGCTTTCTCTGTTTTATACCGTTCAGGACTCCCTGCTTAGCACAATGGTCCTGGCTGCCATTAAGATGGTTCTTCCTACAGGAAGTAATCAAGAAAACCCGTCACAGGCATGTCCAAAGGTCTGTCTTCCAGAAGATTCTAGATTCTGACAAATGGACAGCTAATGCTAACCATTACACCATGTCACCTCACCTCATAGACCATGCCTCTTATTGCCATGGTGTTCCTGCTTCTCCTTGTATTAATCTCCTCTACATGCTTAACTCTTCACTGATCTTTTAACCTTTAGATTCAGTTGGAGGAGAGAGGCTAGATAGAACAAATGAGCTATTCTCTCATTCCTCTCATCCAGATAAATCATCATCCTTTCGCTTGACTCATTTACTTTTGATAAGGCTGAGTAGTCAAAAGTGACCTGAAATCACTCCAAGGCCAAATGCAGTAACACACACCTACATGCGCACACACACACACACACACACACACACACACACACACAATCTGACATGCTATACTGGATTACACTAAAAAGTATAAAGAAAAAAAATGAAGACTAAGATTGAGGGAAAAATAGAGCAGAGTAAATTAAGTTTTCAGCTGGAATTGGGTCAACTTCTGGCCCTTATGCCATCTGAGGTTTGTGTTAGCAAATCAGGATGGCTCTATCTATCTGTCTCAGTGACTCAGAAACTCTTTGGGGGTGGGTATTTTAGAATCTTCGCTGTAACAGCATTTCAGATGACTTCTGAGAATATGCAATGCAGTATAGCACATGCTTCTACTGATGAGGCCAGTGCTGTACACATGCGTTATAAATAAATTACACACAAGCCACATGGGGAGCTTGTTGATGATTATGTTCTGAACCAATAGACTTGAGGTGGAGGTTGAAAGTGCTCTCAGAGTCCCAGGTGATGCCGCTGCTACGGGCCCCACGGACCACACCTTGAATACCAACTCACAAGCTAGCAGGGTAACTTGCGACATGTGTGCTATGGAAGATGAGCTGGAAAAAGTCGATTTTCAAAACACCGCTGTGATTTATGACAGATATTCCCACCAAGAGCTCATCAGGAAATGACACAAGAAACTCCAAGTTGCTTTTCTGTGCCCCTAGGGGTGGGCCTCTCATTTGGGTTGGCCAAGAAGCAGCTTGGCTTTATGGAGCTTCAGCTGTAAAACGGTGGATCAGAGGAAGACAAATGCAACATATTTTTGGTGGGGCCTTTTGTCCCTGCCTTCTCTTGTCTTGAATAGATCATAAAATAACATAAATCTCTTTTCTGGTCTCAAAGCGTTTCACGAAGAGTGAGTTCTTTGTGCAGTGCAGTTCATTTGGACAACTTTCTTAATGCTCATCTGTTTTATTTCTGCCAATTAAGAGCAACAGCTGTCTTGCGGGAATGGTGGTCGTTAAGGAATGACGCAGCTGTGGGATTTAGATGAGATAACAGTTGTTCAGCTGAGAGGAGACACTACTGGAATGCAAACTACCCCAGCCTGATTTCTAGCACACATTTAAAGGAAAAGGGGGAAAAAACACCTCACAGCAAAATCAACTAAAATAACAACTCACCCGATAGGGAAAACAAGATAAAATATCAAACCAGAGCTGGATAGCCCTGAATCAAGTTGTCTTGGACTATTTAAAAAACAAAATTTGAATAAAAATTGGCTTAGATGCAAATTCGTAAGTATGAGGCATTGGAGACAATGAAGGTGCCTGAAATCTCTGAGATGTACATATCTACACAGAATGAGTACCCTTGTGATGCAATATCATTTGTGATCCAGTAACCCATGAACTCTATATAAGTGATTACCTTCTTTTCTATACTTGCGGATTTCAAAAAAAAATATAGGCATCAATATAATGCATCATTAAAGTTAAATTCTGTTACCTAACGTTCTTTGTATACATCCCATGATAATTAGACTTCCCCATTTTTGTTAGTTCCTCCCAGAATGAATCCTTTTTTAATCTCTATACACCTAAATATTACTCATATTTAATAAATGTTATTAAATATAAACTATGATGCATTTGGGAGTTCTCTCAATCAAAATGAATATTTTTTTTACCTTAATTCTCATCCTCGTTTATCTGCACATTTTTTATGCATCTCTATTTTTCTTATTGGAGTTACAGTCACTTAGGCATAGCCTTTAACTCATTTGCTTATACATAAATCTACTGAAAACAGGATCTATGTCTGACCCCCTTTGCATTTAGGGGTCTCTTTTGCTCTGTTGCATAGCATTAAGTTATAAAAACGTTAGCTAACAAATTCTCTTAACTCTTTTCTGAGGGGAACAGCTAATTTAGGTTTGGGCCCAATGACTGGGATTTTAAAGACATGCACATGAGAGGTGAGGGAGAGTAGGAAATCTCACTTGGTTTGGAGAATTTGATAAATTATTTTTCTTGAAATAACCTAATTTGTGTCCTTAGCGGGAACAGAAATCATCTTGCTAGCCCAGGCATGTCTGTAATGCTAGCACGTGTGAGGTTGAGGCAGGACAACCAGGAGTTTGAGTCCAGCCTGAGCTCATAGAGAGGTACTGTGTAAAACAAATGTTACCTTGATAGAATTTTTTTTTTTTTTTTTTTTTTTTTTTTTCATTTCTCTGTGTCTTTGCGTTTCTATCATTGTAGCCAGCTGCCTCGAATCACAGAGATCGCTGCTCTGCTCCGAGTGCTGGATAAGGCGTGCGCCACCAACGCCCGGCTACCTTGATAGAATTTATTTGGAGTTGTTCCCCAAATTGAAAACAAGCATAAGCAAATGCAATATATAGTAGGATACCCTTCAATGCTTGTTAGAGATGCCTTTGCACAGCCACTAATTCATTTGATCAGTAGAGGATTGGATGCCTGAGATTCACATCTAGCCCAGAGTTTACATCCTGATGGGGAACTAAACCATGTATCAGCAATAATCATACAAACAACAATAAAATCACATCTATATGAGATTTCATGAGGTAACTTGTTAATATGTTTCAAATATAGAATAACATTCATCAAACAGAACTGTTGGATAAATATCACCTATTGAATAAATCAGCCTTCAATATATTAGGAATAGGTTTCTCACCAAAAACATCTGAGAGAAGGAAATGAAAATGAATACACACGTGTTTCTGATGTCTATTCTAAGATTAATTTGCCGTGGAGTAAGAATGAGTAGTGACAAATTCACAATATCATGTTCCACATTAGGGGATGGAGACATGAGACAGATTTAGAAATGCCATTGGCTAAAGCTAAGTAGAGCAACTGCTTTGACACAGGGCAAAGAAGCACGGAGATTAGCAGCACAGTGAGATGTACATGGAAACAGAATGTCGCTAGACAGGTTCAAATGCTGAGCAGTGAGGTTCCAACGCAGAGTTGTGAGTTACACTTGGACTTGCGGAGGGGTGGGTGTAGAGGCTTCCTGGCAGAGGCTTTTGGAGAGTACTTAGAGTGAGGGTGGCTTTTGTTTAGAAGTCACTTCAGCACAGTCATGTTTCCAATCACCAGATGTGTAAACATCACCTTTGAAGAGCTGTGGGAGAAGGACCAGAATAGCATCTGGAGAGTCCCTTACATTTTGAGATGGGAGGAACACAGACAAAAAAAAATAGAAGAACCCTCAGTGAGCAGAGTTAATTCAGCCACAGAGGATGGGTGTTCCAGCAGGTGTCTGTTTCAAACTCCCAGAGAAAGGTGATGTGCACAGCACTTAAGTGTTGTTGGGTGTGGCCATGAGCATCATTGATATTCATTGCAAGGACGATTTTAGGGAAATTGTTTGTCGGCTGTGAGGATGGACAGCTCTAAAGAAGTTGAGTAAGTAAAGAAATTTAAAATCAAGGTATTGAAATAATTAATCTGTGCCCAAGTAGCAAGGGGAAGAAAAGAGTTCTGAGAGTCTTGCACTAGCATCTACATTTATGCTATGTGGGTATCGTGTGTAGCGGCTTGGCTTTGTTATTTGGTTAGATTAAATAATTTGAGTGGTGAACGCATGAGATAGAATTCAGGCAGAAGTAGTCAGAGCTCTACTGGAATCAGGGTTGCTTCCATTTGCTCTAGACAACAACTCAGTTGTATTCCAGTTTGTTCACATTGACTGTGCAGTGGTAGACCAGACCCTTAGCGTGACCCATTCAATTAGATGGTACATCATGACCAGTCAGAAAACATTCACCTTAGGCTGCTGCTAATGTTAGAAAAAAAAAGGGGGGGGTAATTAAAATTTTTAATGTTACATTGTGTTCTATATTGTTTATCTGACCATGTTATTGGGCATGGGTTTACCTTATTCATGTGAATTCTTAATTTTGATACAGTGGCATGAGAATTACTAATTTCTAGTTTCTTTGAGTTGGAGTTTATTGAAAGGAAATTAAAAAACAGATCTAAGAATGTGTTAATAGAGCAGCAATCAGGAAAATCAGGAATGAGAATAAGGAACATGTGAGGGCATTTGGAACTGGAAGCCATATTCTTCAACATCAGAAAAATATGTATTATATGTGGGGGAAGGTAGTGGTTTATATAAACATTTGTGTGTGTGTGTGTGTGTGTGTGTGTGTGTGTGTGTGTGTAGATATAGACACCTAATAAATGTTATTATTGAGAACTTACCAGGTTGCAGGCATTTCAAAATACAGACTAGAAATGTCAATGATCATCACCTTTGCCTTATAAAACGGAGGCTGCACATCTGCCTTCCTTAAGATAGTAGTGGAGTTTTAGACATTGAGTGCATTGCCCAAGGTCACACAGTCATTGAGGATGTGCAGACAGTGTTCAAATCCAGCTCTGCCTCACACACTCTTCTTTTAGGTGTGTAAATAGAACACTGACTGGGGCTAATACATAACCCCAGTTAATACACACTATGTATTAATGAAGATAATATAAAGCTATTCTGGAAATGCCAACAAAATTTCACTGGATCCATGAAGCAATCTCATTTTTCTTCACCTTCTCTGGAACTTGTTGTAGAAAGTCCAGGTTAGAGGGGATCCCCGGGCATTTCACATCTAGAAACTGGTGCTAGAGGTCTGATCAAAGTCACCCTCGCTGCTCATAGCTGAGTCACAGTCACAACAGTCTGTTAGGTGTCCAGATCCTCACTCTGATACTATTGTGTACCTTAAAATGTATGGAGACTGGAAATCTGCGGACTTCGGTGATTCAATTGTATCGTTTAAAAAGCTTTTTAGCATCCTTGGCAGAATCTTCTCGTAAACCTTGGGTGCCTTTGGCTCCTGCGGGTTTTGTTATGCTAGCACATCCTCTCAGTAGACTTCTGCCCATTATGTCTTTGACCCGTATTTCATTTGCCTTTTACAAGCTGAAAGATGCAGCTCTATGGTTCATGGTGTAAAAGCAGTTGTTAAAATAAAGAATGAGGATGTGTCAAAATGATCTATATTGTCAATCTAATTGGAAACATCGTTAACATAAAACACTCGACTCAATGCAGGCTTTATGGACCTATTAAATAAAGGCCGGTAAACCTTTCCATTATTATCGGTATCACACAAAACATGACCGATGCTGGATGTTGGAAGCGGTGACATTTTATTACAACAGCACCCACAGTGATGGTTTTTAGGATAGTTTCTATTTCTATGGAATAAAATCTGAAAGCTTCTCAAAGAAAGCTCAGCGCCTCCTGCAAGCCTTGCCCTGGCCTGCTGTTATCTAAGGGACGGTGACTCCTTCCACTGCGGCTAAACTTTAGAAAGCGTGCTGCAGAGATAAAACAGCAGCTGGAACATGGCTCCCTGGAAGCAGGACAGTAATTGTAACAGACTCGGTGCTTTTGTGAGTTTATTTTAAACATCCCTTAAAAAGAAGGGTTTGTAATTTTCCTTCAGATTACAAGCTGACATTTTGGAGAAGAAAAAAAAAAAAGTCTCAGGGAATGCAGCATGTCTGTGTGCTGGCAGCTGATAATTACCATAGTGTGAGTGGGGCTCGATATAACCCAGGCATTTTAAGCAACATGGCTGATTACAGTGCTGTGAGAGTAACTCGGTTTGGGAATTTTGCTTTGTTAGGCAGACTGAACTGTCCAGCACCTCCGATCTCACCTCACGTCCTTCTATGGCTTTTCAACCAGGAGCCGCCTTTATGTCTGCCCTAGCAAGACAGTTCTCGGCAGGGGCCACCTGTAAAACTCAGATAGGAAACACAAGAAGTCTTAAAGGGAACAGGAAGGAAACTGATCCTTACCTGGGAATACCCCTGGAAAGGTCCACTTTGCGGGTGTGGTTTTTTGCATCGTTTACAATGTTTTCTTTAAAAACATAAAAAGAAAAAAAAAACCAAATCCCAGAAAGTAGAAGAATAATTGTCAGCCAATGCCCCTAAAATAAAATGCCACACTACTTGGCTTTGATATGTGTCACCATGGGGAATTTACAGTGGAGAGTTTATGCTGAGTGGAAGGAGTGAGAGACCGAGAGACGATGGTTCCCACAAAAAGGAAGCTAAGGACATTCTAAGCAATAGTTTCAACTACAACCGTATAACACACACAAGTCACTTTGAAATGCGTGGCACAGTTGAGTTGCATTAATAATTGTGTGTGCATGTGTGTGTGTGGGGGCAGGGGTGGTAGCAGACAGAGACAGACAAAGACAGAGAGACAGAGAAAGTCAGAGGCATTTGTGACTTGGAAGTCCATCAAAAGTGCCTGTTGGCAAGAATGCAGCTTGTAGTAGTTGTCCTGGCTATCTTTCTGGATTTTGTCCTATAAAACGGACCAGCTGTGTATCTTATGAGTTAATACTCAATTTGAAGTACTCAGTTCAAGAAATACTTTGAACTGTCCTACTGAAAAATATTTTTGATCAAGAAATAGATCCAGAGCTTGGGCGGTGGTGGCGCATGCCTTTAATCCTAGCACTCGGGAGGCAGAGCCAGGCGGATCTCTATGAGTTCGAGGCCAGCCCGGTCTACAGAGCAAGATCCAGGACAGGCACCAAAACTACACAGAGAAACCCTGTCTTGAAAAACAACAACAACAACAAAGAAAGAAAGAAAGGAAGGAAGAGAAAGAAAGAAAGGAAGGAAGGAAGGAAGGAAGGAAGGAAGGAAGGAAGGAAGGAAAGAAGGAAGGAAAGAAGGAAGGAAAGAAAGACAGAAACAGATCCAGGCTGGGCAATGGTGGCACATGCCTTTAATCCCAGTACTCAGGAGGCAGAGATAGGCAGGTCTCTGAGTTTGAGGCCAGAGTGATCTATAGAGTAAGTTCCAGGATAGCCAGGACTACACAGAAAAATTCTGTCTTGAAAAACCAAAAAAGAAGGAGGTGGAGGAGAAGAAGGAGAAGAAGGAGAGGAGGAGGAGGAGGAGGAGGAGGAGGAGGAGGAGGAGCAGCAGATCTAGGCTTTGTGGAGTCCAAAGCCTTCTCTATAATAGAGACAGAATTATGGATATAAACTCAGATCAACTGCCCTGGAAAGATCCTGAGGGATACTGAAGTTGAATTTCATTTTCTTCATGGTAAATCCATCTTTATTTGGGAAATAGCTAAGATGGAAACCAACCCACAGCTGAAATTCCATTTTTCTTGTCTGTTATTATACCATTTAAGGCAGGGATGGTGTACCTTTTCTTTGTGACACTTTTATCTTCCAAGAGTTATTGTTCATCCTACTATATCTTCCTTCATTAAATTCTATCCACTGTCCTATTTAGCTCCTACAGAAAAGACTACATTTTGTACCCCTTAGCTACTTTCCCAAAGCAACATCCTCAGTACTTATTTTAGATTACCTTGTGTTAATACAGCACTAAGTATTGAGCGCTGACTTGTGGTTCCCAAATCCCATCCCCATTTCTATGGTGAAACCCTAACTCTCATTGTTGAAATGTGACCTTAGTGGGAGACTAAGAAGTATTTAAAGAAGTACCATAAAATAAAATGAAACCATTGGGGAGTGCAGGGCTCACATCCGGTCTGAATGGTATATTTATCAGAGGAAGAAATTTGAACACACTGGAGATAAATACGTGTATGCAGGAGCCAGGTGAAGAGGCATCAACTAGACAGCTATCTACAGACCAATAATAGAGGCCTCAGAGAAGACCCAGTAGGTTTGGCAGTTTGGTCTTGGACTTCAAGTCAAGCTTCTAGAGTTACGAGAAAATAAATTTCTGTTGTTTAAATCATGTTTGTCATGTTCTTAAAGAGGCTCTAGTAGGCCAATACAACTACCCAGAGTTTATCTAGTAAGTTGTCACTAACTAACATCTTTCTCTCTTCAATATGTTTAAAAACATATTCTTGTTTTCTTCCTTCCCTGGGACAAAACTGAGTACAGGGCAAGAGTACACTAATGAATTAAAATTAGCGTTTTGACATGTACTGCTGATCATCCAATATTCCTTATGTTGCTGGGGAAATTAAAGTCCCCTTTAGGATTTCTAGTCTCATTAATACAAAACATTTAAGAAAATGACTCAGGAGGCAGCTTGCAAATGATTTTATTAGAGTTTGTAAGAAAAATAACAGAGCAGGCAAGCTGGAAATCTCCACAGTTGTGGATTAGAGGGGGTGGAGAGAAGAAGAAAGTCCTGTCTCTTCGAGTTAGGGTCCAAAAAAGCTGGGATGCTCAGCAATGGAGGCCTGGAAGCAGGTGCAGAGTGGAAGATGAGGAGAAACTCAGAGAGAGGGTGGGAAAGCTCCGTGTGTCAGGAGAAGCATGCTTGGGCAAAATTGGCCAGTGTGTGAAAGGAAAATAGATGAAGAACTAGATGGAACAGTCCCACTTTTTGTGAGTTAGAAGTATCTTAAAGAAAGAGGCTATAGTATGCAATGTCTAGTCTTTGGAGAAGATCAGAATGCTAGGTCTCCACTCAAAGCCAGAGGTTTTGCATTCTTTTGACCAGGAAGATGTAGCCTTCCCTCAGTGGGCCTCAATAAAGTCCAAGAATGGCTCTCTTTTCATATGGTATTTTAAGTCTGCGGAGAGTCAGTTGTAATATTTTATTTTCTAATATTACTGCCAAAATGGGATATGCAGTCAAAAGATAATTGTGAGAGAAGGGTCTCCAAGGCTATTAATCTTTATCTAGAAATAAAAAAGAAGCAAAGGTCTCTAACTGGGTTGGTTGTTTAGTTTGGTTTATAGAGTGGTGTGAATGTCTATTCCTATCATGATAGTACTTGGGAGTTGGAGGCAGAAGGATAAAAAAGTTTAAGGTCATCCTTGGATGCACAGGGAGTTCAAGTCCAACCTGGGCAGAAGTCCTTGTCTCAAAAAAAAGGGATAGTGATGGTCTACTTGCTTTAGAGAAGCTCCTTTGACGAAGGGTGATAGCTATGCTTATCTGTGATAATAAGGGTAAGATTTAGAGAGTAGTTAAGGCATTGTGCTGGTCCAGCAAAGTGGCAGTAATAGATTCTCTTCTAAGACCCACGACCTCACTAGCCCAGGGTGGAAGGCCAGGTTTCATGCACATGTGATTTCCCACCTGTGGAGTGGTCCTTAAGTCCATTTAGACAGCTGCTGGTTACTACCAACACGTGAGTGCCACTATTGTACCTCACAGATATATTGCCATGCTGGCCATGTTTTGGTTCATAGGTTTCACAGCAGGGTGAGATTATTACTTGCTTCTTTCCCTTAACAGCTTGCAAAGTACTTTCTTGTACTATGGGAGCTAGACCATAGGATTGAAGCTTTCAGGTTTGATCTAGGGTTGACTCATCCGAGTCTTGTGTGCTGTCTTTAACCATAGGAGCTCAAGGGAGACTATTACAGTGATCCACAACTGGACACAGTGCAAAGATCAATGGATTGTGGGGAATCTCACCCCAGTGGATACATAATGGAGCACAGGTCCTGTATCTACGGTTTGGGGAACATTGTGGAAGAGTGGGTAGAAAGACTGTAAGATCCAGAACACCAGGGATTTTGATGCTTAATGGCATCTCTTAGAAATGGCTGCATGAATAGGACCTAAACAGCTGGGTGACATAAACAGCTGGGTGGTGGTGACACACACCTTCAATCCCAGTACTTGGGAGGCAGAGGCAGGTTGATCTCTGTGAATTTGAGGCCAGCCTGGCCTCCAAAGCTAGTTCCAGGAGAGCCAAGGCTACACAAAGAAACCCTGTCTCAAAAAACCCAAAGACCTAGCAAACAATGATAATACCAATAGACACACTAACACGGAAGGAGGAAAATACGTGGGATCTCATCCTTACACTAAGAATTCCAGGCAGCTAATGACTGCTAAGAGGGAGGATTAGCCTCTCCCAAGGATGAGCCTCTGCTGGTATTCAGTACAAAGTAGTCAGCCCTCAAACCATATACACAGGCAACACAAATGGGTTCAGTGGGTTGTGTTTATATATTTGCACTCATACCTATGTACACATACCTATGTACACCTATGTATATGAATGTAACAATAATCAAGGAGAAAGACGCCATCAGTTTGAGAGTCAAGGGGAGGACATGAGAGATGTTGAGGGAGGGAGGCAACACGGGAGAGGCTGGAGGGAAGAAAGGGAAGGGGGAAGCGATGTAATTACAATTTAATTTAAAATATAATTTTTTTAAAAAAATGAGGTACTTAATGTATTCCAAGTACATCAGGCATCCTTTTCCTGATGAAAGTCCACTTGATCCAAAGCATATTTTATACGCGGTACAGCTATCTGACTGCTATTTGAAATCGGAGAGTTCCTTGAGTATGAAAAGCTCTACAGTAAGCTCTTAAAGATGATATTCTTGGAACACTGGTTCATTTAATTCACATTGCACAGGACAGAAGAGCAACATGCTCCACATAGCCAACTTATTAATTTCTAGTTGATCATAAATTGCTATCCTGTGAGGGTACTGATCCAGGGGAACTCATTATCATATATTCAGTTATATGCAAAGGCATATCAAAAGAAGGGAGACAGTTGTGTTTACAGGAAACCTTATCTAGCTAGCAATTCCTTCTGGTAAGTTGGAATTCTGTTTTCTGGATATATTTTATTTTCATTTGGGAGCATCTCATCCACCCATTGCACCATTTATTAGCTTAAGAAACAGCACTTTATTAAAGTTCTTGGAATAAAATCAGGTTTAGAGATTGTTAGGCAAGTGCTCTACCACTGACCTATGGCGCAAGCCAAGAGAAGATTCCACTTTTGGCTTCCTCTTCCTCTGCCCTTGCATAGCTATGGTCAAGGGCAGAACCCAGGTCCTGAGACTTGCTCCAGAGGGCGTTCTTCCCATCCTTTATGCCCCAGACTTGACAACCATCAATTGAACTGCCAATTGAATTGACAAACACCGTGTTAGTTCTGGAAATGCAGTTATGACCAATAAAGACAGTAATGCTGTGAGCATTTAACTTCCACAGAAGTCCGGTTTAGGTTTTTCCAAAAAAGTCTTCAGTCCCTACCACTTGAAAGCTCTTGTGTCCCATGATTCACAACCCCAGGCATCATCACCAATCAAAGTTCCAGAAATCTGAAAATTACGTGTGAAGTAAACACATTTATTTCATTCTTGGTCAAAGTGCAATTGGATATTGAGATTGATGTATCTCCCACCCCCACCCCCCCGCCTGGGTTGGAATAATTCAACTCAGCTAATTCTCTGAAAGCAAAACCAGAAACAAACACAAAACTAAACAAAGCAAACACTACCAGCAGAAATCTAGGGGTCTATAGGCCATTGTTTATTTGATCTTACACTTTTCTCTTTCTATCTACAAGTCGAGGGAAATTTGACTTGCCTGGGTTGCATGCTTGTACCTGCTCCTCTCCTGTGATCCTTGCCCACCTGGTAACGCACTAAGGTTAACTTGTCTATCTTTGATGTGCCATGGTCAGAGTTCTTGATGTCTACACACATATGCAACTGCTGTTTAGGATATTAGAAGAAAGCAAAGAGGGACACTTCTAATTTCAAGGTACCTTGCATGCTTTCATCTGATTCTGTAGATTTTTTTTGTCCAAGGAGGGAGCTTGTAAAAGGACTGCCTGAGGTAGAAATGGATGGAGGCAAGCCCCTGCAGAGGTGGCCTTACCTAACCATGTCACCTCTCAGCAGCCAGGACCCCTGTGAACTGGATAAAGTAGGCTGAACGGCACAATTGCCTGGAGGCTACAAAAGCTAGACATCTGAAGATGCTTTCTTGTTTCAAGGATATGCCTAACCTACTTTAAAAATATCCCTTTAATGGAGACTTTAAAAGGAAGTTCCTTTCTGTTATGAGGTCCATGGACCCTTAAGTAGTTGTTGCCTTTGTTGGTTGGTTTGAGTGACTTCAAAGCGAAATATCATGATATCGTCTCCAACAGAAAAGCTTTTTCGCTGGCTTGTAAATAAATTAATATTTTAAGAAGACCGACTTTGCGCTTTTAAACACTGCATACTTGGAATTTCTTCATACTTGGAGGATGAAGGAACACTTAAACACATCGCCATGATGCACATAAATACTGCTGGCAAAGCTTTTATGGATACAGACAACACTGTAAAATATATATCTTCCTCTTAAAGACTCTTAGGAGTTGTACATTTGCATAAGGTCTGGTCACTGCTTTGTGGGGTAGATCTGATGGGGAAGATGGAATCATTGCTACTTCCATCCTTGCTGGTCTTCATGGGAAGCCAGATCCGAAAGTCATATCCTCTACTGTTCTTCACTAGAGTCATAAGTTTATGAAACCTGTACTTGTCCTTATAAGAAATCTTTAAACCCATCATTGCTTGTATCGGATGGGATGCATCTTTCTTTCTGTGTGTGCACATGCATGTGTGTGGGCTCATGCACATGTGTGTGTAGAGGTGTGTAAGAACATACCTGTGCACATCCAGGTGGAGACCAGACAAGAACCTCAGGTGTAGTTCCTCAGGTACTGCCTCTACTGCTTCGGATAGGAACTGTTACTAGCCAGGAACTTGCTGAGTAGTCTACACTGGCAGGTCAACAAGTCTTTTTTTTTGCCTGCCCAGCACCGAGATTCCAAATGTGTGTTACCAAGCCTGGCTTTAAAAACATTTTTTTAAATTCAGTTTACATACCAACCACAGATCCTTCTCTCATCCTTCTTCCTGCTCCCACACCCCTGCCTTCTTCCTACCCTGACCCCACCTCTCATCCCTCCTCTAACAGGGTAAGTTCTCCCATAGGGGGACAGCTAAGCCTGGTACATTCAGTTGAGGCAGGACCAAGCCCCTCCTTACTTTATCAGGGGTGAGCAAGGTGTCTGATCAGAGGTAATAGGATGCAGAAAGCCGGCTCATGCACCAGGACTAGACCATAATCACACTGCCAGGGGCCCCTCAAACAGACCCAGCTACACAACTGTCTCCCATATGCAGGGGGGCTAGTCCGGTCCCATGCAGGCTCCACATCTGTCAGTCTAATGTTCATGAGTTTCTTTGAGCTTGATTCAGTCATCTCTGTAGATTTCCCCATCATGATCTTGACGCACTTTGCTCATATAATTCCTCTTCTCTCTCTTTGACTGGACTCCTGGAGCTCAGCCTGGTGCTTGGTTGTGGATCTCTGCATCTGTTTCCCTTAGTTACTGAATGAAGACAAACCTGGCTTTTAAACAATGTGGGTTGTAGTGATCAATCTCAGCAAAGCAAACACTTTTTAGACTAAGGTATCTCCCCGATCCCAATATAGTGTTCTTTATGGGAAAGAAATTTTATATTAGCCACACATCTTCCTAGTTTACTTAAATATATGTGCAAACGGGATTTTAAAGGCCTGTGATATTTTGGGTTGTTGAAAGAACCTGGGCACGAGGTTTCCGTGTTCTATGATAGACGCTTGTCTGTGGAGTGACTGTGAGCAAGCCAATGGGCATCCCCAAATCTGAGTCTCTTGTCTGCAATGTGAGAGCTGCACATTTTCTCAATCAAGTCTGTAAATCTGTGTTTTTTTTGTTGTGGTTGTTTGTTTGTTTTTGTACTCATCCACATAGCGATTGTACCGCATAAAAGACTTTATTTCTCTGTTAGAACAATTAAGTTCCTCCTCCACACTGGCTTTGCAGCCTTGCTTTCTGAGGAGTTTTAGGGTTTCAAAGGACATAGCCAGGATGTTAGATCTCCCATACATCTGAGCTTGACAGTTCAGACACAAGGACCATAGTCTGTGGCCCATTATCCTTAACAGAAGCCATTTCCTCAAATGTGCAAGGAAGATTGGCCACTCATACCTGTGAAGAGAAAGAAATTCATTCAATATTTAGTCAGACTTAGTCAATCCTTCAAAGGATATCATGGGGAAAAAATAACGGACTGGCTTTAAATTGTCAATTTACCTCTAGGTCTAAACAAAACGCAACACGAGGACGTTCGAATACGGCACTTAAGGTGATAGCTTCTCTCCACACGCTGTGTGCTATTTCTAGGCACTTAGAACCTACCCATTTGCAAAGGCAAGATCGCTTCTTGGAGCTTATATTTTCCCAAAGGACTGAGGGGTACACGGGACCCATAAAAGTGTGTGGAGGATGCAGTGAAGGAGAAAGGAAGGAGAAAAGTTAGAAGAAGAAGGTTATAGTTTTAAATAGGCTTTCAGGTAGGCTGTACCGGGAGGTGACATTTTTGAGCTTGAAGTAAGTGAGGGAAGGAGTAAAGGAGGAGACTCGAGAGACATATTCCGATCAGAGGCACAGGCGGATGCACACATTGAAGTCTCGCGGTACACGTGGAGTGTCGCCTGCGTCTTGGAGGCTAGTGTGACGGCTACAGAAGAGCCAAGCAGAGGCGAAGGGCAGATTGAAGAGGACATTGTGGCACACGTCTGCCCTTTGCTTCCCCTTTTCAGAAAAGTGCAGAGACGCACCTACTTTCTTGCTAGACTCCTAACTGGTAAAAGTGCTGCAGGCAATATACACGCTGTTGGCGGTTATCCGGAGGGGGAGTGGGGGAGTGGCTGTCGATGAACTCCTGTTCCAAGTGAGTCAGTCCAGCGGTGGAAGCAAAAATAGTTTGTTTAAGAGAGCAAGGTGATGCTGGGGGACACAGGTAGGCGTCACTGCTGCCATCCAGGTGAGGTCCATCGTACAGCCTCTGCATACTAGGTCAGATTAGTGCTGAATGAATACACAATTGACCAGGCGATAAACACATTCTTGCCCTAGCCTAAAGTCCCGGGTGGCTCTTAAGAAGTGATTTCTCTATGATTTCTGCTCTGGTTCTCTTGATGTAAATCCTATGTGTTACCACCAGGGCAACTCTTACTTCTAAACAGGATTTTAAAAATTGAGCTAAATACCCATGAATTGTTAAAGGACACTCAGTTCCCCCGCCCATAGGTCATTTGGTTTCTGCTTTAAGAACGAGATGCATTTTAAAGTATGTCTTTCCCTTGTCCAACAAATTATCTTAAGTGTCTACCATACTTTCTTTGGCACAAAGTCAAAGACGAAAAGGGTTGCATGGTAGATATGGGGGTAGATATTAATCAGATATTACATATGTACTTATCAAAATCACACTGAAATGAGTAATAGGAAGATACAGAGATTCTGAGAAGGTATAGAACAGAGGTGTTCTCTCTCCTGCGTGTGTGTGTGTGTGTGTGTGTGTGTGTGTGTGTGTGTGTGTGTAGATGTAACCAATCGTCTTATTAAAATAAGAAACACAGAGCCAATGTAAAAGAGAAAGCTGAGAGGTCAGAGCTCAGAGATAAAATCTTACCTCCTGCAGTGCTCCTAACTTCCCGAGAGAGCTACTTCTGTTTGTCTGTGTTTAAATAGTCTTTCTGTTCTGCCTTCTCATTGGTTCTAAACCCAACCACATGACTGCCTCATCACTGCCTGTAAGTACCGCCTCCAGGTCTTAAAGGCGTATGTCTCAATACTGGCTGTATCCTGAACACACAGAATCTACCTAGCTCTTCTAACCATCACGCTCTTGCTATGCTCTAATAGCTCTGACCCAAGCAACTTTATTTATTAACATAAAATTAAAATCACATTTCAGTACAAATAAAATATCACCGTGTGTGTGTGTGTGTGTGTGTGTGTGTGTGTGTTTGTGTGTGTGTGTTCTGTGGAAGCCCTCTCTTGGGCTTTACCATAAATAGCACCCTAAAGAGTTTCTATCTAGTAAGCAGTTCAAGTTAGGTTCAAGTTAGCCCCCCCCACTTGTTTTGGAATGCAAATAGGGAACTTCCTCCTTCAATCTGAGGCCCTAACTAGGACTCATCTACTGGTTCAAGGCAGCGTTGGACCTTAGCTTAGACCCGGGACTGTTCTTGTGGACGCAGTATATAGTCCCGAATGTGACTTACTTCCCTCCAGTGTACTTTGCGGAGTTCTCAGAGAAGGCGGTGGAATTTCCTCATTCAGAGTACGTGCTCTGTCCAAGGAGCCGTTCCAGGAATTCCAGTGCGTTCGCTCTTGTCTCGCTTCCTCACAGCCCACATCTAATCTAGGCTGTCAGCAGTATGATGAAAAATGCATCCCCAATCTGACAAGCTCTGTGTTTTCCCGTTCGTTTAACCCACCACCACCCAGACTCAGGCTTTTCTACTCTCTGCTCTTTGCTCGTTTGGTTTCTGCACGGTGGCCCACGTAGTCCATCCTCTGGCAGGGAGGGGGAGGGTAAAAGGTGAATCCGTGTGTGTCCTCTCCCTACGCCAAGTTCTCTAGGGGATTCCTGTTGCCATGACAGGAAAGTGGTTCCCCTCACGAAGCTGGGGAGATTCCAGGGAGCTTCCCTTTGATGGTTCCCCTATCTCTTGGTGCTCCCAAACCATAATCTGGACTGTTTAGATTCTTGGTTCACACTAGACGAGTTCCGGCACTGGAGTCATAGCACTTGCTGTTTTTTATTTTTTCCTGGCCACGCCCACTCTACTCAGTCATTCCATAACTCATTTCTTCTCCTTATTGGGAAACTCTCCTCAGACTCTACGGAACACGCACTGAACACTAGTGTGAAATGCCAATCAACCCTCAGCCCTTCGTCCTTGCTTTCTGATCCTTGCTTTACTCCTCTTTATAACCTGTACCACACTCAATGTGAGGTGAATTTAAGTGATTTTAGACAAATCACTTAAAAGGGACCAAAGGTATTTTATTTATTTATTTATTTATTTATTTATTTATTTATTTATTTATTTTAGATCACTCTGTATTCTGAGACCTAAACATGCTGTCTGGCATATAACAGTCGTCTATAAATATTTCCAATACTCTTTACCTAACTTACTGATCTTTCAAACTCTGCCTTATACAGCTTTCAAAGGCAAGTGCCAAAAATGCAGAAACACCTCTAGCACCGTGCGCATTTCTCCAGTACTGTGCATGTCCCTCTAGTACTGTGCATGTCCATCTAGTACTGTGCATGTCCCTCTAGTACTGTGCATGTCCCTCTAGTACTGTGCATGTCCCTCTAGTACTGTGCATGTCCATCTAGTACTGTGCATGTCCCTCTAGTACTGTGCATGTCCCTCCAGTACTGTACATGTCGCTCTAGTACTGTGCATGTCCATCTAGTACTGTCCACGTCTTTCCAGCCCTGTGCCCGTCCCTCTGCCTTAAGTGCTGTGAACATCGGAGGCATTTTTCAACTACTTCTTGAGTGGTAATTGAATAGTGTACAGACACTAAACTTTGCAAATTGCAGTTAAGTGGAAATACAGTATTATCAGCGAAGGCGCAGTCTTTGTGGTTAGACTGGGCTATTTGGATTTTCTATCTGTCACTTGTTGTGTCGGAGTGAATAAATCACTTAATCTCTCTGAGCAAGTTTCTTTAACTGAAAAATTAGGTTAATAACAGGACTAGCCACCCGGGGAGGACTGTTGTGAGGATTAAGTCAAAAGAGAAATGCACTCGGCATTAGGTCTGAACTTGTTATCACTGAGATAATCTTCGTGCCAGGGTTAAGTGCTCTGTCTACTTCCTGGTAGGGCCCTGGACTTCCCTTTGGCAGAGTAATCATCTTTGGCAAGATTTTTCCATTTATGTGGGTCCCCCCTGCTAAGTTTTAAGTCTTTGAAGGACAAGGTCTTAACTTTTTTAAATCTCTCAAGTCCACAAATCAGCACAATTAAGGGCCTCAACGAATCTGTTTTGGAATTGGATAAAACTGAATGGGAGAAGTCAGTTCTATTTCAGAACAAGAGCCCTGTGCTATTGATTCACGTCAGTTTTAATGTTTCTTCACATCTGTAGTCATGTATGGAAAAAGGAATTAGCAAAATTTGCTTATCCATTCTTGCTTCTGTTTTTGCCTTGTTTGTTTTTTGTTCTTGTGGAGACAATGTCTTAGTTATCTGAGGCTGCCCTTGAGCCCCTTAAGTAACGGGGATCACCTTGAACTTCCTTTGATCCCCCTGCCTCCTTCTTATTGCTAGGATAACAGTTGTGCACCCCATCCCTGGTTTATGGGGTGCTTGGGATTGAAACCAGGGATTCGTACATAATAAGCACTCTACCAATTTTGGGGGCAAAATCTACTCTGGATTAACTCGGGGGGAACAATACCTCCTTGGCCAGACTGTCCAGGAGTTCAGTCCTTGCTCCCTTCCCTTCCTTAGTGGCCACCCAGCCCTAAAAGCTGGTTTTCTGAAGTCTCCAACAGAGAGCTCTTTTAGCAGCTGCTGGGTAGAAGCAGTTGTACCAGCTGAAGTACTGGAAATGTCTCCCTGACTTATAAATAGTTGAAGAGCCTATCTTGGTGAAATGTGAAGCGAACAAACACTCCATTTTCTCTTGGGAGGATGAACTGGGATTCGGGCAGGAGTCTGTCACGCGTGTGGTGTCAGAGCTGCCGCTCACGAGACCTATGTTAATGTAAACACAGCAAACAGAACAAGTTGTGAGCTGTCTTCTCCCAACACCTGTTCCCTAACCAGAGGCCTAGGCCTGCGGGGCCCCTGTGTTAGAAGCAGAAATGGACCTCGCAGTCCTTCTGGGATCATGCACTTGAGCAAACACAGAAATAATGTGATGCGTAAACTCCAGCGGAAGTCGGGCTCTGCTGGGGTGTTTGGGGTGCGGTTTCCTTCCTCCTTTTCACAGGAGGAAGAGGAGATAATTTCAATCTCTGATCATGTTTCTGTTCTGGCTGGCTACTAGAGGTTTTTGTTTCTATTTATAATAGTCCTTGCTCACATATTCCAAGTTGTTCATCTCTGTGTCTTTTAGTTAAGAGGTCTGAGGGAAGAGAGGCTTTTACCCGAGTTACACCCAGCTCTTTTGCTTACAATTATTATTTTGATTTAAGGGGGGGCAGGGAGGATGAGGGCTTTTTCTTTTCATACAGACTTTGGTGTGGGTGAGATCTGGTCTCCCTATAGAAAATAATGTGAGGAAACATGTCGCTTTGGAATCAGATATCCATTCCCATTCTTCCCTGACTGAGTAGGGTAGCTAGCTGGCATCTCTGAGTCAAACCCTGGAACCTTCTTACTGGATGATGCACAGTGCTCAAATTACTGTGCACCTGTGCTCAGTACAATAGCTGGTTAATAGACAGGAGTTCCTTTTTTTCTCCCAGCTTTTCTCAGCGACAATACTTTCTTCTTAATTACCAACTTATTTGAATATCAGTTGCCCGAGTTCTCTGATCGTCCTTCAGCGTACACTCCCTGTTTGTGGGGGTACCCTGTTTGTGGGGGTAATATTTAAACTCTTTTTCAAGGAGCCTTCTTAGGTTTCTTACACTCCACTGTATCTTTTGCTCACTGGCCACAGAAACAACTGTGGGATCTGGGGGGAAAACACTCAGACGCTGGACTTGTTATTTCATATGTTACATGCCAGCTCTGCCACGGACTATCCGGTGGTTTCGGGTTACTCACTCATTCTGTTCCTGGTTCAGTTCTACTCACCTGTCGAGTCAGAACAATAGTAATTTCTATTTCAGAGCTTCTTACGAAAATTAAAAGAGCCTTGCATGAAATGAGCTTGTAGCGGCATATGGTACATCACAAATACCAAAAATGAAAGAGAAAACAGAGAAAAAAATTGTACAGTCAAAGGCAATGAAATAGGTGTGGACTCAGAACGGGCAGGATGCCCACAGACAAGAGGAATTCGAAGATTGAAAGCACACTCTTATTCCCTCAGTAGCTGACAAGACTGAAAAATCTATGTCTCTATAAAAAGGAATCTCTCTCCAACTTTTCTTCCTTACCCCTCCTCTGTAGAGTGGGTGAGTTCAGTGACAGACTGTTTTGGAAGGAGCTAGAAATATCAGTTTGAAAAATGCTTGGCAACCACTTGAGAATGATTATCTGACTTAGGAGGAAGGGAGAATACTGAGGTATTCCTCTTAGCCAAATTTAGACATGCCATGGAGGCTCAGTGAATCATCTCTCAGGGGCTTGAAAAGCAGTTTTCCCATACTAAGTGTTGCTTTGCGCCTACCATTCCGATTCAGCACCCTAGGCTAACCCACCAGGGCCCCAGGAGGCTATCCAGTTTGGGCAATGACTAGATATATCCTGGTTTTCATCTTTTAGTCTACATTGGTGGACTTGTCTCTCTAATTTAAATGTTACCCCTTGGATTAATGCAGGAAATCCATTAGGGCCAGTGCCCTGCCCTCCCCTCCCCCCCAACCACTTGCATTAGTCATGAGCTCAACCTGGGCCAACGCAATAAGATGAAAAGGATTTTGGACCAAGAATCAAGTCTTTCTCTCTTGCTAGATGCGGACAGAAGCATGATGGTTGTCTTATTGCTACTGGCAGCCATTTTAACGAGGCAACAAGCCTTATGAGCGATGGCAGCTTGGAGGCGGGAGGGGGAGGTTCTCTAAGATGTGGTTCGATGCCAGCAGCCTTCCCCAATTCCCTACTTTTTCTTTTATGCCAAAGCAAATGTACCTCGTATTAAGCTATTAAAATTAGGGGTTTGGTTATTTTCACACCCACCTCCTCCCCCCACAAAACAAAAGAATGCTATCACCATGCTCACTCCTGACACTTCTCTATACTGCATGGTCGGCAGCTGTTTATGTTTTCATGTTGGTGTGTGAGTATCTCCATTAGATTGTGTATTACTGGAGGCCAGCAGCCACATCCTACCTTTTCTTTTCTCTCTTTCCTTCAGAAGCACTTACCATCATGTTTTGTAAAGAGCCACAATTTCAATCTTTGTGGAGAAAGAGGAGTTGAAAATGATATAGATCTCACAGCCTTTCACTTCATTGGACAATGGTGAAGTCTTTATTAAGGACAGCTTGATTTTTTTTTTTGATCTGCTGCCATAAAAGTCAATGCCTGATAAAAGTGAATCAAATCGTGTTCTTTTAGGACCTTACCCACGCTGCTCATGCAGTAGTTCGAAATAAAAATCTCATTACAAATGAAACCGTTAAATTATGTTCTTATAACATGCAACCAAGTACGCTCTCCCCAGCTTCCCCCCAACAGGACTAATTTCAGGCAGTCTGTTTATAGAGTGAAGATGAATTTTATTGGCGACAAATGCACTCCTGCATTAGCAAATTAAGTGTGCTCTCAAAGGAGGAAAAAAAAAAAAACCTCGGAGAAAATTGGGCTGTCTGTTCTTGAAATCTAAAAAAAGGACTTACTTCCTCAGGGGACATTCAGTATTTTCATAATCACATAGAAAGGAAAACATGGGCCTCTTGGGCATAACATTAAAATAAATTAATTTTGCTGCCTTATTCATGATGGCTAAGGGCAAACTGGAACCGTTTATTTCTAGAATCCTCTTACTCAAAAAAACCAGGTTTTCCTGTGACCTCCAGCTGAGGTAAGATGAAGAATTGTGTTGACGTATAGAAGAAGAGGAACGTGGAGCCCGCTATCTGTCTGGGACTTGTTAATAACAGTAGGTAAGTGGCCATGGGAGGAACAAGACTCTATGTCTTTATATGATTTCGACTTCACATCACGGCAGTGGCGTCTTTTGCTTTCTGTCTTGATGTTGTGGGCTATGAAATATCCCCTGATGTTGTGGGCTATAAAATGTCTCCCATTTCTAGGAGGATGTTGCCTGTGATTAGAACCTGAGGACATCTGCTGTCATTTTCCTTCATCCTTCTCAATGTATGATCATTTTCCTCTCTGATGGTCTCTTCACACGCCTCTCACGCTTTCTTTTATCCATATTTTCACTTCTAGTCTCTGTTTGCCTACTCATTTTCCTGAACCCCTAGACAATCTACTCACCATGCATGTCTAGTGTTGTGCTATTCTAACTGGTTTTGAAGAAGCATCGACCAGAAGCATCGACCCATCAGGCTGTAGATTAAGAGCTAAACGGGGGGCCTTTGGAATCCTATTTTCTTAACTATTGACTTTCATGTCTCCAAATATTGGAGAGGTGTGGATGACCTCTGCAATTGACCTTGAGCCCCCCCCCCAAGACACTGAAAAGTAGAGCTCCTTCCTGGAATTCCTCCAGCTGAAAATGTTAAATAGGATCACTGATGATGTTTTCTTGCAAAGAAAACAGGCTTTGTCCATAAATAAATAACTGTCATGTGCCCACAAATAGATTTTCCCAAGTGTAGGGATATCTCAAAAGCTTGTGGATGTGACTGTTGTTAACATTTTCTCCTCACTGGCATTTCCTTCTCAGTTTATTAGCAGTGAGGGCATTTAGCTACGAAGCAACACTTTCTTAACCTCTTTTGCAAACTGCAGCATGTTCACGTAGATGGGGCAAATGATTCTGCTATGATGATAGCAGAGAAACGTGTGGTTGATTTTACATCTGAATTTACAACTGACTCGTGTTGGTGTTGCGCTTGCCCAGAAGACTCCTTCTTTATTGCAACGCAGAGTTAAGAGGGAAAACCAGACTAGTCACAGAGGAGACGAAGCAGAAAATACTAACCCAAGTTTCCCAAACTGAATTTGCTTCATGCCTTGCCAGCTTGAAAACGGTGGAGCTGCAGGTTAAGTGAGAGAATCTTTTGCCTTGTTATGCCACAGGCTAGAAGTAAGTGGCTCAACTCAGAGATTAGATTTACAGGGAAGAGATTCCCACCTGCAGAGATATTTAAGCAAGTGTGGTCGGGGCTGGAGGGGGGACTTCCAAAACCTTATTTATGTATTTTTGAGTAAAACGACCAATAAATTTCTTGAAATCTCCCTTTCTGACCTTAGGGATGAATTAAGAAAAGAGAAGTTGTCTTTCTTAGCATAGTTTTTTTCCCCCCTCTTTAACCTATTCCTTTCAGTTGTAAACACGATTAACTATTTGACATGACTACACAAATGGTAGATTGTATTAAACACATTTCAAAATAATTGCTACCCCCAAAGTAAAGTAAAATAACATTTCAGCAGTAAGTAGAGACAGTAGCAGCTGTGTGCCAGCAAAAGAGAACAAACACTTAAGGCTTATAATTACATCTCTCTCCTCACCCCTTCTGTTGGTGGCCTGACGCATCTTAGGTGCATAGCTCTTACGTAGTCATTATAATCACGTGACCATTCTGCTAACACTTACTACGAATATATAGCTATCTCATGGGTACATGACGCTTCCAGCATTGAAAAATAACAGTCACTGAGATGGCTTGGAGGGAAGTTTTCCTTTTTGACTCTTGAATAGTCTCTGTAGTTTGACGCACTCAACAGTTTTAGCACTTGGCACTTTGTGAAAGACACAAAGAGCGCACATTCCCTTCCAGACACTTACAGTCTCTCTTAGTGGCAGAGACAGGACCAAACAAAGGCAGCAGGAAGACTACTATACCCACCTAATGTTTCATGTTTCCTAAGTTGTACAGTTTGGAGTATGTATGTGTAGGGATATGGAGAGTGAAGGATCAGAGGGAGGTATAGAACTGAATTTTGAAATACAGGATTTATAGAGGTATCATGTTAGGTGTCAGACATTTTTTCAGTGATATTTGAGTGCTTGTGACTTAGCTAGACTTCCATTCTAGTCTTCTGAAGTAAACTACATCTTCACCTTATCTAACTAACTTTTTTGAAATACACACATAATTGCATTTTTCACTTGAGATACAAAAGACAAAAATTGAAGTGGTGGTCCTCACTCTGAACAATGGAATTCAGAGGTCATCAGGCTGCTGGACCCTCCCTCAAAGCAGAATCCCCCCCCTATGACTGTGGCTTTTATCCACTTAGAAATTAGTGCATAGTGGGAAAAATAGGTTTTGGAAAAATCCAGGAACTTTGACTGGATTTAATTTTGGGTAAAGTTTGTCAGTTCTGTTTTGATTTGATTTGCTGGAAGTGGAAATTAAACATGAAATAAAATACATGCCAAGTGGCTTAAAAGAGACCTTGTCAAACTGTAGATTGACTCACTGAAAATGTTCTGCAGGTTGTATTTTAATTTATTCAAAATCAAAACTTGGTTTTAAAATTCATGAAAATTATCTTTTATATTTGATTCCAAACATAATTTGTTGGCCAATTATGATTCTAACTACAAAATAAAGATTTTGCATTTCAAGGAAATAACTTCATTGTAGTTATTTATGTAAAGTGTCTCAATCTAGGCTTGCCTAACTACATAGCTAAAGGCCAAGTTTAATTTTATTGCCTGAAAGTGCTTTATGATTTTGATTTGTGCTGACTTATGCAAGGTTAATAAATTCCATTAAAATAAATGATATGATTAGTAACTGGTTTTATCTTTGTGCTCTCTATGACCATTGAGTGTCTGTGGAAGAAAAGTTGACTTCATAGTTTTGGCTCCTTCAGGCATAAGATACCAGAAGGTCTGGAAAGGTTAGAGTTCACAGTTCAGGGTGCTTAGGACCCTGTGAGAGCAGTGTGTGTTTTTCCATCTTGGGGGAATATACACAACTCTTTTGTTGGTGGACAAGCAGAAGGAAGGACTTAGTTTTGTAAGTAGAGAACTGGAAAGAAGGACTCAGAATATCAACTCTTTGGAAGGCTCATTACGGAATCAGCTTTGTGTCCTAGCACAAGTGTTCTCATGGTTCCCATGACTCTGTAACCACAGTATGTGCTATCCAGATGTACTCATAAGAATCCAATAAAAAAAAAAAGAACGGTTTTATTATAGGTTCTTGTATAATCACACCACTTGGAACTTAGGTTACATTTGTATCACCACTCAGGCATGTAAATATTAGTACAAGAAATAAAAATATTGAATTAATTAAGCTATTACAAATTCAAGTCAGCGAGTAATTTAATACTAAGAAGATACTAACTGTATCTTATGAAAAATATATGAATAAGTAAAACCTTATATTCAAAAAGTATTGAAAATGTGTTTTGTAAAATTATTACATGTACTCACCCAATGCTACCAGAAAAGAAATATCTATGTTATTTGAAGTCATGAAGGTCCCTGAAGAAGGCAGATCTATTGCAGAGATACAAGGGTGTAGGATGCAGGGAGATGGTACTTTTAACTTGGACACATCAGAAAAGGTTTCATAGCAAAACCAGAACTGAGACAGCCAGTTATGATATCTTATGATTTCTTTTTTTTTGCAACAAAATTTTTTTTTCCTTTTCATCTCTTAAGGACCATTAAGAGAAATAGTTTTATTTTTAAAAATCTACATGTTCCCAATTTAAATGCCCGTGCCAAGTAGTAAGAACATTAAACTTCCACAGTTCACTAAGTATAAACGTACGTCTCTGAATTTAATACTGGGAATATTAGAACATGCCCCAAATTGACCATGCTTTAAAAGATGGGCTTACAGGGTAATGGAATGACTTAAGGGCAAAGTCACGTGGCAGCAAGTCTGACAACCTGAGCCCCACTTCAACTCAAGACCCACGTGGAGGAAGGAGAGGAGCTGTCACCTGCAGGTTGTTCTGTGACCTTTATACATGTACTGTGGCAACACACCACACACACACATACACACACACACACACACACACACAAACACACAAACACACACACACACAAACACACACACACATACACACACACACACACACACACACAAACACACACACACACACACACACACACACACACACACACACACACAAACACACACACACACACACACACACACACACACACACAAACACACACACACACACACACACACAAACACACACACCCATACACACACCACACACACACACACACACACACACACACAGCACTCAAATACAATAAAAATACATACTATGTTTAAAAAAAATACTTAGAAAGAGAAGCAAGGACTCCTGGGAAGTCTACTCCTCTAACTGTGAAGAGGCCTGTGCTATAACACCAGGTTGATACCTCGGTGGTCGTCATCCCATCTGCTGTGTGTGTTTCCGTTATTCTTCCTTGTAGAAGAATAGCATTGCTAGGCTTATAAAGGTCTTAAAACTCTTTCCCATGAGTTGCATGTTGTAGATGTGCCGACTGAAATAGAGAGACGAGGTCTCATCCTTTGTTGAAGAACTCGTATGTAACTATTTTTAAAAGTTCTGCTTCCTAGAATTAGGTAGGCATTGTTTAGCTTAAGTGGTGTTTCTCTGCTACTGAAAGACAGGGTGTCTGTGGTAATTGTAGCAACATTTATTTTTAACCTACTTTGTTCTTCAAGAGACCATTGAAAAACAACAAATGTGTTCCTGAAATGTCAATGACATTCTGGCATTCTTCTTTGCTTCCTGTTAATGGGAACTGTAATATATGTATACGTATACACACACACACACACACACACACACACACACACACACACACACACGGCATATGTACATGTTGTTTTATTTAGGGTTGTTATTGCTGTGATGAAACATCATGACCAAAGCAAACATCACTTTCATAGCACTTTTTACCACTGAAGGAGGTCAGGATAGGAACTCAAACAGGGCAGGATCCTGGAGGCAGGAGCTGATGCAGAGGCCATGGAGGGGAGGTGCTTACTGGCTTGCTCAACTTGCTTTCTTATAGAACCTAGGACCACCTGCCCAGCAATGGCCCCACCCATAATGGGCTGGGCCCTCCCCCATCAATCAGTAATTAAGAAAATGCCTACAGCTGGATCTTATGGAGGCATTTTCTTAACTGAGGTTCCCTCCTTTCTCATGACCCTAGGTTGTGCCAAGATGATAAAACATAGTCAGGACATATGTGAAGAAATATACCTTCATACTTTCTAAGCAGCCTTACAGATGCCTACCGCCATATAAAAGGCTAGGCTTCCTATTTCTAACAAATTTGTAAACACAAACAGATGTGCACACTTTATCAAATGTTTTTCTGAGCAACGCAAGTGTAGTATTTACTATGAGGCTATGAGGATGTGAATATAATACAAGATACAGAAACAACTTATGTTACAGCCTTGTTTTAAAGTCTATCTGCTTGCATCTGGGCTCTTATCTCCAAGCAAGGATACACGGCCTCACACCTATGACTCCTGCTCTATGTCAATAAGTTCACCCGAACTTGGAAAACATAGAGGAGAAAAGACCAAAGATAACATTGCAGGTTACTGGGTTTAAAACTCTTCAACTTTGGATACTTTTACGATGCATTGTTTAAATAGAATGTAAAGGTAGAAGGTCATGTTCTCGTAAAAAGGAAAGCAACGCCTATGTGTATAAAAAACTTTATTTTTTATTGCAGTTACATTAGCTTTGGAAAAAGCCTACTGGTAGCAATACAGGGCACAGAGATTAGTGAGGTATGGTCCATGCATAACCTTTGTGCTCGGCGGAGACACATTGATTTGTGCTAACTCTACCCTGTGACTCAGTAATTGAACTCTTGGCACAAGCAAGCACTCTAATAAAGAAAATACATGTATGCAGAAAATTATTTATTCTGTCATCATCTATAATGGTGCACAATTAGGAAAATCACAATTAACATCCATTAAATGGAGTTAGTTTAATATTTTATAGAACATTCCCTTAGTCACACAGGATGGTGGAGCTCAGAATGACTTATAACTTTTTTTTCTAAAAAGTTTCTATTATAATATTTCTACAATGAAATACAACAAAAGATAAACATAACCGAGTAATCTCAAATACATATGAGTTTTGTAAAATTGCATTATTAGTCTTGACACCCCACCCTATATTAGACTTTAATATGTAAACTTCTTTAATTTGTTTGACTTTGAAATGAAAGTGAGCAGATAAATGGAGTGTTTGGGTGTCAAAACTAAACAAAGTAAGGACATTTAAACATCATTTCAGCAAATTAGCTAAATGATGCCACGAAAGCGGTAGTACTACTACATAAAGTTATAAACCACGTCTTAGGCCTAGATGACAGTGCTCAGGCCTGGATGATTTTGCACAATGCTGCCAAACAGTGACACCAAGTCCCTCACTGATGTGATGCTCACTGCCAGGGCCCCTCTCATACAGAAACAGTGACACTAACTGCTTCTAAAGCCAAGTGAACAGGCCCACGTGGTACAAGAGCCCTTACCTGGCTTCAGGATTTCTCTGTAAAATATTTTTAAATGCAAAAAAAAATTAAAACATAATTATACCACTTTCTCCTTCCCTCCTCACATCCCTCTTTTGTAGACACCCCCTCCATTTTGGCCTCTTTCTCTTCAATTGTTCTTGTTTTACACACACACACACACACACACACACACACACACACACACTACACTCTCTCCCCTAAATAGAAAAATACAACCTGCTCACGCCATTTAGTGTTACCTTTATGTATATGATTTCAGGGCTGACCCCTTTGTATCAGATAAGCAATTTGGGGGCTCTTCGCGGGGGAAGACTATTTCTCCTGTTCTCAGCTAGTTGTTTGTGGTTCTTTGTCTGGGTTGGGGTGACGTTTCCTCCTTTCATGTTAACATGTCTATTTGAGGTGTCCTTCTTCAGGTCTTGTTTAGACAGCTGTATTACTGAGGTATCATGTGTGAAGCTTCTCTGTCATTTCTAGAAGATACGATCTCATGGCAGACTCTGGGTCCTCTGACTACTGCAGACTTTCTGCCCAATTTTCCACATTATTCTCTGAGCCTTATGTGCTGGAGGAGTTGTGTTATAGATGTCCCAGTTGGGGCTGGGTATCTCATGATCCATCACTTGTTTTCTGCCTTCTGACTGTGGTTTCCTGAGGTGGTCTTGATCTGTTACAGGGACAAGTTTCTTTGATGAAAGGGGAAAAGTACACTCATCTGCAGATATAAGGATAACTGTTTAGAACGCAGTCAGAAATTATGCTAGTTTAGTTAAATGGTGGTAGTGTGTTCTCCTCTAGGATCCATGGTCTCATTAGCCCTGGGTGGTTGACTGGGTTTCTTGTACCAGACACGATTTCTCTCTGTTGAGTAGGTGTTAAGTCTAATTAGAGAGCTGTTGATTCCCACTACGATATGAGTGCCACTATTATACCCTTAGGGTTAGGTCATTGTTGTAGTTCATAGACATTATAGATATAGGAATACTGGCTGCTTCTTTCCCTTGTAAACTTGCATATGGAAAGCTAGTCCTCAGGGAGGAGGCTTTCTGGTAAGATCCATCTTGGGTCCTCTGAATCTTATGTCCAAAGTGCATGATGTCTTCAGCAACAGAAACTTTTTTTTTTTTTTTTTGGTTTTTTGAGACAGGGTTTCTCTGTGTAGCTTTTCGCCTTTCCTGGATCTCGCTCTGTAGACCAGGCTGGCCTCGAACTCACAGAGATCTGCCTGCCTCTGCCTCCTGAGTGCTGGGATTAAAAGTGTGTGCCACCACCGCCCGGCTCAGAGACTTACTTATTTTCAACCTCTGGGAAGTAACCGAGAGCAATAGTCTATGTTGTTTTGAAGTTCTCTTAGATTCCCTTGGCCAACACCTGGAAAGAGAGTTTCTTATGCTTGGCATTGATGTGTTGTTAGATTGCCCATGGCTTTAGGGGGAAGCATTGTCTGCCCAAGTGTGATAGCTCCATTTAAGCTCTATGTGATTATGCATACACATAGACTTATGTGTAGTGTACGTAATTTTAGGTCAATGAAAAATGCTATGGCCGAGCGGTGGTGGCACATGCCTTTAATCCCAGCACTTGTGAGGCAGAGGCAGGTAGATCTCTGTGAGTTTGAGGCTAGCCTGGGCTATAGAGTGAGTTCCAGGAAAGGTGCAAAGCAACACAGAGAAACCCTGTCTCGAAAAAAACCAAAATAAATGAATAAATAAATAAATAATAAAAATAAAAAAATACTATGATTCCTGTGTTTTTTTCTAGATACTCTTAATGTCATTTCACTCTCTTTCCCATCTTTCTATATCAACCCCCCTCCCCCTTCCCAGCTAAGCTCTCTCCCATTTTACCCATTTCCCCCTTCAAATTGCTTGAAGCCCAAAGCACACATGGTACTTTAAAGGTCAGCATTTTGGAGAAATGAAAATATTTTATTGGCATTCAGAACTTGATGTAGTAAGCCAAGAGAACATTTTAGCCAAGAGAGGGTTGGTTGTACATCCTCAACCAGAGTACATGGCAGAGGCTATTATGATTAGCTGTTAGTGTTACTACTTTAGTTGGCGTACAAACAATATATTTCAGGGCTGAGGAGGTGGATCAATGGTAAAGTTATTGCTGCACAGGATGAAGAACTGAATTTAGATTCCTGGTGCTCACATACAGAATCCCAGCATGGTAGCCCGCTCTGGAAACCCTAATTCTGTGGGTGAGGAGATCGAGGGTCCCTGGGGATTCCTGGCCTGTCAATCTAGCCGAAGCAGTGAACGTTAGGTTGAGAGGGACCTTGTCTCAAACAATAGGGTAGAGAGAGCAATAATGTATACTCAAAGACAACCTCTGATGTCCACACATGTGGCACACCCTTATGTGTGTGTGTGTGTGTGTGTGTGTGTGTGTGTGTGTGTGTGTGTGTGATGATTGAATCTTAAGGCCCTTGGCACAGTAGTTGGTACACTATGGAGCACTTCCTAAGCTCAGGGAGGAGCTGATGGAGAATGCTTAAAAAGCCTGAATTTGGATGCTGACAGAAGCCATGCCTCTTATCTTCCTGCCACTGATGCCTGGATTGGAGAGTAGGAGTCACTGTTGGATTAATGGAGGATGGGTTGGCATCTCATCTTATTATTACTAGGCCTGCTAAAAGATGCCTCCCAGGCTCATATCTGTCTGGAGATATGTGAATAGATAGGGATCGTGATAGGGTGTTTCATGCAGAAGGGTTGATTTCCCTTCAGTCTCCTCGTTCTCAAATCCCTTCCTCCTTTGGATTCATCTGCAAAATACCAAACACTGCCCGAGGCTGGTCCCCGGGAGGATATGAAATGTAACTGAGGTTGGTGGTGTATCTGTTTGTCAGGGATCATCAGGGTGTTAGGGGCAGAGTGGAAGTAACAGAAAGCAATTTCCTTGAACATGAGATTCCTGGGTACAGTAGGACTAGACTCAAGCCTAACACAGGGGGCAAAAACTGTGAAGGACAAACTTGCGGTGTGGGTGTGTATATGCTCAGAACAGAAGCCCCCTGATCCACAGCGAGCATGATCCATAAACCCTGAGAATTTAGATCTCTCCAAAGAAAAACTGGGGAGGTGTGGGTGGGGCCACAGGGAGAGTAAAGGCATGCCTGGAAAGAAGGGTTCTTTCCCACCAGCATCAGAAGGATAAGGGCCCAGGCCACTTTTAACTAAGAAGCAATCAGGAATTTCCCATTTCTGCACACCTGTCTTTTTGTGCGTCAAGAAGTAGGTACCCGCTCACGCTGTGGTGTGTGCGTGGGTATGTGCCTATATAAATCCCAAGGAGAATGAAACTCTGTGATTCTCTGCTGGCAGGAATCACACGGAGGCTTAAATTACAGTGGATGGGGGCTGCACAGAGCAGCAGAAATGGTACGGGGTGGTGGGGGAGAAAGAGAGAGCTCAGCAGTGGGGATAAGACGGGGCCCAGCCATCTCAAAATTCTGTTTTTACGCAGGCATGGTTGTTGCTCTGGTAACTGGGGGAATTGCTGGCCATTTGTCTAATCTGAGATAAATCAGGCCTTGGTGTGGAAGAGCGACCAACCTGTATGGATAGCTGAGGGTCACGATCAAGGAATTTGGGAGACTACAAAAAGATTACAAACCAAGACACTTGAGGCACATTGACTTATGAGTTCCTTTTATGTTTTACATTTCCCATGGCAGTCCTGGAATGCAATTGGTCATTCTCTATGCCTACGGAGAAGAAAGCTTCCAGCTGTTCAAGGGTGAGGTAAACAAGGTTGTGTGTGCTGCAACCAGACAGAGGTTGATGGGGCATGCGGAGAGGAGTCTAGAGGCAGATGTATGAGATGTGGCTGAACGTCGCAGGAAGAGTAGACAATTTGATGCTCACGCCCTACTTATCAATTATGTTTGACCTCACTGCTTCTTTCTCACCTGTAAAATGGGGGAAACCACTCAAATTCTTAGGTTTCCAACACACAACAGTTTTCCTGGAACCTACCCAGTAGGTGCATGGTATACGACAGACACCAGTAAAAAGAGCGACATTCATTTTGAGGAAAGGGACTTCTTTTTTCTTCAGTGCTGTTTGCTTCTGGTATATTAGTATTCTGTGTTCTAACAGAATGCACCAAACTGTATAGTTTGAACAGCTAACCTCATTCTTCTACAGTTCTAGAAGCCAGAAGGATGAAATTGTGATGTAGGGTTCTTCCAAAAGTTAACCTCTCCCTCTGATGGCTCTGGACATTCCTTGGCTGGTGCCTGGGTGCCTCTCAGCATTCCATCCCACATTGCATCTCTTCTGTATGCCTGCCTCATTTCTCCCCTCTTTTCCCTTTAGAAGGTCATGGTTGCATTTAGGCTGGACCTAGATAACCCAGCATGCACTTCCCCTCTCAATGTCCCATAATAATTCCATCTTCTGTTACAAGAAGATAACAGGTCCCAGGAATTAGAGATGAAGATATCCTTGGGGGCCTTGTTATTTTTTCCCCTTACCTGTCACATCTGTCCATATGTCATAAGAAATTGTCATAAAGATGACAAAGATTTTATAAGAAAGTTTGTCTTTATTGTAAAGTAAGTGAGGAGACACCCAACTTAGTTTGTTAGGATTAATGACAAAATGCATAGAAGATGATCGCCTAAAGTGTAACCCGCCATTTGAAAAAACAAACAAACAAACAAACAAAAAAACGAGGTGATTTGAAATAAGGAATGGGGTCATTGAAAATACAGTACACTTACTTACTTTTCAAGTTATCCCAACACATTCAGCTCTAAGGTTGAATATGTAAAATTCAAATACTACTGTTTTAACTGTATAATTGGAGCTGTGCATGGGGGGTGGGGAGGAGGAAGTCTTCTGCAATCAGAACTGAAACTCCTGTGAGAGAGCCACACTCTCCATTGTTGTGGGCTGAATTATGTCTCTCCAAAAGATGTGTCCAACTCTGCTGAAGGCAAGAGGCAGAAGGCAAGAAGAGGCAGTCAGAGTGAGAGGATGGAGAGATGCGTAGCTAAAAGATGTCTTTGGCACATGACGTCACGCCATCACCACACTCATGAACTCTCTGTGCTCATCTGCACAAGAGCTGCACGAGATTAGGTTGTCAGTGTTCCATCCCAGATGAGGAAGGGACAAATTAACCTGGGGGACTCTAACAGTTAAGCTTAGTGGAGGAGGCAATGCCATTTTCTTGAGCGATGTAGCTACCATGATGTACCACAGCCACCACGTTGTGGCAAGTGACTTCTTACTTATGCAAGTGGAGAGAAACTCAGTAGGTCACATACAGAAAGTGGACATGAATGTACAAAAGAAACGTTTTTGGAAGAAATGGCTCGGGGTGGGAGGGAACCCTAATGTTTATTACAAAACATGTCTGAAATTGTTAAAGGGGAAAAAAAAAACCTTTAAAAAGGTAGGCTCAAGTCCTAATCTTAGATGGCCACACATATGGGATTATTTTGATACCGAGCCTTGGAAGATGTAATTGAGTAAAGATGAAGTTCTGAGTTAGGGATGGGAGCTGATGCAGCACTTGGTATAAGCATGGGGGTGGAGCTGGGTGTGGACAGGTCCGATGCTACATGGCTGCAATCCCAGAGCTAGGGAGACTGAAGTTAGAGAACCTAGAGTTTGACGCCAACTACATAGTGAGACTCTCTTACAACAAACAAGAATAGGATGGGGCAGAGTTTGTAGTCATGCTATGGAATGCTGAAGGTTGCTGGTCAGATTCCAGAAGATATCAAGAAGCAAGCAAGGGAAAGTATTCCCTGAGGCCTCAGGGGGTGTGGTGGTTTCAGTGAGAATATCCCTCACAGGCTAGATGACTGAATACTTAGGACTCAGTTGGTGGCACTTTTTAGGTAGACTTAGAACAGGGCTTCTCAACCTATGGGTTGAAACTCCTTTTGGGGGTGGGGGGCGTTGAACGACCCTTTCACAGGGGTCACCTAATACCATCGGAAAACACAGATATTTATATTACAATTTATAACGGTAGTAAAATTACAGTTAGGAAGTAGCACCAAAAATAATTTTGTGGTAGAGGGTCACCACAAGAAGAGGAAGTGTACTGAAAGGTCACAGCACTGGGAAGGTCGAGAACCACTGAGGTAGAAGGTGTGGTCCGGCTGGAGAATGTGTGCCCCTAGGGATGGGCTTTCAGGGGTCAAAGCCACATGCCATTTCCGGTTCATCCTCTGCTTCTTCCTGTTTGTGTCTCTGGATGTGGACTCTCACCTTTACATTTGCCACCGCGGCGCCTGCCTGCTGGCATGCTTCCCCGTTGTGGTGGTGATGGACTTATATCTCTCTGGAGAGGTCAGTCCAAATCATCTTTTCCCGTTATCAATTGCCTTAGTTGTGGCGTTTTATCACAGTAACAGAAAAGTAACTAGTACAGAGGTCCTAAGAGGTCACTGTCTAAAACTATGACAGTGATATCTGGGTTGTACTGGAGACCCTGAAATCTTTTTTTAAAATTTGATTTCTTTTTTTAAAAAAATTTTTATTAAGATTTTTTTTATTCATTTTACATACCAATCACATATCTCTCTCGTCTCTCCTCTCCTCTTTTTCTCTCTTCCCCTGATTCCACCTCTCCCCCCCCAACCCACCCCTATTCCCTCCTACAACAAGGTAAGGCCTCCCATGAGGAGTCAGCAGAGTCTGGTACATTCAGTAGAGGAAAGTCCAAGCCCCTCCTCCCCTTGCCTCAAGGCTGTGCAAGGTGTCCCACCATAGGCAATGGGATCCAAAAAGCCTGCTCATGCATGCACCAGGGATGGATCCCGATCCTACTGTCAGTTGTGATCAAGCTACCCAACTGTCTCGCTTATGCAGAGGGCCTAGTCCAGTCCGGTGGCGGCTCTACAGCTGTTGAGACCCTGAAATCTTGAACATACCAGAGCTATGGGTTATCTGCCCAAGGACAGATATACACACGGAGTAGAACCATCCTGAGAGAGATGTAAGCTGTAGGCAGCAAAGCTGGAGGGACAGAGCCATTTAAGCCATTTGACACGTGTTGCACAAATCTTAAAAGTTCTTATTAATAAAATCAAACCTGAAGCTAACTATTGGGGTGAATGCTGGAAGATCAGAGAAGCAGAACAAGCCACAGCCACCTCGCCTCGCCAGTTCCTCAGCTGATCCTGTTTCCTCAGACTGGATGCCTCTCAGCTGAACTGTGCTGCTCAAAAGCCTAAAAGCTTCACCAGGCTCTAGTTCCTGGTCCTCACGCCTTAAATACCTTTCTGCCACCACCTCTTGGGATTAAAGGCTCCTTTTACTACGCCTGGCTGTTCCAGTGTGGCCTTGAACTCAGAGAGATCCAGATGGATCTCTGCCTCTGGAATGCTAGGATTAAAGGCATGTGTGCCACCATTTTCTGGCTTCTGTATCAAGTGGCTGTTCTGTTCTCTGACCCCAGATAAGTTTATTAGGGTGCACAATATTTTGGGGAACACAATACCACCGCAGATACCAGCTATGTCATTATGTTTGCGCTGATGAATCTGGGCTTTACTTTGTTTTGGTAGTTTTCCTCACGGTTCCTGATAGTTTTATGGCAACTTGAAGCATGCTGGAGTCATTTGAGAGGAGGGAGTCTCAATTGAGAAAATGCCTCCAGATTGGTCTGCAGGCAAACCTGTAGGGCATTTTCTTAATTACTAATGTGTTAATCATTAATGTGGAGGGCTCAGGCCATTGTGGGTGGTACAACCCCTGAGCTGGTGGTCCTGGGTTCTATAAGGAAGCAGGCTGAGCAAGCCATGCGGAGCAAGCCAGTAAGTAGCATTCCTCCGTGACCTGACCTTTGCATCAGCTCCTGACTCCAGCTTCCTGCTTTGAGTCCTCCCCTTACTTCCCTAGATCCTGTAAGATAGAACAGACCTTTTCTTTCCTAAGGTGATTTTAGTCGCAGTGTTTTATTACAGCAGTAGAAGACCTAAGACACTCAGTATGTCCCCGTTTTTCCCTTTTGGAATGGTAATGTATATTATGTGCTACTGTATGTTGTAAGTATGTCTTCCGTAGGCTCAGATGTTTGAATACTTGCTCCCTAGTTGGTGGTGCTGTTTAGGTAGGTTTATGAGGCATGGCCTTGCTTGAGGAAGTGTGTGTGTGTGTTGGGGGGGGGGTCTAAAGTCATGTATCATTTCTAGTTCACTCTCTGCTTCCTGCCTGTGGTTCAGTTGTGAGTTCTCAGCTGTTCCCGTCACCATCAATGCCTGCCTGCTGCCACACTTCTGTCATAGTGATGGACTCAGATCCTTATGGAACCCTAAGTCCAAACCAACTCTCTCTTCTGTAAGTGGCCTTGGTGATAATGTTTCATCCTAGCAATAAAATGGAAACTTTACAGAGCTTTGAGGTTCTTTAAACACCTTCATTTCAGAATTTTGACTTCTCTATCTGTGGAAGAAAAAGAAGACATTTCTATTTTTTAAGCCAATCAGTTTGTAGCACTAAATTTCTGTGATCCCAGGAAACCAATGATGCCTATATGTTGGCATGTGCATGGACATACATAGGCATGTTTGTGTGGTTATGCATACGAGAGAAATTATCATCTCCCTCAAATTTCTGTTACCTAACTTCATGAGTTTTGAGAACTGAACTTTTAAAGTAAGAAATATGTGTCACATGTGATATTTAGATTGTAGCGCTGGCTTCGAGGTAGCTCTTGCGATATGTCCTTTTTGCATGAAGTGTTATTGGTAATATGTTGGTCCTAGAATGATCATCCACAGGATCTTTCTTTTCTTTTTCTGACTATACTAATAGTCAATATGGTGGCAGTGGACAGGAAGCTGCCAACAAAATTACAAACATGGCTTTACATGACTAGGGAGCAAGTGACCGATGAGTTGGAGGCCATGGAGATCCATATAGATGTTTCATGAAGACAAAATGCTCTGGGATCTGCTGGCATCCAGATGCGCTAATCCATGGTGTCCATGCTACTTTCTGTGTCAACCTCTGTATGAAACAGCGAGCATGTGTGCCAGAGACATTTCCTGGGCCGGAAACAGTTGGGGGTAAACTAATTTTCCTTCTTCCTTTCCAGTTTGTGCATTTCAGGGTGTGTCAGGGGTAAGCTCGGAGTCTACATGGGTAATCACACAATGCTGTGAATGAGTCAAGAGAGGCAGGAGTCTATACTGTAGACTGTCTTCCTGTCATTTTCTTGGATGTTTTAATATATTCCTGAAAAAAAAATTAAGGAGACAGCTTTATGTTTGCTATCAGCTTTCAGATCAACATAGGACCAAATTCTACTGCCTCCCATTTCTTCTCATTTTGATGTACATTCTCTTTTGGCCACTGGCCAGAGCAAAATACAGGAAATGATACATTTGTTCCTAGTCATAGCTTTTGTGCTGATATGGGAGACAGTTTTTAGAGTGACTAATCCTATTTCGTGTGTGTGTGTGTGTGTGTGTGTGTGTGTGTGTGTGTGTATGTATTCACATCAGAAGGGATTAATGTCTGTGTCATCTGCACTAACAGTGGTCAACATTTGCTGGCTTTCAAGACAGGTTTGTCATTCTCAGGGGCTTTCCTGGCCAATGATCCGTGTTTGTAGTCTCCAGCCTTCAGCAATGATTTATAATATGAATGTCAAATTAACTTTAACTAATCGGGTTTAATACCAACTGACTAAAACCAGATGTTAGGAAGCTGACTAGCTGCCTTCAGCTGATATGCAAATGTCAGGAAAAATCCCAGCCCATCCTAAAGAAAAAGCCCGAGAAGAAATGTTTGCTCTGACGTTCAAGGAGGAAAACATTTCAGATGTCTATAATTCTGAACTCCTTTCGGTAAATAGGTTGATTAAGCAGGAAAAAAAAAAAAACCTTTTTGAAAAATATGTAGCAGCCACTCGGTGTTTTCAGCAGTCATTCTTGGTTCCCAGGTGAAAGCTGGTGGGGAGAAAGAACACAAATCTCAGAGCTGTCAATATTCCATTGCATTCTGTTGCATCTGCTACTCTGAGCTGGCCTCAGCCAGAGAGCATGCAGATGAGAAACATCTCACAGCCTGGTGCCTGGCAAGCACTGGAAGCTGTCTGGTGAACTGGCATAAATTGAGCCTGTCTTGGCTATAGATTGGTAAAAGCGGGTAGGGCGTCTCACACCTGTCCTTGCAGTATGGTCCACCCCAAGTCAAAGGACAGACCTTCCCTCCCAGAAAGACCTTCTATCCGTTCATTTTGAAGTTACAGATTGACTGAAGAAGAAAGAAAGCACAGTTGCTTTGGTTTGGACAAATGCCATGCAATTAGCTTGAAATTGGGCCGGTGAACAGCACACAGACTAAATTATTGTTTAATAGTTTGCAATAAAGAGAGATGTTTGGTTGCCTTCAAATCTGACTCTGAAACAGAGTGTGAGGTATGAGAGTGGGACATTAAAGCGTAGGACAAGCCATTGCTGGGTGAAAGATTAGAGCGAGAACTCCAAGCCATGTATAAACACACAGCTCACACATTAAAGTTCCTGGGGCCTGGGGAGATGGCTGAGTGGATAAAGGGCCTGCTATTCAAGTTGATGACCTGAGTTTGGATCCATATCACACTCATAAAAGCTAAGTGCTTGGCTGTGGTGGCACAGGCCTTTAATCCCAGTCCTCAGTAGGAAGAGGCAGGCAGATCTCTGAGTTCAAGGCCAAGCTGGTCTACAGAGTGAGTTCCAGAACAGCCAGAGCTACACAGAGAAACCTTGTCTCAAGTGTTTGAGCTATGTGTGTTATAACACCAGCATGGATGACAGGCTGATCCTAGGAACTCACTGGCCAGCCTGTTTAGCCAAAATGGGCAGCTTCAGTCTCAATGAGAGATCTTATCTCCAAAATCAAGGTGAAGAGTAACATACACATGAAGGACTAAGTGCATTCACACATAAACACATGCACAGCTATATTTGCAACACACAGAGGCATGCACACTCACAACAGTAAAGTAAAATAAAAAAAAAGCCCTTGTACTCGAAAACATGAAATATCTTTAATGTAGCGAATGTCATGGTTATGAAAAGGGAGAGTGGTTCCAATTTTCCCCACACATTTTGCGAATCGTTTATATTATTTATCTATTTTTTTCTGCCCAGTCAAGTCAGTGACACTTTTAACAAGGACACATTTCATCTAAACCAGGTGAATGGAAGAGATTGGACCTGCTGGGCTAATGATACAAATAGAAATGAAGACACTTCATGGGCAAATCACAGTGAACCACATGTATACCTTCCTCTTCCTTTTACATAGATGCTTACTGTAACATTTGCAGTAATACCAGATGATTGGAAAGATGTGATATGGTCCTAGAATAATTCAGCTTGGCGTTTTATTCTGTGACATACTCCGCGTTATCAGGCATCTGAAATCAAACACAATGCTTAGAAGCTGAACTGTCATAAAGTCAATGGTGTGAAAGCAGAGTACCTGGAGAGGTAACCACAGTGCCTTTGTAGTTCGAGATTTTCAGTTTGAGATATGCTACTCCTCACTCACAGGGGCCACTATTTAACCTTATCTCAATTCGGACACCTCTAAGTTGATCACCTGAACTTGATGGTAAGACTGCAGCGTGACACGTGTTTCTGTAGGTTCGATCTGGAATGTTGTCTGCCAAAGACTCATGTGTAATGGTCTCGGAACCAACTGTGCTGGCAATCAGGGGCACTGTCGGAGGTGGTGAGGCCTTCATAAGGTAGAGCCTTGTGGTTGGGTTTTAAGTCACTGAGATGTGCCTCTAAAGGGTCTTCCAGGCCCTCAGGCCAATCTCTTTCTCTTTGCTTATTGGCCTCAACCAAGCGAGCAAGCTTGTTCCACCATGCATTCTTTGCCAGAACACGCCAAGCTACAGGCCAAAACAATGTGCCAGCCAATCATGGCCTGACACCCGTACTGTGAGACATAATTAATATTTATTCCTTTCAAGGTGATTCTCTCATGTAGATTGTCACGGAAGCTGCTTCGTAAAGCCTAAAACAATACCGAGCCCATTATAATGGCTCATTAGGCGTTGGACTGAACCAGTGTATTGCACCTGCTTAGACACTAATTTTCAGACGTCTCACATAGAGCTTGAACATCATTTGGGAGTGAAGCCATGATGTGGATGCAATTACTAAGGGCTTGTTTGGTTTTGTCTTTTATTTGTAGGAAAAACCAAAAGTACGTAAACTTGGTTTGGCCCATGTTCATTCTTAGCATACGTGGCAATGTTCAGTCTACTCTCCACTGCAGGGACTTAGAGTTTTGAATTTATTTTAGGTTCCATCCATAAGACACATTTGTACACTATTTGTAAAACACGTGGAGGGAAGAAGCAGTTGGCGATCCGTTCATACAAGTCCACTGGAGCTGACTGTATACCTTTTTGATCAATTATGTGGTCAGTGGTTCCAGATCAGCCATAGTAGACATGTTTACAGGATGACAAAAATGGCAAGTCTACATATAAATCTGTTTCTGACATGTCATCTGAATTAATTATCAGCCATTTCTATACTCAACTGGGTAGGAATAACAGCCCTTTACATGTGCTGGCAAGTAGACAATTGGGGGCTGACAGAGTAAGATTTTTGTATTGGCCTCTGGCTGTCTCCCTGATAGTCACCACTTGTCTCAGTGCTATGAACATGTGGTTCCATCGTGGTGTTTAAGTGGAATTCCTGAGCTGATTACTCTTGCAGCCAAAATAAGGTTCATCTTCCTCTGTGAGCAATTTTTTCTTCACCTGAAACAAACAGCTGACCTGTACAAATGAGAACTTTCTCTGCTTTTTGCCTTTCAAATAACTTTGTAAACATCAGTTATCTGTCCTGCCTAAAATACCTAGGATGCTTTTTGACATTCTTGTGAAAGTGTGAGAATACATTATCACACATACACCCCCCCACACACATACACACCACATAAAACGCACACAATACATCTATGAATATAGGTCTAATGATCTTTTCTGGTGTGTTCCTGTGCTAATGCAGATGGAACCCAGAGCTTCACACATACTGCATAAGAGCTGTGCCACTGAGTTGATTAACAACCTCAGTCCCAGTCTGGTTATCTTGACAGAAATCATGTAATCCTGAAAATAAATAAAAGTATTTTGAAATATCAGTGGTACCATCCTCTGAGCCTATCTGCGAAGATACACAATTGAGTTTGTCCGAACCTGGAGATAAGTTCACGGATGTGGAAAGATATAAAACCAGTAACACAATACCCTGGTGGAATACTTGGGTTTGAAGACTGCCATTTATAGGTTTGAGGAAGCTTTACAACAATGAATAATGAGTGTTAGCATCTTGAGAATGGAAGGTCCTCTCTTTTGGAGGTTAGAGAACCAACAACATATTGTATTTAAATAAATCTAACTCCAGTAGAACTAAGCTTACAAAGCTGTAAAGGATCCAGATTTACAGAATAAACAGTGAAATTCTTCTACAAAAGTAAAAGTTGTGATCCTTTCTCTTAAAGAAATTATAAAAGACATATATATAAGCTACAAAGCTTCAAATCTCTTAAGAAAAAAAGATATGGGAACATTGACCTATAAAAGGATTGCTTCAGGATGAATCATAAAACTTTATTTGGTTATGTTTTAGTTAGATGTTATTTTATAAGTACATATTGGTTATAGAGAGTAACAGGTTTTATTGTGATATTATCATGCATGCATGTAACATATATTCATCATTTTGATGTGTCCCTTCGCCTTCCTGCTTGTTTTCTCCCCTCTCCCCTTCAGTTCTACATTACAGTGTTGAATAATACCTCATTTTCTGCATGGACTGTGTTTTTTTGTGTGTTTTGTTTTTATATATAATCACTTCCTGGAGAGATATTTTGATTGCTTCCAAATTTTGGCAATTCTGAGTACGACTTCTGCGTATGCTTGTGTGTGATTTTGTGTGGACCTGGGATTTCAGGTTGAGGAATGTATGGCGGAAGAGAGAAGCTCGTGATGTGGAAGGCCAAGGAACAGGGCATTGGTGCTCCATTCTCTTCTTGTCTGGGCTCCAAGTCCATAAATGAAATGGTGTTACAGACATTCATGGTGGATGTCCCCCAGTTAATTCTCTTTGGAAATGCCCTCACAGAAACACTTAAAAGGATGGCTCACCAATCTTCTAGGTGATTTTAAATCCAAGTCAAGTTGACAACGAAGGTTAATCATCTCAGTGGGTTTAAATAATATCCTCCCCAAATCCATGTCTATTGGGATCACAGAACATAGCTTCATTTAGGAATAATATCTTTGTCAGTGTGATTAGTCAAGAACTTGAATATAAAATCACCCTGGACTTAGGGCATCCTAGGAAAAGAGGGTAAGTCATATGGAAACTGATGTAGGAAGCATTTTCTCTTAGAGCACTTAAGGGAAATAAAGTCATGTTGATACCTTGATTTTGCTCATATGGTTTCATGAATCTGATTGAATTAATCTTTATTTCTTTTTGTGAGATGTTGTTACAAGGGTCCTACAGAACCAATGACATCAAATAAACAAGAAAATATTATTTGTGAAGTTGTATCTTATACTAGTTGTTCTAGAAAGTTAATATCCTAGAATAAGTACAGATTGAAGATTTCTTGAAGAAAAAAAAATCCTCTGATATATAAGTGGAACTATGATAAAAGATTATGAATTAACAAACAGTTTTGTAAATGTCAATTATTCTGCTAAAATTTGTCATGCATAAAATGCCTAGAATACTTTTTACTTCCTTGTGAAAAATCTGAGACTATATTATGATATTTACAAACACATGCATGCACACACCATATACAGAATATTCCACATAGAAAATCGATGTGTGAAATCTCAGTATAGGAGTGGCATACAGAGGTGTAGGATCTTTTCTAAAGGATCATTTTATTTTGAGTATGAAGAGTGAGTAGGAAAACCAAAGAGGAAATAAGAAGGAAACAAGAGATAGATGATGAACATTGCTAAAGTCTCCCCAGGACATCTGGACTTTAATCTGGTCACTCAAAGCCATTGAATGGTTCTAGAGAAAGAAACAACATGAAAACTTTGGCCTGCTACTTATGAATGCAATGTGGAAGACATATCAAAGGGGGTATATCTAAGGTCCAAGAGATAGCCAATGAGACTCCTGTCTGACACAGAGCAGCTAGAACAGTGCCCTGGGCCCAGCTAATGGTGTATAATTGGACTTTGATTTGTGATATGTACTAATCATATTAGTAACAATTGTCATCATATTTATAGTAATAAATGAAAGTGCTGAAGGCTATTACAGGTAGATACTATATCTACGTGTTCAGTTAATTCTACATACTATTGGCGCCTCTATTTTATTAAAAAAACTGGCACTAAATCTTGTAAATGTTAAACTTGTAGATGATTATGCATGACTAAGGTATAATATAAATATTTTATAGTACACACTGTGACCAAGAGATACAGAAAATTCCTAGTGAGGTAGTGATGTCACTTGATGGAGCAAGGGACAAGGGGGCAGGAATGGCTGGAGAAGAAGGAGAATGCACCGAGTTTGTGGTGCTTGTGAAACTTGGACTGAAATGGATAGAGAAAAGTGAGAAAAGGCTAACACACACAGCACAGCAGGGAGATACAGACTTGGGAGCCAATGCCATAAAGAAGTGCAATACAGATCTTGGGATGTTGCAGCATGGCTTGTGGACGGCATCGTGCATTATCCAGGGCAGGTTCCCAGTAATGCAGACACGTGGGAAAGTGATCTTTGAAGAGCCACGAGAGAAATTCGGAGCTACCAGAGAGGTGAAGATGCTTGACTATGTTTAAATAATTATGAAGAGAAGACAGTGAAGGTGATTGTGATGCAAACTTGGGGAAAGGGAGTGTTTTAGACAGAATGTCTCAGGAAGGCTGGGGATGTGAAACTTGCTATGAACACGGGGGTTTGGCTTAAATAGGAAACATTTCATCCATTTCAATGGGAGTGCCCTTGAACTATGGAAGAAAGAGAGAGGGTATCTAATTTTGGAGGTTAAAGAGCAAAAGCAGAGTTAGTCATATTTTCTCCGTGAAGTAAGTGCAAGGATCCATGACAGTGTAGAAAGTTGAGAAATGCAGGTGCTGGCTATGGAAGGTCGTGGAACTGTGGAACTGTCCAATCTCATCAGTATTTATATGTCAGAGAGAAGGTGAGGCCCTGGAATGGAATAGAGCAGTCTTCCCAGTGGAGTGATTTTCAGGCAGATTAGACACTGGGCTAACCATACTAGTATTTTGTTAGGTGGATGTTGCGAAAGTATAAAGCAATGGACAAAGGCTGAGGATGTTGGCAGAAACATTAGCCAAGTCTGTGCAAGAGCTATGGGCTAATAAAAATGTGGAAAGGACAATAAGTAAAAAGGCAATAATTGTGAGTATCTCTTCTAGACCTACTACTAGCTAATGGGGCCATGGGATGAATATTTCCTAAATTCTCTGGACTCCAGCTTTCCATGTCTATGAAGTGAGAATTGAAGTAAATGATTGATCTCTAAGATCTAGTCTGGCCTGAAAGGTATGTGAGTCTGTCTACTCAGGAGTAGTGAAAGAAGGAAGGATGGACCTGATGAGTGGAAGTGGGCTGTGAATTCATGGGAGATTTCGGACTCTCAATGATGATTCCTGATGGGATTTCTGCACAAAGTAAAATTTACTGTTGAGATTCAGTAAATCCTCAGAACTGTTGTCTCAGTCTTACTAGAAAATAAAGAAATGGGCAATGCTTCAACCTCTGTAACAGCATGTATCTTCTTGTCCTGGAATCCATAATGAGATTTATAAGGACAGTGGGATTTTGCACATGTCCCTGATGGAGGAAGGATGTGAAGAAGATGATGGAATTGTAACTATGAGACTCCTCACTAGCCATCTCCACCCATACAGGAAATGACAGTGCCTTACTTTATGAGAGGATGGTGAATAATTTGGTAGAATGCTAGCAGCCCCATATTAGCCATGTAGGTTATAATTCATTTTTCAGTTGGTCATGTTCTCATATAAACTTGATAAAGTGAGTAAAAAGGCACAGGACATTAAAAGGTAAAGAGTTTTTGCTGTTGTTGTTAAAGGCTTTGAAAGATGATTTTTTTTTTGAGGAGCGCTGGGCAGAGGGGAAAGGAATTCAAGAAATTCTGACTAGTTCTTCATGTTACCATTGTCACATTAAGTAAATTTCTGTAAAGACTGGAGATGAGGACCTCAGGTTATAAAGAATCTCGCCAGCTGTATTTATGCTGAGTGAAGACAGCTGTTTGGAGGGCCTGAGCCCAGTCCTCCATCAGTATGGATGACCTCTGTTCATGACTGATGACATGTCAGTAGATCTGATGGCACTTTTTAGGAATGAAACATTCTCCTGTGTAATGGAGTGTAACTGACATGACCTCCACATATTATGGCTCACTCCAGGAAGACTCCCGAGAAGGACATGAAGTGAAAAAGAAACAGGACTTCTCAAGTACAAAGTTAAAGACTTTTTTTTAACGTGTGAAAGGCAGATGATGGTTTTATTAATAGTGAAGGGTAAGAGCTGAAAGATCTGAATGTTTAGCTAAACCTAACCGATTTCTCATTTCACTGTGGATAGAAATAACCATCCTGAGGTATTTCCATAACCTCATTTTCAGCCAGGAACCAGAAAGAAGAAGAAGAAGAAGAAGAAGAAGAAGAAGAAGAAGAAGAAGAAGAAGAAGAAGAAGAAGAAGAAGAAGAAGAAGAAGAAGAAGAAGAAAAGCTCTTCCCAAGCAGTTTATAAACTAAAAATAAAGATGACAAAAAGTCAGATTCAGATTAAATTGGAAAAGCTAGTTATTCAGAGAAACAGCTCCATCCTCCTGAGACAGAAATACGTGGGTGACAGTGGGGGAGGCATACATATTTACTGATACCCACAGAAGGAGATCACACATGCCCAGCTTTGGCCAAGACACATCAACACAAGAGCAACTCAATTTGGTAATGAACACTGAGTGTTAATGATTCCCAAGCAGTTGCTTTCTGGTGAGCAAAAAGAACCTAAAGTGCCCACTGCTACTCATCCTGTCTCTTCTGGAGCATCTTCCAGGGCCTTGGTAAGCTAAGACAGCAAAGCATAGTCCCAGGTCCGCTTAGTTTGTTTTCGAGGGTTAACATTACATTTCATAGTATTTCGTTCAAATACTTTTTTTTTTTTTTTAAATTTTGAGAATGGTGCAAACATAGCCCAAAGTCTTTGAGTTTTGCTCCTCATAGTACTAGCCTGTCAGATTCATCTTAAAATATGATCTATAACAGGAAAAAATTCTGTGTCTAAGGCTGTCCTGGTAGAATTGTGCCTTTACAAATGAAAGCAACATTGTAGACTGGGAAAGTGTTGGCACTGGGAATTGGCTAATGGTGTTTATAGCCAATGACACAAAAACATTCCATTCCATCCATCATTCCATCGATCCATCCATCGATCCATCAATCCATCCATCCATCCCCTTCCTTCTTTCCTTCTTTTCCTTCTTTCCTTCCTTCCTTTTCCTTCCTTCCTTCCTTTCAATTCACTTACTAGCTCATTTGTTTAGCTTTATGCTTGACAATGTAAAAATATGGTTCCTGACTTTTAGGAGTTTTTTTATTTAACTAAGCATTATATAGTTATGTATAATCTAATAATTTTAATTGAATGAGATGAATGTTAATAGAAAGTGCTGTATTATATAACATGTATTCTATATGCATTTTAGGTAGATCACACACACACACACACACACACAGAGAGAGAGAGAGAGAGAGAGAGAGAGAGAGAGAGAGAGAGGCTGATCTAACTGTGCCTTGGGATGGAGGACTTCAGGGAAGAGATGACAAAGTATATTTGAAGGTTCCAGGGAAATCATTGCTGCTGCAGTGATCTCCAAACAGGGGAGAAGAGGTGGATCCAACGTGTCAACCTGAGAAGGATTTTGTCTTCTATCCCGCCTAAAACAGAACACCACTAAAAAAAACTTCTTGAAATTGACCACTTGACAAGAGTTTGTTTGTTTTGAAACAAATAGCGTTTACTAACCACAGTCTCCAAACCATGGCAGTCAACTGTTGCCATCTTAGGTGATATACCCGGATTTTTTTTTAAACATTTACTTGTCTTTTTGGTAGCACTGAATCTCTTGGGTTCTAGGTTCTGCTCTTTGTTTGTTTGTTGCCTAATTCGCTGAGGCTGAGAATTGACAATTCACAACTTGTGAGCATGCGAATAGTGTTGGATGCTTTCTGGCTCTCTCTCTCACAGGAGAGTCCGCTGCTGCTGTTGCAGACTGTGAGTGGAGGGTCACTTTTGGGTCATTCCTCCCTGTAGTGTCCCAGGGAAAAACAGTGATACCCCGATCTCTACAGGGCTACATCCTGTATCGACATCCCAGTTGCTGCCAAAGTACAAGCAAAAGGTTGGGGGTGGGGGTTGACTTTTAGCATCCAGACAACCCACAGAACTTCATTGCTTATGCTCCAACACTTTGGTGTAGCAACTGGGAACTTGGAGGAGACTGAGAAGTTCTGAGTGAACGCATATTGTTGGACACGGACATGGGGCATGTCAAGGAACAGTGCCTTAGCTCCATTGGAGAGGCAAAGCCTTCTTCAAGTCAAATGTTGACAGTGCGTGCAGAAAATGTCCACTCCAGCTGTTCCTCTTCCGATATTTACTACCTGAAGACAGGTCTCCTTCAGAGACCTCTACTACTGAGATGAGCTAGTCTTGTCTCCTTGTTCAGCTGTATGTAGCAATTCTGCATCCTTGTTTATCTGTATGCAGTGACTCCACTCCTTCAGATATATTCAATAAATACTTGGAGCTTCCAGGTTGCTGAGTTTTCTCCATCTGAGAGCCTGGTTCATCTGAATCCAGCTTTTCTCTTTGTCTTTTCTTTATTACTTTGCTACCCAGCTGGGTCAGTCCCTGAAGCTGTGTTGTATGTGGCAGGGCCTAAGAAGCAGGATGAATGAAGGACCAGGGTATGAGAAGGAGTCACCGGTCTGATCGGAGAACAAGCAGGGTACTTAAAATATAACGATAATAATTATATTCATGCATATATTTGAAAGTCAATCCAAGAATGCACTGTTTGTGCTTATGTCTCCCCCTTTCAGACCTCAGAGAAGGCCAGTGATTGATTAAAGTATTCCTTAAAGTACCTTTTTATATAAGGACAAACTGAAATCAGAATAGATCATGAGAAGAAACAGAATGTGGTGCCCTCATGATGTCGAGTGAATTGGTTTCCAATGCAATGGCCCATTCAAGAGGACTGAGTGTTTGGCAAACTGGGATATGACGAATTAATAGTGGTTAGTGGTCCTCAGTGTGAGGACCACAGCAAATGCCATCCAGCTTCTTCCCGAACAACCAACAATGATGAAAACATGGCAGTGCACATCCATCTGAAACTATTAAAACGTTAGTCTCAAAATACTTTCATTACACGTTTCTTCACTCTGCTCTGTTTGTATGGTGGCTGGTGTCCAGCCCCCAAGAACAAATACATTTTCTGATGGTCCTCCATGAGTAAGTCTAGATATAGATTTAAAGGAGCTGTTGTTTCTTACCCAGAGTTCCTGGCATACACAGCTGGAGTTCCTTGTGTCGTTCGCTGTGTGATTGGATATTTGCAGTCCTACAATGTCTTGATTTAGTCTGTCCACAACTCTCTTGAGGGACATCATATAGCACAGAGCTCTGCTTAGAACATGATAATGACATTCTTTATTTTTATTTTTATTTTTTTGAGACAGAGTTTCTCTGTGTAGTTTTGGTGCCTATCCTGGATCTTGCTCTGTAGACCAGCCTAGCCTTGAACTCACAGAGATCCACCTGCCTCTGCTTCCTGAGTGCTAGGATTAAAGGTGTGCGCCACCATCGCCCAGCTCGATAGTGATCTTCTTTACTTGATAAATATTGTTATTTTGGATAAGGCAATCTTTGGAGGATATAACCAAATTGCAGGATTCGTTTTCTCAAACTTTCAAAGCCTCTTCAAACATTGAAGGAGTGATCCTCTCTCCTCTACAGGGAAAATCTGCTAAGTCCCTGAGTTTTCTGCTCAGGTTTAGACCACGCAGTGTGTTCATATTTCAAATAACATCTAAATGGAACAATTAAATTACCAACCCCTAGGTCCACATTCAAAGATGAGACTCCTTTCGCATTCTGTGAGCTTTGGCCGGCTCTGGGAAAGCAGTCTGTCTTTTTAGGAGCAGTGACATTTTGTCTCCAGCTTGTTTATGCTCTCCAGCAGCCAGGCACTCGGGTTTTGATGTCTTTAGCTATGGGCAGGAGAATAAGGGGGGAGAAGTAAGAAGATAGATGCTCTTCCCTTGTCCTCCTGCTTGTAAGCTGCCTTGATGTTCCCGGAGAACTTCAAAACGTTCGTTTTGTCTCCTGGGCAGTCCGCTGCCTTCTGTCGCGCTCTTCCTGAAGTCTCCTCACGGCACTCAAAGATATAGCTGTCCTTTTCCACAGTCACTTCAGATCCTGGCTGCAGGGCCCGGATGTGGGGCAGCTCCTTCTGTCCTGATACTTGACAGACCTCTGTTTTCCTGAGAATCAAGGCCTTTTGGGGAAGTGGAAAAAAAAATGCAGGTGAACTCTAGCTGAACAGACCCTTCCACGTGTGTCTTTGCCTTTGACCTCCTCTGGTGACCTCTAGTCCCCTCTGGATCAGTGTTGCGTGCTTTACAATACCAGCGCTCACGCGGGGACTCTGGAGTCCTATTGAATCTTCTTCCTCTTTTGGCCTGAGCCCAAGGACAGGAGCTTGACCTGCTGCAAGGGTGGGGCCCGAGGCTTTTGGACTTGAAGCAGCCCTCTCCAAATTGCCGTTCACCAATCTTTTCTTTAGTTACTCCTTTCAACAATTGTTTCTCAGGGAGTCCGGAGCCTTTGAACCTGCTCTAGGTCACTTAATTAGAAACTTCTGCTCTCCAGTCCTACAGCTCACTTCGGAACTGGGTGTCTCCCGTATAAAGTCACTCAAATGGAAAGCTTCCATTTTATCTCCTATCTGTGCTTCTTTGAAACCCAGCCTGAGATCAAAATTAATTTTCTTAGCATCCTCAGGACTCTATACTTCTCTGAGAGAACTGTTTCACACGTTAATCTTCATGGGACTAAGTGTGTTCATAAGGAATAATATAAAATTGCCATGTTTTGTATTTATTAATTCTACTTAAGACTTATTTTAAAGAGCTTGAAGATTCAAATGATATATAGTCTTTAAAAAACCCATGTTTCTTCATTTTGAGTAGAAAAGAAGAAACTTGGAGGCGTCATATCTGATCTCAAGGCACATCATAGACATATAGTAACTAAGACCCATACATTTATAGCTACATTTCTTTGAATCAAAGTACCAAATATACACACTAGAGAAGGGATAGGACCTTCAATATATGGTTCTGGGAAGACTAGATATATTTAAATATTTAATACTAGGATTATTAAACTACTAGAATAAAACACAAGAGAAACACTTTAATTAATCAGTATAGCCAAATATATTTTGGATAAGACTCTAAGAGCACAGATGATAAATCCAAAGGGTGGGAGAAAATATTCGTGAACTATTCATCTGACAATAATTAATATCTGGAACAGAAATATTCTGGAAAAATGAACAAATGGTATGCAGAGTCATTTCTCAAAAGTAGGTGTAAATGGTGCTGGAGCTGAGGGCTCAGTGAAGAGCACTTTCTGCTCTCGAAAGGACACGGGTTCAGGTCCCAGGGCCCACCCACATCAGGAGGCTTACTGTTACCAGTGACAACATATCTGGGAATTACTTTCTGGCCTCTGTGATCATTGCATAAATATGGTGCATATACAGACAAGCAAGTCCATGCACACAAATATATTTTTAACAAGTAGACACAAGTGACCCACAAATACTTGAAAAAATGCTCCATAATATAAACCAGTAAGTCAATACAAATCAAAACCACAGTGATATCTTATCCTAGTCAGAATGTCCATTATTATTATTATTATTATTATTATTATTATTATTATTTTAAATCAAAATAACAACTGTTGGTGAGAGTTTGGGCAAGAAGGAACCTTTTAGTACTGATGTAATGAATGTAAATTAATAGTCATTAGTAGAAAAAGTAAAAGGGTCTCTGAGAACTGAAACTTGATAAACTATAATACTTCTGGATACATATTAAAGAAATATCTGCTTTTTCAAGTGTACTCTTGCAGGCTTATTCCCAATGGTCAGCTTATAGGTGATTGGTGTCAGCTGGAGGGATGCCCGGCTCAAGAAAAGGTGGCACACATATACAATGGATGTATAGGAGAATGAAACCCTGCAAAGTGCAGCAAAACAAACTGGAAGATGTTACGCCGCGCAAAACTAGCCAGGCATACAACAATAAACACTATGTGTTCTCACTCATGGAAGCTAAAACAATTTGATTCCAAAGGATGAAATAAAAGAGAAATGACTATAAGCTAGTGCAGTGGTTCTCAACCTTTCTAATGCTGTGACCCTTTCATACAGTACTTCATGCTGTGGTGACCCCCTGCAACCATAAAATTATTTTTTTTGTTGCTTCATAGCTGTAATTTTCTACTGTTATGAATCGTAATGTATGTATCTGTGTTTTCCCAATGGTCTTAGGTGACCCCTGTGAAAGGGTCATGCGATCCCCATGGGGTCACAACCCACAGGTTGAGAACCACTGAGAGAGTGGAAGCAGAAGGGTGAGGGGATACAACTGGATACAGAGAGGAAGTTCCGTGTTCTTATGTGTCTACAGCACCGTGGGGGTGATTGTGGTTTCACAGAGTCTAGAGTGTGCATTGATGAAGAATTAAAAGAAAGGCATTTGAAAACTCCGAAACACAAAGAGATTATATGTATAAGGAGACAGAAAGCTAGTTATTTGGATCTGATCCAACATCGCATCTGCTGAATGATCACACCACACCACACCCCCAATGTGTACAATTATCCCCTTCGCAGGGAAAACAAATAGGGCATTCCGTCTAGTGGTTTCAGAATGGAGGCAAGGAGTGTCTCCTAGAGTCCTATGTCAGGAGGATAGATGGGCTAGGAAAGCACCCATTCCAACCCTGAGAACATAATTTTGAGGGTTGTGTTTACAACCCTGGGATGCCAATTATTTTCCAAATAAGGCCTTGGTCATGGCATCTATGCAAACATACACCAATGCATCCCCACCCTCTTCCTGTGTGCCTTCTGCCTGCTCTGGGGCAGTGAAGGGAAACGTAGTGCTGGTTTCCAGGGAGTTCGCTCCAATGGAAAAGGAATTCTTGGCTTTAATCCCATATAAATTACTTTTTAAATCCCACAAGAATATATTCCCATCTCCATATATAATCAAAAAGTCTTGAACTGAACTAAACTCATACCCAGAAGGGAACAAATCCCTGCAAGTCATTTTCCACCAACCTGTTTTTATCTCCCGGAATCCATTCCCCTACTTTGTGAAGAGATTCCTATGAATGTATGACTCAGTTCCTCCAGCAACTTGGGACTAAGATTTCCGAGACATATTTCAGAAACAGTTGCACACATTTCCAGTCTTCTTATTCACACAGCATTTTTTTTTGATACACTTCTGAGTGTTCTCCAAAGTCATTTCCTTCTTCATACCACTCCCCAATTTCCAAATCCCTTTCCTTAATATTTAGCCCTTTATTACAAAGGCATTGCATACTCATTAAAAAAAATAGACAAGCACAGTGACAGAGTACATTCATGATTCATCCAGTGATATCGACTATGAATGTTTTCAGCGTATTTTAAGATATTCCTTTAGAATGCACATGTTATTAATCTACCCATAGGAACCACATTTTAAATGCTATTATAACCAAGTGCGTTCAGCCAATGCAGCAGTGTTGGACTGGTTGCTGCAGATTCCCTTACTATAAATAAAGAAGAGAAGGAATAATTGGCTTTAAATGAATTGCATATATATGGAAAATACATATGAAGGAATTTTGAATACTCGTTTTGAACAAATGTTAATTTTAAACAAATGCTTTTGCTTTTGTCCCACGCTTTAGCACTTTCCTTAAGTTTGGTTCCCAAGGTTCCATTTTTGTGCTTTTATTCTCATGCATTTTTTTCTTCCAGTTGAACACATATGCATATATCACCCTGGAAACTTATTTTTTGGTTTAATAATATATCATGGGCATTATTTCATATCAAGAAGTATAGGTAAGGATCACTAAACTTCTGAATTGTAGACTTTGATTTTATTCCACAATAAAAATATGTCTACTTATTTATTAAGCTCGTGTGTCATGGGGACTGATCCATTGATTGTTTACGTTAAGCAGTCTCATGGGAATGACTGTAGCTGTAGATGGATATAGTGCCAAACAGCCTACTAAATCTGATCATCCAATTGTAAATTGTCCAACATCATCTGATACCTAGCCCTGTCAAGCTCAAATACTAAGATCTAAGGGCAGCAACTAACTACCTACATTGTTACTATGATTTTGCTTTTGCAAAGTATATAATGAAATAATAGCTTTCAAACTGACCAATGGAGTGCACATTTTTGAAGTGGTACTGAAGATGAATTTGGTTATCATGTTTAAAGAATTCTAAATCATACCTTTTCAGCTTGGATCTTTGGTTTGAAATTTATGATTATTTTCATTGTTGTAAAAGGACATTTTTCTTTGATCACCTCTCATTGATGAAAAATGATGTAAAACAAAAGATGAAAGTTAAAGAATTTTATTATAGTTAGATTTTTTTTTGTCTTCTTGATGTTTCCTCTAGAACAATAGGGAAGCTTCTGTAATCTAATTATTTAAAGATGGAAAAAAGTGCCTCAACCCTAGAAGACAGCACAGATATAATATCAAATAAACAAACAAACAACAAATCTAACCAAACAAAATTCTAAAAGACTTAAAGCCAAAACTGTGATCTTTTGTCACAATCACAACCAGGTCAGTGACTCTCAGACTTGGAGGATTTCAGTTCCCAGGAAAAAAAATCACCACGTTTGGAGACATTTACTGTTCCCTTTAGGAGTTGCTACTGGTGTTTTGTGAGTCGAGATCAGAGCTACTTCTGCTAAATGCCCTATAATGTGCAACACAGACTCTGATAACAAAGACCTTCCCAGCTCCAGATGCCAGCAGCAGCATGGCTGGGAACCCCCGGGGCTCAGCCATGCCAACTGATTAGGGAATGGATGTCTCTGCTTGGATGGTAGTTTGGAAGCCATCTGTCACGATTGAAACTGAGCCAGAAGTCCCTCTTACGTTTAAAACAGCAATCCTGTCCATTCCCGAGTTTCTCTGGATGACACTAGGTAGGTGGCTTGGTGCAGCCAATCCATGCTGGACAAATTACGTTGGAAAGAAACAGTCTGTTTACTCTGGACTTTCAGGTCATATATAACATTGAGTTACTACTTAGTATCAAAGGGCCAATTATACTTTGGCTTCATGTCAGCATACCATATTGCCATAGATCTGACAATTGCCTTAATCTCGAGAAAAAAAAATTCTCTTAAACTTTTATCCTATTTCTTCCTTCTGTGATGTTCTGGAAAAGAAAGGCGTCTATTGTTAGCAGTGATAGAGACATGCATAGAGAATGATTACACTGTGTGTGTCCATTGGCTGATGTCATTGATTGCTTCATTAGTAAATTTCTGTTCAGGTAGTGGCCTGTTCTTTTCTCATTAGAATGACTTTCACCCAAGTTGCTTTCTCATTTGACTGGTGGGCGACTTTCAGTGCTTATTAAGACTGTCTGAAGAGAGCTTTGGTGATCTTTACATCTATATAACATGAATAAATGGCCTTACTTAGTTGTTCTGAGGAGGAAGTCATATTAAACACATATGAGGGCTTCTGTGAATCACAGATGCTATAAAGTTTTGCTCTTCCCTGCTATTACTTAGCATTAAGAAAATACTTAATACTTACATTGTGGGTTTTTTTTTTTGACAGGTTCCTATTTTTTATTTTATATTGCAATTTGCTTGGGTTATAGTTACAGGTGTTCAGCCACTTGGTCAAATATCATTCTGGGTGTTTCTTTGAGAGTAATTGAAAAAAAATGAGATTGACATGCAAAATTAAAAACTAAGAAATATTGCCCTTTGTGGGTGGCTTATAATGATTATTAATGTGATTATTAATCTGGCTGGGGTTTGCTTAATCATCTGATGATTTGGGTAGAACAAAAAGGTTGAGATAGATGCCCCAGGTAAGAAGACTCCTCCTACCTGACTACCTGTGTACTGGGATATCAACTTCCTCCTACCTTTGGATCCACATGAAAGCATGTGCTTTGTATCCTTGAGCAGGCCTTCCTTCAGAGTAAGGCAGTACTGTAGTGGGTAGCCATTCCAACTTTGATGTGGAAGTTCCAACCCCTATTGAGGCTTCGGTAACTGTCATGCCTACAAAGCGAGGCCAAGGGAGGACCCTGAACACCCGAGATCCGGATGCGCAGACTCTCTTGGTTCCTGGACCCTGGACACTGGAGGTAGACCCAGCAGAGTTCTCCAGAGATCACCACTGGAGTGCGCCACACCTTTCCCAGACTCTGTAGACTATCCATTCACTTGTAAGCTACCCCACAAAATAAACTTCCCTTTTAACTAGGTAGAGTGGCCTTAATAATTTCACCAATACTGTACCATTGGCTCTCCTGCATCTCTACCCTGCCAACTTGCCCTGCAGCTCTTGGGGCATATCTTCTCTCAGAATCCCATGAGCCAACTGCTTCTTTTCCTATAGATAGGCAGACCCTTTTGAGTCTATTTGGAGAATTCAGACTAGTATATTATTTATCTAAATAATAATAATATCAATATTACTACTACTGATAATCATGCTAATGAAACATCACAGAACTTTGTTAATCACTATAGTGGATATTTGTTATCATTTCTGCTTAGCGTCTTTCTCCTTTTGTTTTGGAATTCCTCTTCCCAAGAGGAATCCTTTTGCTGTAACTCTTGTGAAATAAACTCAATTCCAACTGGAGGTCAAAGAGTGGACATGATGTATGAATCAATTCACCTCATCTTTTCTCTACCCATAGGGATTGGTTCAGTAATAGGCACACAATCCAAACAAAACTAATCAGAATCTTACTTTGGGCTTTCCTCCAGGATATTTTGGGAAAGGACTCTCTTTCCTCTCGGGTAGGATAAAAGCCAGTCTGAGAATGAATCCAGGAAGTGATGAACAGAGCCAAAAGATGGTGAGACAGAAACTTGACTTTAAGCTCCTGGAAGCCGCTGTGCCCAGAGGCAGAGTTACTTCTTAATGTTCCATTTCTCTTTTGTACGTTAGCCACTTTTAATTGAGTTTTGGACACTGAGAATGAATTAGTATAGCTTGTTATATTTGGGCACTCAAGTAATTTGAGTAAGCATACTCACATGAATCTCACTGAAGTTAGGTAAGTAAACACTACTTTGTATTATATAGACAACTATAATTAAGAAGAATATCATGTTCAAAGTCATGGTTGATGAGCAGCAAAGAACAGGATTGAACACAGATAGGATGGTTAGACTCTTTCCTAAGACCCACTCACTTTATTTAGGTGTTTAATTGATTCAGTGGACAGCATGAATAATATCAGTATCCTAGGAAATATTATCCCCCCATATTTTAGAAATTGGGAAAGACTTAAAAACAAAGTCATTTGCCTAAAATATCATAGTAATTAATATAGTACTATATGACAGTGCATTCATTCTTAATTTAAAAAGTATATGTACTACAGATGTGTGATTTATTCCAAAGGGTGAAAAACTTCTTTTTAGCTATAGTTTCAAAGGTTTCAGTATATAATAGCTTGCATGCATTGCTTTGGGCCTGGATTGAGACAGAATATCATAATGTTAAGAGGGTGTGGAGAGGCTACTCACCTCCTGACGGGTAGGAAGCACAGAGGAAGAAGACATGAACAAGATATCCTTCAACTGTTGTGTGTCCAGTGATCTGTTACCTCCAATGATACCCCATCCTCCACCATCACCCAACAACCCCATCAAAATGTGAACCCATCAATAGATTAGTCCACTATTTAGGTTGGAGGCTTCAGGATCCAATCACCTCTCCACTGCTGGCTATTCCAGCTGGAGACAAAGCCTCCAACCTGGAAGCCTTTGGGATGGGGCATCCTTTATATACAAACCTTAAAAATGGTACATCATTATTTTGTTTATAAATGGGGAATTAGGGATTAAAAGTCCACATTTTATTATCAAACTGCTAAAAATAATTTTGACCATTGAATTTTCTGAGTCTCAGAAACTTTCAAAGTAGTCAGTTGGTTTTCATTAACTAATATGTCCTTCTCTGTAGCCCAGTGGCCATTTATAGACCTAGATCTAAGTAGAGGGTGAGCATTGTGGGCAGCTGCCTTCCACTGACATGATGAGCAAGGCTGTACTCATTAGTCAATTCTCCAGTTACCATGGCCCTACAGTGTGAGTCAATTAGGATAAATCTGGGCGGAGACTGTACAGGTTTTATTTAACTGTCTTCTCATATTCCTCACTATATATTTTCATGGTATTCTTAAATATAATGAAAATGCACTCTTATCAGTACTTGTATATCAGCTTGGAAAGAATAAACATCTTACAAATAAGCTGAGATCAGACGATTTTGTATATGCTCCTATGAGAAAGTCTGACGAATACACACAGACTACAAAAGCATTGAAGACAGTGATTCTCAGCCTTCCTGGTGCTGTAGCCTTTTAACACAGTTCCTCATGGTGTGGGGACCCCCAATCATAAAATTATTTCCATGGATCTTTGTAATTTTGCTACTGTCATGAATCATAACGTAAATATCTGATATTCAGGACGTATTTTCCCTGTTACAAATTGACCCAAAGGGGGAGAAGCACTGATTTAGGAGGACCTAGCAGTAATCACTTCATGATATAGTTTCATGGGATGACTTGATATACACCTCAACTGTTTTTGGCCTGCCATCTCTTGGGATGCATCATGTGACTTTCCCATTTTATGATTGCTAAAATGGGAAGATAGCAGCTTCAACTTTCTATTCCTAAAATGAGAAGGAATACGTTAGTGTCATCACCCTGAGATAGAAATACTGAGAATGTTATGTTTCCTTTGTAAGGGCATAGTAATAAGTAGAAGACTGTGTTTTATTTATAGATGGAAAATTCCCAAATAACCATTTTGAGCATCCATTCTCTATACTGATGGAACAAGTCACCTGGTTTCTTCAGACTGCTCTTCACTCATTGGAAAGCCTATAAACCTGTATATTTTCTGCAAGTACCACCCAGGTAAGGCTTACAAGTTTTGTTCTGTAGCCCCTGTGGCTACTGGTGCAAATGGATACCAATGTACAGATTTGGGTTGGTTGGGTTGTACTAAGTAATTTGGGCCAGAGAAGGGAGGTGGCGGCCAATGAGTAGTCTTTTCCTGACATCATAAAGTGATCCAAATCTGAGATTGGCTTCTGCCTGGTGTTCGTAGGAACAGCATGAAAACTGCGTCAAAGACAGAGGTGTTGGAGAAAATGGCACTAACAAAGAAGTTTGCATTAACATAACTTTTGTGAGTTACTTCACCAAGTACAGCTTCGTGGAAGGTCCCTTTCTGTTTCTGCTGGTATGGAGAGTTCTCCAATAAATGATCTAATTGGATACCTTGTCAAATAATCGTTTTTAAGTATCTTGTAGATTGAAAATCCTAACCTCAAAACTTTAAACTGATCTAGGAAAAAGTTCAGTCTTCCTACAGAGTGTGGTGCATCTATACTAAGGAAAAAGTTTTTTTTTTTTTTGAAGGGGCATCCTCTTTGCTTGCTGTATCCATCTTTTTTAATCAAGTTTAGCAGATTTATGTCTTTACAGATTTTTTTCCCAAGGATTTTCTCCTCACCTTGGTCAAATGCATGAACATTTTTAGATATTCATCGAAAATCCCACGACTCTGTCCCTTTGAGAAGGAGAAAGAGCAAGAGGAGAGGATGGTGGGCAATGATAGAAGAGGAGGAAGAACATGAAGAGGAGGGGAGGGGAAAATGGGGGGGGGAGCCAACTGGGAAATCCCTTCTAGTTGCTTTTGGTAGTGATATGGCTGAGAGTTGCTAGTGTAACTATTAGCTGCCATGGGGTGTAACGTGGATCTTAAAGGGTCTTATTAATAAAATCAAACCTGAAGCCAGGTATTGGGGTGAATGCTGGAAGATCAGAGAAGCAGAACAAGCCACAGCTACCTCACCTTGCCAATTTCTCAGCTGATCCTGTTTCCTTAGACTGGAAGCCTCTGAGTCCTCATCCAGAATGAATCTCAGCTGAACTGCTGCAAAAAAGCCTAAAAGCTTAACTCACTCTAGTTCCTTATATACCTTTCTGCTTCCTGCCATCACTTCCTGAGATAAAAGGCATGAGTCACCATGCCTGGCTGCTTCCAGTGTGGCTTTGAACTTACAGAGATCTGGATGGATCTCTGCCTTCGGAATGCTAGGATTAAAGGTGTGTGTGTGTGTGTGTGTGTGTGTGTGTGTGTGTGTGTGTGTGTGTGCCACCATTTTCTGGCCTCTGTATCTAGTGGCTGTTCTGTTCTCTGACCCCAGATAAGTTTATTAGGGTGCACAATATTTTGGGGAATACAATATCACCGCAATGGGGAGGCAGGGTGACTACTCTCGAATCCTTGTGGTTATCTACATCCAAATCTCTAGAGTGTGTGGTGATGGAGAGATTTTTTTTTCTGGATTATTCTGGCAAATACAATGCAATCAGAAGGATGTATTCCAGAAAAGAAGGTAGGCAGAGAAGGGGAAGATATGACAAGGAAAGTCATAGTGATGAAAGTTGTAGTAATGAGATTGTATTAAGGGGGGCATAAGGCAAAGAATTCAGACAGCCTTGGGAGGTTGGAAAAGACAAGGAACCAGACTCTTTCCTAGAGTTCCTGAAAGGAATACTTTTCTTCTGACCCTGGGAGTTTAGCCCACAGACATTGCATTTGAGATTTTTGACCCTAAGTTTGTGGCTATTTGGCATAGTAGCAACAAGAAAGTTATACAGCAGTGAATACCTTCCACCCTTCATCTGCTTGATAGCCCAAAACTTTGGCTTGAGACTCAGGAGTTCTGGACCACTTGAAAGGTTTTCGTAATTTCTGGCATAGACCTCAGAGCAGTAGGTAATACGAAGTGTGGTTGAATGTTAGTAAAATGGTTATGGATGCCATCAACTGGCTTGTTTCTTTAGCAATATAATTTCTTTTTCTTTGTGATCAGAGGAACCAGCATCATGGTGAGTGGAGGAGAGTACTTCCTCAATATTTGGTAGACCAGCACTCAGCTATCTTTGGCAAGAGAGGTGCGATTATCAGTGCTTTGCTCACCACCCAAAGTCAACTGGGTTGAGTTGGTAGGCGTCTCATAGGCTACTGAGCACAAAGGGGTGGAGGCTGCCAGCTCAATCTGCAATGGTAGTCAAAACAGACCTGGAGAGCAGCCCCCTGCTGCCTTCGCTGCTGTTTGTCTCCTGGCTTCCTAGTGTAGTTGGGTTTTTCTTTGGGCTGCCAGCGGCCAGCTCACAAATAATGACACAGAGACTTATTATTAGTTATGAAGGCTCGGCCTTAGCTTAGGCTTGTTACACTAGCTCTTATAACTTAAATTAACCTCCTTCTATTAATCTACATTTTACCATGCGGTTTTTTACTTGTTTTTTTTTTTTTGTTTGTTTGTTTGTTTGTTTTGTTTTTCGAGACAGAGTTTCTCTGTGTAGCTTTGTGCCTTTCCTGGAACTCACTTGGTAGCCCAGGCTGGCCACAGAGATCCACCTGTTTCTGCTTCCCAAGTGCTGGGATTAAAGGTGTGCACCGCCACCACCTGGCTTTACCTTTCTTTTATTCTGTATGTTTGACTTCCTTTGTGTGTTGGTGACTCACTGGTGTAATTCATGCACCTAGATTCTTCCTCCTCTTCCTCTCTCTTCCTGGAAATCACACCTATCGCTCCTGTCTAGCTATTGGCCATTCAGCTCTTTATTAAGCCAATCATAGTGATACATCTTCACACAGTGTAAAGGAATATTCCACCACACCCTGGCCATGATTGTCTGCAAAGATGAACAAACTTGGATTTGCTGTGTCTTGGTGGTACTTTCAATAGCTTGTGTCTCTGCACAGGTCATACAATGTCACACTTAGATGCCAAGATATTTGTATGTGTATGCTCAACTGTCATTGTGAAGACACAGCATTTAAAAACTTAAACAGATCCTCCAGAATATTCTACAGCCCAGGTGATGTTCAGACTCAGCCTTACACTGTGCCAATAGCTTTTTTCTAAAAACACTTATTTCCCTGTGCTGAACATACAACAAGAAATAAGACTCTCCCATCATACTGATGAATTTTTGCCTTGAGGTTCATGTCACATCCATCCTCATAAACTTCCTTAACCTCAAGTATTGAGTTCTAACTCATAGAATGGGATCTGCGTTCCTTCCTTCCCAGAAAACCTTGGATTTCTTATGATGTCCATGTAGAATAGATCTGCTCTCCTCCCAGGAATTGTCTGATGTCTTTATTGAGGGAACTTCTAAGGAAATAGATGCTTTCACTGCCTACTCTTACCTCCAGGAGCCTCCTCCATTCATTTTGGTCAGGACCAAGGTGACTCTGACTTCCTTTACGCTGTTGGATGCATCATCTTCCTGAAACACTTAATCACTCATTAATCACTGCATTTCATCCCTGCCTTAACAGGAATCTCTTCTGTTTATTATGTTCAATTCTGACTCAAAAAATGTCTTTCCACTTATTCTCAGTTTGCTTTTAAAGCTCTCCAGACAATAGAGTAAATAGGCAATGTGTTCTCACCTACCTACTGTGTAGATCTACTCATAAAATACAGTATTTATCTTTTTCTAGCATATGCTAGGAGATTTGATTCTTCATCACCATGCTTAGTTCTCTTTGGACAAATACCACTGTGTCAATCTAATGCACATAAGGTTAAATGAAACAATTTTCTCTCTTCTCATCAATTTCACATTGTTTTTCTCTATGCAGCTCTGGGCTGAGTCCTTTCTTCTAGCAGCAACTTCTCATTGTTAACTTCCTGAACTCTCAGCTAAGAAAAAAAATTCTTCTGTGGTAATGTGCTGCTGTGTGGACTGTGTCTGAAAAAGCCTTTTGTTTCTATTACCCTTCTTCTTATTATATCAAACATAGATTCTAGTCTTTTAATACCACATTACTTTTGCATTATTTCCAGACTTGATTATAATGCTTTTTCTATTACTATTGAAAAGGTTTTAGAGTTGGAAGAGGCCAAAGATGCTTCATATCTCGTTAGATCTGTTATGCTTATTTCAGCTAGCATTCTTTGTGAACAGTGGACAGAAATATCCTTTGTTGATAAGGAATATTGATTTGAAAGTCAGAAAACATTCATGTTAAAATCTCTACTCTTAGTAGTTGTATGAATGAATAAATTTCTTAGTCAAGTGTTTCTCCTCTGTGTCATGGGGATTAGATTATTGTTCATACTATGTTGGGCATGTCTGCATGGATGTATGTATGCATGTACATGTGTTTTTGCACCATATGTATATCTGTGATGTGTTCATGTATGTGCCTCTGTGTATTATGTACATGGGTCTATATAGGTCATGTGTTTATGTACGTGTTTGTGCATTTAATTGTGCTTTAGTGCATATTAGATATACATTTGTGTGTGTGTGCATATAGACATATGCATATATGTGTGCAATCAGTTATTCTTTCATTTTTCCATATAGTTGTGCCTATATTTTGGAACATTTGATTGACAATGCACACTGTCATTATTACTGTAATAAACAACATCAACCCATTATGGGCACAATCATTGTATATGTTACTATACTTATCAGAGATTGTCTTGAACGACACCTGGCATGATGAATGTTCTCCTCAGCCTCTCCAGTGAATGTTGGCAAAATAGAAAATGATATAATCCTAGCATGAGTTGAACTTTCTAAATCTACCTTGGTCCCCAGTGATCACACCTTTGCTTCCTGACTGTTGACTAACCTTTTATAACTCGAAAGTTTTGCTAGGGATCCATCCAATCTGTTTGGCATACAGTTTAAAGAAGTGAACTGCTTTCACCTTTTTGAAAATGGAAACATTTATTTGCCCTTTACTCACCTGCCAGCAAGACATCTGTTCTCTACAGTTCTTCAAAGATGACTATTTATGGTCCACTGATGTCATCTGAGCCTTCGTTTGCTCTTGTGGAGTGGAGACTTCTTTGGTCTTCAAAGCTCTTTGAAATGCACTTAAAAAAAAAAAGTCTTTACCTGGCTTAGACTTTAATTTCTTGATATTTGTGTTCTCCTTTCTCATCTGACAATTAACTTTCTTAACCTGTATGGTAGTCAATATTCTCTTTATTAAAAATTCAGGAAGTTGAAATTTGAATTCTTGACATAAGAAAATGAATCCCTTGATTCATGTAGTGAGGATTCAGAGCTTAATTCGTTTGAATCATGACTGAATTCAGAGATGCAAAGAGTGTGAGCAGAACCCAAGTTTCCTTGCCTCACTTGAACCCTGATTCTTCCTATGTTAGAGTGTTTCCTTATAGTAGAGAAGATGGTGTCTGCATTTTGGTCAACTCAGAAATTAAGTCACTCTCTTTCTCTATCACTATCCATGTACCAAAAAATCAAGCTGTGCATCTATTGGGCTCTGCTCCATGGCCACAGGCAGGGATGGCTGGGCACTGTGGCTAATTACAACCTCATGAGAATTGGGAAGGTTTGGGGTGGATTATGAAATACTTGTGTGCTAGGACGGGAAAGATTTGTTTCCTGCCTGCCTTCTGCAAACTTTACTGTCCTCAAATAATTTCATTCTGTTGCTACTTATACACCTTCAGATACCAATATATCACCTTCATTGGCAATTATCATGTTATAATGTTTCATTAGTATTATTTTAATTGGTTATGATTGGATTTTGGCATTTTTCTTGATAAATGATGTCTTTACATTATTTGCCTTTGTTTAAGAGCTGGATGAATACTGGTGTGATTTCTTAGCTACTTGACTATCACCTTCTATGGTTAGCCTCTTGGGTCTGTGTTTCTAAAAGCCTGGAGCTATGTACTTCTGCAGTGGCTGAACAAGTGGCTTTCCTTGTTTTCTTTGTGAGCCACTAGAGTGGGCATTTAGACTTAAGAACACATCTATTTTTGTTTGGGTACAGAATTTTACCTATCAAAGACTGTAGGGGGCTATGACTGCTCTTCTGTGCTCAAAGGACCCTGTCATTTCCACCTTGTCAGCCAGTATTAATCTCTGGTCAAAACTAAGTTCTGGGAAGTAACTCCCAAGATTGCTTTTCTATTTCCTGTCATATGAAGTTGCTAATGAAATGTTTCTGGGGCTTTGGCTTTCGCTGCTCATGACTTCACAGAGCTATCTAGGCAAACCTCATCACATACCAACATTTCTTCTGTTATCTGTGCCAGGTTTGTGACTGATGATACAATGAGATTGTTCATTCTTTTCTTTGGCCTGGAATAAATGTTTTATCAACCGATCCCTCTTCAGACTTCCAGCACCAATATTAATTTGATTCTCTCTCTTTTTTTTTATCTCTTCCCAGATATTTTTATGATTCTGTCATCCCTGACTTTGGAATTTCTGCAAAATGATATATCTTTTTATATATCAAATAATATTCCTTTTGTACAATATGGTACATTCAAAAGGAAAGGCCTTTCATGAATTTTATTTTGACAAGGTAACAATGTCTATGAGGGGTGTTGATTTTGTGTGGGCATCAAAGTATGCTTGGTATATTCAAGCATCTAAGAATCTAAGTGATATATCCTACTGTTTTCTAAATTATTGTGTGTTGAGAGTTAGTAGACATATCCTTCATTGAGTTCATGCTTACCTATGCATTTCTGTCTCTTATTTTCTCCATTCAACTTGAAATCCCTTGAAAGAGACTGAGAAATCTTCAATGAACATATTCTTCTCTTTCTTACATTAGATCAAATCTTACTTCAATGATTGCAAAATCAGTTTTTTTTTTTTGTATTCTCCTTGTATTGGGAATATGTGCTATCAAATAATGTTTAAGATAAGTAGGCCCCTGGGTTAGATTTGTAAAACTCCTTTTCAATTGTAATGTCTCTTGTAAGGGAAACCTGGTTTTACTTGTGATGGGTCTTCAGCTTAGCTGGGTATATCACATGGTCAAAGCTATTCACAGTTACAGAACATGCCCTATGTGGAGCTTTTAATGCCTTCCTATCTATGAGGGCTGAAACAGTAGAACTGGAGTTAGCTGTAGCTGGTAGAGGACTGCTGCCATAGTTCTACTCGACATGAGTTTTGAATCAGGATATAGGGCCAACTGTTTTTCTGGTTCTAATTCTGTCATGAGTTTTTTGGCCTTTGGCAGTGGATAGGTGCATAAAACATATTTGATACTGAAAGTATAAAATTTAATATGAGGCTTCACAATGCCTGTTCTAACTTTATAGATGTTTGTTGAGTTGTATGGACTTTAGGTCCAGTTAATTTTCATGAGTACTGTTTTATAATAAGATTTATAAAATTAAAAATATTAAAACATTGTTGATATGTCAGATTTGGGTTCACACAGAACTATTAATGCATGTTAATCCCATGCAGGACTTTAGAGAAAGCAAACTTTTCTGCCAAAAGATTTTTCCTTGGTATTTTAAACACCATGAATGCATAATATTTATGGATATCGTTAACTGGGACAATTGCTATTACTTAATTTTAACACACAGTGACATAATTAAAATGAGAGTTTGCTTATTTTTAGGACTTCTTGAAGAACAAAATTTAAAATATTTTTAAGTGGAAGCACTATCCTTGAAGAATACATAAACAATAATGACACAGCCAAGCCTCAGGAACACAGTGAAAGGCAACGTCATCTGCTGTGTTTTCTTGCTGACTGGGGAGCCAAAACCAACCGTACGTAATGGAATTTCATTGTACGGCAATGGAATTTCCCTCAGAGTTTATTAAAAGCTTTAACGTAGTTTGAACTCAGTAAAGTAAATGGCCTGTCCAACGTCTGAGTCAGCATTTTAAGTAAGTATGCTAATTTCTGAGCTCAACAAAGAGAAAATGTTACTCTGAGTGCATTTCCAATTGAAAATATTGTTTTTGTTCCATTTCTTTTGAATTGCATGATGAAACTGGAATGCTTTGATTGGTTATATTTATGTTTTGTTTTTTTCAACAATCTTGGAGCAGTTGGCTTACTTGTTGACTGAGCAGAGTAAGAAGAGTGGTCCATGAGTTAATCAATGGCCTATCCAATGTTGGAACAAAGCAAAAATCATAAGAGTGTTGATTTTGTATTTGTGTCGTGTTTTATGTTTCAAATGGGTAAACCACAGACTCCCTAATTTCTTTAATAAAGAGGTTTGGTATATGTATATGCATAAGAATAGAGCATAAAGAAATAAATGGAAAATCCATTTGCAAAGTTCCCTCATGTTCATCTCTCCCTATTTAGAAGTCCTTTATGAACAACACACTATTTATTAAACCTGAAGGACTGGCATGCTTGGATGCTTTTAAAAAATGCCATGTTTGGAGGCAGAGGCTGCCTCAAAGTTGATGATCATGAAGCTGCATTTTTTCCATGATTCCCAGTTAGATGCTGTGTCCACTGAAGTTTGAGAAGTATTATTGAATAGACTCATTGTCCCTAATGAATTGATGCTGAAATCCATTGTTTTCTTAAGTCATTCAAATGACTGTTTCCTTCTGTTAATTGTTGAGATGCATGCTAGTACAAAGTGCTTAGTATTTCAGAGAAGTAAAAACCATTATAGAAATTCGAGTATTGAGTTATTTTTTTGTTTAAGCTTTTCAGTAATTAAAGGTATAGGTGGAATAGGAAGCATCTCTTTGAATACAAATGTTCAAGTTATCCAATTATAAAATGTGATTAATGAGCCTAATTTTAACCTTGCATATCTTTTGACTTTTCCATTATAATGGTTCCCTGAAACGCTAACTTGAAGATAAAAGAAATAAGCAGAGAGAACATATATCTCATTAAATAACATTATTTGACCACTGCTCACATGTAGTGATCAACTTCTGAACCGTTTTTCTCATTTGTTTGCATTTGTGACATTTGGAAACAATGCTTTCTCCTACTCACTCGATTTCCAGCAGGTAGCCTAAGAGGATTTGCAGCCCTGCTTGGTTTATGATTCTCATATGATTGACTTTACTCTGCAGAGTGATGAAATACAGCTTCAAATGCAATGGATGTTAAAGTTAAAACCCTTCTTATGTCATTTAGAGATTGTTTTTAGATTAAGGATCATTTGACCTTGAGGTACAGTGGTTGCTTTATTATCTGATCATGGTGCTCCCAATAAGAGCTTGCTGAACGCTTTCAGCACATTACCTGCCCATGTCACTCTAAAGCTTCTTGCCTCAGAAGATCTCACAGCGGGGTTAGAGCCAGGTAAAGGGCTTAAATCAGCAAGCTATATTTATCAGCAATAAACAGCAGTCCCTGGAAATGTTCTATCCAGCAAATTCATCTATAAAGCAGTGGCTCAAAGTGCATGAAAATAGAACTGATTTTATGTTTTAAAGATAATTTGCCAATATTATTATGAGCAACTAATAGCTTTCTACTAGAAAAAAATAAACATTTCTATAGTTTGAAGTGCACATATATAGATCGGGAAAGATGAGCATATACTAATACTAAAATAATGTACTTAGACCCGAACTCCACAAATCACAGAATGAAAAGGATTCTTGTGGCAACACAGTCACTTAGATGAGGCTATATATGGTTTGAAACAAAAATAAGAAGGTTGTTTGGTAAGCCTAAGAGGTCTTCAAGCTCAAGCTACACCATGAAGAGCACTGATTGTCCACTTATGATATGGAGAAGCAGTTGGATGAACTCAAACCTGAAGGTGATTCTTCACAGCTAAAGGAAGGACATTACACATTAGGAGTTGATCCTAAAATGTGGCTGTTGAAACACCAGGGCTTTAGAGATGGGATGAAGTAAGTTGCAGAGTACCTCCCTAGCATGTACAGCGCCCTGGATTAGAGCCAGCAGCCAGAATCTAAAACAAACTAAGAAGTCATATTAAAACATGACATCTCTTCTTTGTGTAAGGACTCTCCACATTCCATTGCTGCTGCTTGTCCTGTCAGAGCTCTGTGGGTGTCATAGGTGATGATTCTGTATTTGTTAACAAAACTGAATTTTAAATAATATCCTAACAAAGGATGACTATAGCATGACCTTGGCTGTGGGCATCATGCTAGAGATAAAATGCCTCTGAGTTCTGTGAAACATTTACATAAGGCAGTATCGGAGCTTTGCTTATGGCAGTGTGGTCACTGATGACACATCTCTGTCTCTTTCTTTCTACACAACTGAGAAATCCTCACAGCTCTGGTTAAAAAAAAAAAAAAGAACGTGAGGCAAACATAGATCAAAGAAACTGCTCCATTTTTTTTTTTTTGTCTTGTGCACTTATGTGCAATAGTGTCTCATCATAGAGAACAGTTGTCTGTCTTACAGAAATAGAAAATGATATCATATATTTTTTGATCACCATTCAAGGACAGTATTTTTAGATATTTTTCCGTACAGCCATAGGACGTTTATCTCAACAACAGTGTATGGTAATGGACTTAGACAATAGTGTTCAAATTATTGTAATAGAGTTATACCAGACTCATCCGGGCTATGAAAGTAAAGATGTAAAAATAGACTGGTCATAATGTGTGACTCAGCCTCATGAGGGCATGTGCTTCCAGAGCATAATGGTCTGGCAGATAGTCTTACTTTTGCCGCATGGTCCTGCTGTGTGCATGCTCATTGGCTGATTTGTAACAGACATATTTGATTTGCAAGCTCTACTAAGGAAGACAAAAAATTATAAGGCCTATTTCTATAGGTATGGATGGCTAATATTTTAATACAGGAATGCCCCCACCCCCGTGTGTGTGTTCGTGTGTGTGTGTGTGTGTGTGTGTGTGTGTGTGTGTGTGTGTTTGTGAGTATTGAGGGTATGAGAATATGAAGGTCAGAGGACAATCTCCGGTGTTGGTTGTAAGGTGCCTTTCACCTTTTGTTTGAGACAGGGTTTCTCATTGGCCAAGAGCTTTGCCACATAGGCCGGGATAGCTGGCCTACAAAGGTCCATGGACCCTCCTGTCTCTCCTTCCAACTTGCCATTGCTGAGATCACAAGTGCATTGTGCTGCACTTACCCAGGTTCATAACTGCATTCTGGGAATTTAATCTCATGTCCTCAAGCCCCAGTGGAAGAGAATCTTAAAGCCATGTGACATCTTTGTTAAAGTAGAGGAACTGTAAGTGATCTTTATCCAGATGACAATTCTGTAAAGCAGTGTATGCAATTACAATCACAGAATCTTGGAAATCATGGAAATTGTTTGTCTGTTAATAAATACATGTTTTTCTACAGATTGATTTTACTTTTATTTATGTGTTTGAATGAGAGTATGCCATATTTGTGAAGGCATCCATGGGGGCCAGAGAGGGGATTGGATCTCCTAGAGCTGGAGTTAGCAGTCCCTGTGAGCAGCCTTATGGGTGCTGGGAACAGAACTCTGGACCACTGGAAGAGCAAGCAGCAAGTACTCTTACCTGCTGAGACATCTCTCCAGCCCCCATGTTAGCACACATTATTGCTGACAAAAACTTAATCAGGCATAACAACTAAGCTAGGTGAAACAGGAATCTGGCACGAAGGAGATAAAAAAAAAAAAAGAGCAGACTTCTGAAAATGGTGCTGGGGAGAAAGACTCTGAGAGTAGAGGAATGAATGTTGACTTTATTAAAAATTTTTACAAAGATAAAAAGGAGATACACAGCAAGGCGAGTCTACACTAGAGTTGATGTCCATCTGAGGTAAATCTAGATCGATTAATGCCTTAAAAATAGTTACCAGTTTCAGAATGTGAAAGTATCATGACCATTCTTTTCGAGTTTATGTAATAGAGGTAATATAGAAGGTTCTTCATGGTTCTTGTTTAGGATAAGGATGAAAAGCAAGACAGTTCTCTACGGTCAGTAGTAACTGGGTGTAGTCTTGCTGTATTACAATACTGGATAGAGAAAGAATTTTATTTTAAAAATATGAGGAAATGTCACTGCTCTGACAGTACAACTGGGACCTGAAAGCATTCATACAAGTCCCACATACAAGATGATGATAAGGTCCAGCAAAAACCGGCACATCAAGAACTATGTTCGGTTGAACCATTTGGAAGTCATCTTTGAAGAGACAACCACTGCTATTACAAATAACGCCAAGCCTAGGTAGCTGTCTTCCTATGATCCATGTTCCACTTCTTTAAGACGGCATTGTTGCAAGGGTGACCTGCTTAACCTGGACGTGCATTGAGGTAGAGATGGAGTCTACTTCCTGCTACTGGAATGTGTCCTGGTCTACTAGGGCTGCTGTTTGACTAGAGTCTGGGTGGATTACGAACAACAGAAATGGGTTGCTAACATTCTTAAAGGCTGTGAAGTTCATGCCTGTCTTTATTTCTTGTTAGTAAACAGCCTTCTCTTCACATAAATGGTTCTTTTCTATCGGGGCACTAATCTCGTTCAGTCCAGGTCCACTTTTAAGATCTGAGACTCTACCAAGGGCTCTATCGCTTACTAACTTCATGTTAAGGTTTTAGATTTGAGCACATGCATTTGGCAGGGGTAATGGTGATAGACATAATGCCCCACTGATCTGCTGGTTTCTCCTTCCATTCATAAACATTGTTTACTTTCTGTTTCATCATTTGTTGGTAGGAAGAAAAGACTCTCAGGCCCAAATAGTGGACGTGAACATCATTTGGGAGGAGTTTGGGACCCTGAATTACCTTTCATTCTTGTATTGAACTACTTTGTGAATGAATAAGTTACCTGTGATGGTAACCCACCCCAACTTTCTGGTTGTTTATTTAAAGAATTGGGTCAATAGGACATTTATTTTAAATGTATTGATTTTCTTTGAAATATCAGACAATCTGTATTACTGGGGGAAAAGGATTAGGTGCTGAATTTTCTTAGAAATTATGGTTGACTCAAAATGGAATGGCATATGTGAAAAAGGATCTGTTGAATCCCTGGAATGTACACTGAATTTTTATTCTCTTCTCCAACACGGTTCAAGCTTTTCTCATAAACCTAATATTTAGATTTAGTAACTGACAAAGGCCCATAAAGCCTGTGCTTCAGACTGGGGAGTTGGAGGTTTTGACAAAGTTTATTTTCAAGTTCTAAGTAAATTAAAAAACAAATAAGAGTTTCTTATGCTATACGTTATTGATAAATGTCAAAAATCAAATAACCAGATAATAAAAGTGAAGCTGGGAACCACCACCGGATCCCTGCATTTCCCCAGGAGCTCCCAGACCTTTTTCCTACCATCTCCAATTCCTCCACTGTCTTTGGTGCTATCCTTAATTCTCTCTTTTAAGTCATGCAGGGACAGCTTTTCCTCAGTCCCTTGTCACATAATCTCACTATAATTTCACCTCACTCTTTGTTGTTTGGTGGGTACTTATCTGAGTGATGGTATTTTTCTATGTCAAGGATCTTTTCATAAGAAAAAATATTTTTAGTTTTAATTTGTGTGTGAATGTGCGTGTGCGTGTGCGTGTGCGTGTGCTGTGTGTGTGTGTGTGTGCGTGTGCGTGTGTGTGTGTGTGTGTGTGTGTGTGTGTGTGTGTGTGTGTGTAGGAGCATATGAAGACTGGAAGAGGGCATGAGATTTCCTAGAGCTGGAGTGGGTTGTTGTGAACCTCTTAATGTGGATGCTGGGAACTGGACTCTGGTCTTGTTCATGAGGAGCAAGTGTTTTTAATTGCTGAGCTGAGCCATCTCTGCAGCTCCCATATGAAGAGTCTCTAAGCTTCAGGCTTGAATTATTTAGATTGTCTGAAATGCTCAGATGTACTTTAAACTTTCCCTCTTTTTTAAAACTATGGAGTTATACAGGTTAGCTGCTCTTGCAAAGACACCTTTGAAATAGGTAAAAGACAAGAAGACAATGGAACCAGAGATAAGAATCATATCCTATAAAGCAGTTTTAAATTCCTCAATTTAAAAAAAGTCTGATTAAAAAATAACCATTGATTCTGACCTAGTTTGTGGGGATGGGCTTGAGAACTAGTCTCTTCAAACTTTAGAACATATGTATACAATACTCTATTTTTAATGCTTAGTTATTGCGTGCGTGCGTGCATGTGTGTGTGTGTGTGTGTGTGTGTGTGTGTGTGTTGCATTCACATAAGTGTGCAGGTGTGAGGATCCATGCACAAGTACAAGCAGTCCAGAGCAGGATATCAGGTGGCTTCCTCTCTCAGGATCTGCCTGTCTCCACCACCCAATGCTGGGACTGCATGAATGAACAGGAATGTCTAGCTTTTGACATGGGTTCTGGGATCCAAATTCAAGTCCTCATACTTGAAAAGCAAGTGCTGTTGTCCACCAGGCTATCTCCTTAGCCCAGAAGAATCTATTTGTAGGTCCAATGTTTTTTTTTTTTTTTTTCTCTACAAGAAAGTAATGAATTCTTAGTCATTAAATGTGGGAAAATGTGCAACAAACAAAATAAATGTATTGTATAAGTAATGAAGTATTAATTTATGCTTTGATGAGTTTTTACTCTTTGAACATATACATGCATAATTGCCTGAATTGTCTTAACTGCACTTTTAAAATTTTAGTAGTGTATACAGTCTGCTGAAAAATGGAAACAATACAGAAGTACATATAACATGAAGAGATAGTTCTCTTACATATGCACAGCTTACTGTGTTCAGGGTATTCTCCTTTGAAATGTGACCTTGTAGATACTGCCTTTTGCACTGAGGTATTTAGGTATACCTGTCCATGCACATAATTCAAATTTAATATATGTATAATACATACTATACACGTCAATGTATATCAACAAGTACATACACATATTTTGTTTTTTCACTTAACATTATATCAGGAGAACTTTTTACGTAATGAAAAAAATGAAACATGTATTTCATTATAAAGTTGTTTCTTAATGCACTAAATCATGGCAAACTGACATGACAATTTATTTAACAATTAAAATATAATTAATACTGCCACGGTCATCATTGTATTTTCATCTTTATCTCTTTAACCCAGGTTTACAAATTACAATACATAGATCAAAAGCCATAAACTATTTCAGAACTCTATCTAGATGTAAATATTTCCCTCTAGTTTTATAAATATAAGTCCAGGATTTCCTGGGCCATAGAGAAAGAATTTCCTTTTTGTTCTTTCTCGTAGGAGCTTATCACCCCGGGGGCAGCAAGAGCCAGAAATGTCACCATTCTGCTCCCAGCTTCTGCTGCACACTCCTAACATCCGGGGAGTGCTATAACGCTTTGATGCTTGCTTCTCAGCCCACAGACACCGTGACTTAATCGAGATGGGTGCAACCCGAACACCAGCATTTTTAAAAGCTCCCCAGGTTGTTCTTATGTGCAGCAAAGTTTGGAAACCTCTGTCATAGTGCATTCAGTCATTGGAAGACTCCCAGACACCCTTGCCCAAGAGGTCAAATGAAGGTCACCGGCAATGGATGGATTTCTTTGCTTGTTATTTGGCAGAAAGGGGATTTCTTATGGCGGTGAAACATCCCTGATAGTGTTCAGTGCTATTAATCACCTTGACTCTCAAATAAAATAAATCCAACTAGAAAAATAGGATCAACCTAACCTAATACTCTAATACTCCCCAGCACTGGATTTGTTAAAGCGTCTTCCCCCAGCGACCGCTGGAGTGTTTGGAAAAAAGCCTTCGCTTTTTTGCAAATTGATTTTTGTCTTGGCTGCCGTGTTTGCTTGTTTAAGCATTAATGACTCGATTTGGAAAGAAATAGCTTCCTGTACGGCCTGGATTAGGAAGGGCCGTCTTTGCTCCTGCCAGAGATTGTGTACAAATGGCTGCATGTAAACAGTCGAAACCTGTGACTCTTCTTTTTTTTTTTTTTAACACCCCAACAGGCAAGGTGACACACATGGCTTAAGGGCTAATGGCAACATGACCACTGTGAGGCAGAGTTACAGTCGCAAGTGCGAAATTTCCCTTGGGACCTCGGGAGAAGCTTCCGGTTCTCTGCAGATTGGCCCGTTATCGGAATACATTTGCCCACAGTTAATCCTCCAAGTAATTAAACAGGAGGAAGCGATTAAATCACCGAGAAAAAAAAAAGTGAATGCTGCATGCATCGGAGGGACCCGGGCACGGGAAGATTTCCATGACTGTCGGACAGTGAGGCTTGAACTTGAGTTACAGAGCCCTTCTTAAGCCACCCCCTCCGTGTGTGTGTGTGTGTGTGTGTGTGTGTGTGTGTAGGCAAACTGTGTTGAAATCTAAGATGAATATCTAGTTTCAACCTGAGAATGTATTTAAAGCTGGAGATTCCTTGGTAGAATTACGGTAGGCCATTTATTATATACTGATCGATCCCTTTAGAGATCGATAATTATAGTATATCTGTAAACACACACACACACACACACACACACACACACACACACACACACACATTCTCCAATTTCTTTTCAAGGGGGGAAATTGTTTCACTAAAACTGACCTGAGAAGTAGGCCCCAGGAACCTTGGCTTTTGGGGGGTAAATTTTAAACCTTCAATGTCACGGTCACTTCTACCGGATTGAAGAAGCCTGGCCATTAGCTTTATCGATTGTTTCTGTACTGGGGATTGTGTCCCGGACCTTGTACATGCTGACAGGTGCTCTGTTACTGAGGTGCCTTCTCTGTCTTCTTTTTACTTTCTATTTTGAGCTAGAGTCTCTCTAAATTATCCAGGCTGACTTTTGACTTTTTCCAATGTGAGCTTTTATTTGCTACTCCCACACACACATGTTTTGGAGTTTATTTTTTTTTAATATGTAAAATTGCTGACACAAGAGAATGAACTGCGCAGAACTTGGTAATATTGCACTCTGAGCCGAATGGTTTTCTGGGCTGTCTTCTCCATTGAGGAAATTGTTGGGAAAAGAGGCAATAATTCACTCAGTGAGCAGAAGGGTGGACAGTTACAGACTCTTTGGTATTCAGTAACACTCATTCTCTTGTCTTCCTGTGCATATATACTACCCTAAAAAAAAATCCTTGTATTTAGACATGGCTATCTACGTTCATGGTGATAGATACGGGAAGGATGGCCTTCTATGTGCATTGGTTGCAACGGTGGCATCCATATGCAGAACCAGGTGTCTGAATTCCCCTCTCATCTGCCCTCTCTGGCCAAATACCTCACAAAAGGTAACTGAGGAAGAAAGGTTTATTTGGCTCACAGTTTGAAGGGCTCTAGGGCATTGAGGTGGGGTAGACACAGTGGCAGGATTGTGAAGTAGCAGTCACATTACATCCTTATTCCGGAAGCAGAGAAAAATGAATGCTTGCTATCTCCTGTTAATTCTGTCTGGCTCTCACAGACTCCCATGGTGTTTTGATATTTCGAGACAGGATTTCTCTGTGTAGGTTCGTGCCTTTCCTGGAACTCACTCTGTAACTCAGGCTGGCCTCGAACTCATAGAGATCCTCCTGCCTCTGCCTCCAGAGTGCTGGGATTAAGGGTGTGCGCCACCACCACCCAGCTCTCCCTTGGTCGTAAAAAGCTAACATGCGGGCTGGAGAGATGGCTCAGAGGTTAAGAGCACTACCTGCTCTTCCAGAGGTCCTGAGTTCAGTTCCCAGCAACCACATGGTGGCTCACAACCATCTGTAATGAGATCTGGTGCCCTCTTCTGGCCTGCAGTCATACATGCTGTATACTATTGGAGAAATTATTTTTGCCACTCCACGTAGTTAAAAGGATATTTATTTAAAGGGGAAGTGCTGTGGATATTGCTCTATATAAATAAAACACTGATGACCAGTGACCAGGCAGGAAGTAGGTTGCCAGGCAGGAAGTAGGTGGGACAAGGAGAGAGGAGAATTCTGGGAAGCGGAAGGCTGAGGAGGGTGACACTGCAGCCACCGCCAGGACAAGCAGCATGTAAAGACTCTGGTAAGCCACCAGCCATGTGGCAAGGTATAGATTTATAAAAATGGGTTAATTTAAGATAAAAGAACAGTTAGCAAGAAACCTGCCACGGCCATACAGTTTATAAGTGATATAAGTGTCTGAGTGATTATTTTATAAGTGGATTGTGGGACTGTGGGGCTTGGGGAACCTGGAGAAAAGCCCTCTAGCAACAGTATACATAATAAAAAATAAATAAATAAATAAATAATAAATCTTTAAAAAAAAAAAAAAAAGCTAACATGCAGCTGATTGGATTTAAAAGAGGAAGAAATAAGCCAGCATTGTATAAAGTCACTAAGATCTTAGAACTTTCTGTTATAGCAGCAGAAGTTATGTGGATTGGTGCATAAATCCATGAGTTTACACGCAATGAACCAGGAGAACAGGTCACAGCTCAGATACAAGGGCTGTGGATTTAATCCAGCGATGCTGAAATCTGGGATTGGCACATCATTTTGCCTGGGCTTGGTCAGCTGGCTGTATTTAGGTAGCAGTTGGCTGCTGGCTGGTCTCAGCTATGATGGCTGAGTTGACCAGTATCTCTATCCATATTTTCTTTTATCCTCAGATGAGCCATATAAATCAGAGCTTTCAGAACACTGTGTTCTTGGGTCCCAAGTGGGTAAGAAGAAACTGTAGAAACTCCCAAGGTCTTGCTTGAAAGTAGCATAAGTCTTATTTTTGCTGCATTTTATTGGCCTAAAGAAATCAGAGTTCCAGATCAGGTTCAGAGGGAGGCAATAGGTGTCCCCCCCCCTTTTAAATGAAAAGTGGTTTAAAGAACTTATAATTTTGTAATTGTTTTTTACTTTTTACAATCCCCTGCAAAAGTTCCTTGCATATACTAAGTTTTTAGTACATGGTTGTTGAACACATACATGAATGGGTGGGTGTCCTGAAAAACAAAGATAAAATGTTGCCACTGCTGTTTTTGGAAATGAAAAGGGGAACCAATCATGGGTAAGTAAAAGAACTGCTGAATGGCGCAGACTGTCCAGCTGAACTTGAAATTCGTAAGTCTATGTGAGAGCCAATTTTTCTCCAACTGCATTTGGTAGCTTGGGAGCAAGCCCACGGAAACAGATGGTTGGGTTGATCTGGGTGAGGGGCTGGAACTCTCCAGACTAGCTTGTGGTGGGAGATCACAGTTACCCAGCTTGGTTCTATGTCCCCTATGCTCTCTGTTCCCAGGGGGATCTGGCTGATTCTACTCCAAAGAACAAGTGAGATTGATGACTGGATGTAGTCTGGCCTACTGTCTGATCTGAAACCCGAACACTAGATTTCAGATCATTAAACTGATGTAGTTAACTATGTAATTTGAGCCTCCAGTAAAATGCAGAACATACAAGCATGCATGCACTTACGCATGCACACACGCACGCACGTGCGAGCATGGAATCCCTTGGCTTTCTGTGAAAAGCTTGTAAGAGATTCCAATCTCTTACAATTTTCAGTTCTGTCTCCTTTCCTTTGCCATTCTCTGGTAAACTGCTACAGCTTTCTGTTTCTCACCCCGTCACACTACGCCATCCTTCTAGCCCTCAAGAGGAGCTGTTCCATGTATATCTAATTTCCCCCAGCTCTATCTAGCCTGAGGAAATTCCTTTCTTATCTTGGGTGGTTAGATCCTTCTTTCCATTCTTCACCACAAAAAGGCAAGTAAAGGATTATGCTAAAAACCTGGGATGTGAGTGCAAATGAGGAGAGAATGTACTGGTGGAGAGCCAAGAGAATGCTAAAGACTTTGACTACTTCTATTGTAACATTTTATGTATTTTTATCTGTCAGACTAATATTATGCTCCATTTTTTTTCCTTGATATTTTAGAATTACCTTACTTCCCTGGTCTTCATTGGCAAACACGAGTTATCAATTTTCTCTCGTCACACAGCTCACAGCCAATTCCTAACCTTAGTCCACTTCTGCCTCTATACATCCACATCCCATGCATGGACAAATAGCCGGTAGGGGGAAAGTAAACAAGAGAATCAAGACCTCGAGGCTTGGATAAGAGGCGTGGAAGCAGAAGGAGTCAAGGACTTGGCAGGTTGGCAGCAAAGGTTCCTAAGATGGGTGCAGACTATAGAAGAAGAAAAACTAAGACGTGAGTCAGCGTTCCCTAGCTACACAGGGCTGTGCCCTAAGTACTAGTAGATGATGAAGGACTGGGTAGGAAGAATCTCAGTGGACAGAGAGGGCTTCAAAAGAGAAAACCATGGTGAATTGGGGGCATGGCACTGACTGCTGGAAAGAACAGTTGAAAGCTTAGTCAGTTCTCAGGGTAACAGTACAGAGGTCATATTAAACGGTCTGGATTTGTAGGATACTTACTTTTCAGTCGTTTTTGAGGTTCCAAACTGAATTTCTCAATGAAAATCCTTCATTCATTCTTTAATCAACCAATGGCTGATGAGGAACAAAACTAGACATTGAGATTTAGTGATAAATTCAATAAGATTCCTGCCATTAAACATGGTCCTTCAAGGGCAACGTTACAGTTAATTGGAGTTAAATCAAAAGTCATCAACAGAGGAAAGCCAAGGTTCTGTGGAGTGCAGGGTTGGGGTCAGGGTTGGGGCAAGAAATGGGACCAGCCAGTAAGAAGTGGCAAAAAAGGAAGGCAGTGGGTGGTCAGATAAATACAAGGTACGATGATATGAATGTATGAAAATGTCATAATGAAATCCATTGTTCTGAATACTGAAAAAACAACACAAGAGAAAAGGATCAAAGGAGACAAGATGTAAATGTGTCTTAAAATAATAATTACATGGGTGTCAGTCTCTCTCTCTCTCTCTCATGCGTGCGAGTGTGTGTGTGTGTGTGTGTGAGAGAGAGAGAGAGAGGGGGTGGGTGGGGGATCCAGGAGTGAGAAGGAGGGCAATGGCCAGGTCAATTCATTTCAATTCAGTTTTGTCCTGGGTAACTAGTAACTACAGCTTAGACCATTGGTATTGGTTGAAATTTAGCTGAATGTCCCATTTGAAAAGACTCAGTTCTTTCCTTTTTTTTTTTTTTTTTTTTTTTTTTAAGGGAAGTGGAGCCAAATCCATGCTCACATTCTGGCAAGCGATCCTGTGTAAACTTTGCTTCTCCCTAAACTCACCCTCTCTGAAGCCAGAAGGACACTCATGCAATTGACTCTGTTTGATCACAGGGCGGCTTGAAGGAAACCAGCATCAACACAGCTCTCTTTGGACACTCGGAAATAGCCTTTCCATCCTATTTATTTGAAAAGATTTTGTGTCTTAAATGTCAGGACAGGCTAGTTTGAGAGTTATTTTATATTTGTGCAGGCCGTTTAAAAAAGTCTCACAAGAAATGATTGGTCTACCTTTCTATTTTAGTGCTAACCACATGTGGAGAGCAGCATTGTGTAGCAGACATTTGGGTGGGAATATGTAGTGTGCAAGGGGAGGCTTGGCTGGTCATGATGTTCTTGTCAACTTGGATTGTTAGGAACATAATTTATGTGACTTCCAGCTATATTCCTGCGATGGCAAGTTCCCCCCACTGAAATTTCCAGAACCCATTGTGTTGTCTGCAGTTGGCAGGTCTGCTTGTGCTCAGTTGTTTATGCCTCTTAAAAACAGAGAAGAGGAGTGAGCAGAACTTTTCCCTTCTATTCACAATCACCTAGACAATGGTAGAGTCGTGGCAGACAGCATTTGGGGAGACATGAGAATTGTGTTTGTGAATCATAAACACCTAAAAAGAGTAAAAGAGAAAAATGGGTTAGAATTTGATTAGGAATTGGTTTTTTTCAGTCAATAATTTCATTCTTAAAGATTAAAAAAATATATAGCATTCAACTTTGGAAAGAGTTTTTTTTTTCTTTTCTTTTAATCATTTTTTAAATTCATTTTATGTACCAACCACAGATTCCCCCTCTTATCTTTCCTCCAGCTCTTCCCCACCTGCCTTCCCACTACCCTTCATCCCCTCCTCCAACAGGTAAGTTCTCTCATGGAGGGACAGCTAAGCATGGTACATTCAGCTGAGGCAGGACCAAGCCCTTTCCCCATTTATCAGGGGTGAGCAAGGTGTCTGACCATAGGTAATGGGATCCAGAAAGCCAGCTCATGCACCAGGGATAGATCCTGATCACAATGCCAGGGGCCTGCCAAACAGACCCAGCTACACAACTGTCTCCTGTATGCAGAGGGTCTAGTCTGGTCCCATGCAGGCTTCACAGCTTTCGGGCTAAAGTTTGTGAGTTCCCATGAGCTTGGTTCAGTTGTCTCTGCAGATTTCTCCATCATGATCTTCAACCCCCTTGCTCATATAATCCCTCTCTTCGACTGGACTTCTGAAACTCGTACTGGTGCTTGGTTGTGGATCTCTGCATTTGCTCCCATCAGTTACTGGATGAAGGCTCTATGATGACAGTTAGGTTATTCAACAATTTGATTACCAGGGTAGGCCAGCTCAGGCGCCCTCAACACTATTGCTAGTATTCTAATCTGAAGTCGTCCTTGTGGATCCCTGGGAATTTCCCTAACACCAGGTTTCTTCTTTACCTGTAGATGGAAGGTTTCTCTGGTCTGGCCTGGCTCCAGCAGTCCAGATAAATCTTTCTCACCCACAATCTGGCAGCCACTCGGACCCAAGTAAATACACAGAGGCTTATATTATTTACAAACTGTGTGTTTTATGGCAGGCTTCTTGATAGATAGCTCTATTTATCTATAAGTTGCCATGTGGCTGTGGTTTACCAATACTTTGACATCTTGCTTCTCCTGGTGGTGCTGGCATCTCCCTAGACTCTGCCTTTCCCTTTCCTGTCTCTTTCCTCGGATTTCCTGCCTTCTTTTAGCTGCCTTGCCATAAACCAAAGAAGCTTATTTATTAACCATTGAGAACAACATATAGTCACAGCGTACAGAAGGACATCTCCCAGCACTTCCTCTCTTCTATATAATCAAAAAGGAAGGTTTTAGCTTTAATATAGTAAAATTATATATAGCAAACAATTATATGGAGTTTGCTCTCTTTATGTCAAAAGTTAGCTATTTTGGCAAAATACTGCTCTTGCCTGGACTGCTTGACAGTATGTTGTATAAACTGGACATGCAAGACCCATGGGAAAATGACCACTGAACTTTGCCAAAACAGGGTAAAATTGTCCTTAAGTTTCCTGCTTCACAGAGGAGATTGCCAGACATTCTGCAGGACACAAGGAGAAACAACTGATGAACTTTGCCAATAGATGAGACAATCCTTCAAATTTCCTGCTTCATTAAAAGGTCTGTCAGAGACTCTAGGCCTGTAGGCTGAAGATAGATACCCCAACATTGCAGAGGAACTTGGGTGACTGTCCAGGGAGCCAGATGTCTCTGTCATTTCTAGAACTTTGAAAGTTGCTTACAATGCACTTGCTGTTTACTTAGGTAATATTATATCCTTCTGGGGTCTTTGATGTAGTTGAAGACTAGATAGTTATAATTTTCCTTGGTTATGATAAAGATAAATTAGATATGAAACTTTAGATTCACAAATATAGGATAGATGACAGAATATTTTCTTTAATTTGTCAAATACAAATAGACTAGATAGATATTGTAACTGTAATTCTTGCTTGATAACTATTCTATTATATGTAATTTTACTATGTTAAAATTAAAACCTTTCTTTTTGGTTAGATAGAAAAGGAGAAGTGCTGTGGGCTGTCATTCTGTATGCTGTGAATATGTGTTGCTCTAATTGGTTGAGAAAGCTGCATTGGCCTATAGCAGGGCAGGATAAGGTTAGGTGGTACATTCAGACTGAAGATGGAGGCAAAGAAGGGTAGAGTGAAAGAAGAAGCTAGCCTGCCACCCAAGGAGCAACAAGATGCTGCAGACTTGTAACGCCATGGCCACGTGGCAACATATAGATCAATAGAAATGGGTTGAGTTAGGTTATATGAGCTACCTAGCAAGAAGGCTGACCCATAGGCCATACAGTTTGTAAATAATATAAGCCTCTGTGTGTTTACTTGGGACCAAGTAGCTGTGGGACACAGGTGGGAGAGATTTGTCCTGACCGTGGGGCTGGGCAGGACTGGAGAAACTCCAGCTACACTTACCCCATAAAGTCTCCCTCTATCAAGATGTCTCTTTCATTGCTCTCTCACTCTGTCCCTCCCCCAGCTCGACCATCCTGTTCTCTCATGTTCTCATCCCCCATCCTCTACCCTCTATTGCCCCCTCACCCCCAGTTTACTCATCAGGATCTCCTCTGTTTCCCCTTCCCCAGGTGATCTGCACATCCCTCTTAGGGTCTTCCTTGTTTCCTAGATTCACTGGAGCTGTGGGTTATAGTGTGATTATCCTTTGCTTTACATCTAGTATCTACTTATGAGTGAGCACATACCATGTTTGTCTTTCTGAGTCTGGGTTACCTCACTCAAGATGTTATTTTTTTTTTTAGTTCCATCCATTTGCCTGCAAATTTCATAATGTCATTTTTTTTATAGCTGAGTAATACTCCATTGTGTATATGTACCACATTTTCTCTATCCATTCTTTGGTTGAGGGGCATCTAGGTTGTTTCCAGGTTCTGGTTATTATGAATAATGCTGCCATGATCATAGTTGAGCAAGTGTCTTCATGGTATGCTTGAGCATCCCTTGGATATATGCCCAAGAGTGGTATCCTTGGGTCTTAAGGTTGATTGATTCACAATTTTCTGAGAAACCACCACACTAATTTCCGAAGTGGCTGTACAAGTTTGTATTCCCACCAACAGTGTAGGAGTGTTCCCCTTGCTCCACATCCTCTCCAACATAAGCTGTCATCAGTGTTTTTGATCGTAGCCTTTCTGACAGGTGTAAGATGGTATCTCAGAGTCATTGTGATTTGCATTTCCTTGATGACTAAGGATGTGGAACAATTCCTTAAATGTCTTTTGGCCATTCGGGATTCTTCTGTTGAGAATTCTCTGTTTAGATCTGTAGCCATTTTTTAATTGGATTGTTTAGTATTTTGCTGTCTAGTTTCTTGAGTTCTTTACAAATTTTAGAGATCAGTCTTCTGTCAGATGTGGGGTTGGTGAAGATCTTTTCCCATTCTGTAGGCTATCATTTTGTCTTATTTACTGTGTTCTTTGCCTTACAGAAGTTTCTCCATTTCAGGAGATCCCATTTGTTAATTGTTGCTCTTAGTGTCTGTGCTACTGGTGTTATATTCAGGAAGTGGTCTCCTGTGCCAATGAGAAAGAGTATCTTTCATACTTCAGTTATGTGGCTGCAGATAGAAAAGCAGGGGATTTTGATGGAAAAGATCAGGGATGGCTTTGTTAGATAGACCTGAGTTAAGGCAGTACTACCCATGAAGAATTGATGCAGTAATCATCTTTAGATTCACCCTGAGTGCCTATGAAAGATACAGCTTCATAGAATTACTATAGTATTCTTTAGCAAGGAAGACTCAGCTGTAAGATAATTTTATAGGTGTCATTGGTAAATTTAGTTTTTAGTCCATCAGCCAATCGATGCTTATTAAATACCTACTATGCACTTTTCTGTAGTGAGCATTGAGCAGATCAATGAATATGAAGGATAAAATGTGTAGTCTCATTAAAATCTGCATCAAAGGGCAAAACAAGATAACACTACAGTGGATTGTGATTGTGGACATACACTATGAAGGGTAAGTACAGTATTCTAAGAACCCCTGCAGTGGGAAAGAAGGAAAGAGAGATGGGGCGAATATCAAGAATATTTAAGTAAAGACATCTGTCCATGCAGCAGGCCTGGGAGAGGAATGGCTTTAGATCTTTGGAAGAATTCAGTAAAAGTATATGTGGTTCCTGGAAACAGAGACCAGGAGATAGGAGACATTTTATGTGATGGTCGCTGTAACTCGGGCAATTATAGAACCCTTTCAGTTCTCAGTTGACATCATTGTGGGACACTAGAGTTGAAATTCTTTTTTCAAGATGTTTATTATAACTTAATTTTATGAGCAGGTATGCCACAAGTACAGTTCTCTAACACTCTGAGTCTCAGTCAGTCTACTAATAGATAAAACTTTGATCATTGAGTGCAAATTTCCATTTTACATCATTAACTTTTTAAAATTTTTATTACATTTATCTATTGATGAATTCACATATGTGTTCATTCTAGCTATTCTAATTCCAATAGTAAATCTATGGCCGAGCAGAAAAACATTAAAAGAAAAGCAAAATTATTATTGGCTGCTAGCTTTGTAAGTATTTACAAAGTCAGACACTGTACACAAATTCTGGCATTTATTTTAAAGTGTCCGTGGTATTAGTCACCTGTCATCACAGCAATGTTACATTTGTAACATCATAACTACCTAGAAAGAATAACATCAGGGGATATGGGGTAGAATTTTCTCTAATTTCTTTGGACAATAGTAAAGAAGACAGTTTTTAATGCAACTGGATAAACACATTTTTCTTGCTTCATTGCACTGTAACAGGCAAACATTTGGAAATGATCCATCTGCTGAGTTTAGTTATCTACCTGGGAGGTGTTGGAAGTGGTGGTTCTCTTTTTCTCTTGTCTGGCCAAATGCCAAAGAACAAAAATGTAATCAGATAAACTTTTAATTAAAGAAAAAAGATTATCTCTGCCTGTGATGTAGCTCAGGTGAATTTCAAAACGCCTTGGCAAATGATTACAAAAAAAGCAAAAATATGGAGCGCAGCCTTTTCATGTCCAAAGAAGAAATGCAATGTCCAAAGGCCAAGAATGCTACTTGAAGAGCTTACTTTGTCCAACACAGATGGGAGCCAATTACAATGGTTTCCAATGGTTTCATGCAATAAAGTGATTGCATGAAAAGGGACTTCATACTAGAATAAAAACAAACACCCCAAACTCTGTTACATACATGATGGGACCATTGGAGTGCTTTTCTGGAATTGGGGAGCATTTAGAAGGTGCTGTGTAAAACTTGTGCAGTGGAGACCCCTAGAATCTACAAGGGTGACCCCAGTGAAGTCTCCTAGTAATGGAGGATATGGAGTCTGAACCATCCATCTTCTGTAACTAGGCAAGGCTTCCAATGGTGGGACTGGGACATCGATCCAGACATAAGACCTCCAACCTACAGTTTGTACTGCTTTTGCAAGATGTGCTGGGGAAATGGTGGAACAGAACTTGTGGGAATAGCTAACCAATGACTGGTCCAACTTGAAGCTTATGCCTGACACTGCCTAGATGGCCAGGAACTAGAGGTTGGATAGCCTGGAGACCTAAGATAGAACCAAACATGATTGGCAAAAAAAAAAAAAAAAAAAAAAAATGTCAGCGAAGTGTTCCTTAATGATATTCTGATCATCTAGAAACTGATGTGAGAAGATGCAGAGACCCCCAGCCAAACAAAAGGTGGAGCTCAGGAACCCCCACAGAAGAGGAGGAGGAGAGATCGGAGGAGCCAGAGTGGTGAAAGACACCCTGAGAACACAGTCCAAAGGATCAACTAAGCAAGGCTCACTGGGGCTCACAGAGACTGAAGTGGCAATTCTGGAACTTGTAGGGGTCTGAGCTATGTCCACTGTATATACTTTATGGTGGTGTAGCTTGGTGTTCTTGTGGAACTCCCCAAAACGGGAGTGGAAGGGGATATCTCCAACTCTTTTCCCTGTTCCTGGGACTCTTTTCCTTCTACTGGGATGCCTTGTCCAGTCTTGATATGAAGGTTTGTGCCAAGTCTTATTGCAACTTGTTATGCCGTGTTCAGTTGCTATTCTTGGGAGGACTGCTCTTTTCTGAATGGAAATGGAGGAGGAGTGGAAATGGAGGAGGATTGAATCCAGGGAGAGGGGAGGTGTGTGTGTGGGGAACTGGAAGGAGTGGAGGGGGAGGAAACTGTGGTTGGGATATAATGTATAAGAGAATAAAAAAAATATGTCTTTTCCATCTCGTAGTAAACACCAAACTTGAATTTTCTAGAAAAATCTTAATATAGGATATTGTCTTGCATATCAGGTACTTTGATGCTTTAGACAGCCATATATGTCTCCTCTACTTTAAGAAATAGCCATATTTGATATCAATGCTATATTTGATAGCATCAAATTTCTCCTTCTCTGACACACAGGTAGAATTTTCTCCTGCTCCTGTTCTTTCTCATACCATCTCATTCTGAAAACTTGAATATACATCCCTAGGACCTCTACAACGTGCACCCCACTTCTTTCTTTGAAGAAGACTCAGTCCTTACATCTTTAATCTCCGAGTCCTTCTAAACACAGCTCTACATATTCACAAATGACTGTAATTATTCTTAAAACACTTCTAATCCACCAAATCAATGAAAAGGGGTTTGTAAGCAGAAGAAATCTTATTCTCACTTTTCTGCATATTACTACTGGTTAAGTAGCTTAGAAAATGGCACTCAGGCCTAGAGTCTAATTTGGAGTTATAAACAAGGGGTAAAAATGATTAAGCCACCTTTTTATTTTATATATATTGGTTGGCTGATTTATAGTATGTGCATGTGTGTGCTAGTGCATGCACGCCTGCACACACATATGCACACACATAGCAGATGTAAGTGTGGAGCTCAGAGGAGAGCTTGGAGGAGTCGGTTTTCTCCTTCTGCCATGTAGGTGTCAAGGATTAAACTCAGATCATCAGACTTGATGGCAAGTGCCTTTACCTTGTGAGCCTGTGTTCACATTTATCTTGTGGTGTTCACAGGGAAGAAATCTCACTTTCATGAGGAGCAACAAGAAGGACCATCCCAGGGAGAAAATGATGATGCAAGGGACTGAAGAGCTAAAATTTTCACACACCCCTGCTCTAAGTGCTGTTCAGACATTATCTCACGTAATCTCAGACTCTGTGGAAGGCAACATTTATATTTATAGTGACTTTGCAGATAGGGATACTGAAGGTTTAGAAAAGTTAAAGACATTTTCCAAGTCATTTTGTAAATCCATATAAAAACTAGAATTCCTAGCCTGCATAATACGACCTCAGAGTCTGTACTAAGAGCTACTAACTAACAAGGGGACTGTTGAACTAGTCAGTGATCAAGAGACACCCTTGCAGATTGAGTTAGCATCCTTACTCCTTGACATATTCCATCTTTTCTCCACTTCCCTGTTACATCCTTCTGTGGCTCACTTCATTGATGCTAGGTACGCTGCAGTCTAGAAAACCACAAGGTTATGGTAGTATCCTTGCTAGGATTCATGGCTTTTAGAGTTATAGCTACAGTTTATGCAAATAAAACAAGGAACATTGTACTGAGACACATGACCAAGCAGCGCTGTGATAGAAAGTCAAGGAAGCAAGCCTATTTTGGTATAGGCAGAAAACACCGTGGACATGGAGACAATTAGGTTTCCCACAAAGCTCAGAGGAAGACTCATGACAGAGATGCTCTGTGGTGATATTTTATTTGTGCTTTAATAACGCTTCCCTGGAGATCAGTGGGAAAAGGCCAGCCATTTTAAGTAAACAAAGTCAGGCAGCACACGCCCTTAATCCAATCACTTATCAGGCATGGTCTCTGAGTGTTCAAGGCCATACTAGGGAATAGACCCAAGCGTGGTGACACATGCCTTTAATCCTAGTACCAACCATAGAGACCTGGAGGTCTGTACAGATAGACAGTGACAAGGAAGTGAAGTAGCTGGGCTAAAACAGCCAATGAGAGGGCAGAACAGCAAGACAATAAAGGTGTGGGTAAGACAGGAAATACCTCGCATTTGGAAGCTGCAGATTTGGTGAGGTAAGGTTGGCTGGTGGCTTTCCTTATTTCCCTGATCTCTCTAAGGCTTTCACCCCTATATTTGGCTCTGTGTTTTTTTTTTTTTTTTTTTTTTTATTTAATAAGATCATTTAGAAATTTGTCTGCCATGCTCTTGGCTCGTGACTGGGCTCTCACAATGACATAACCCTTTGGCCACAGTATTACAACAAGCTCAGGTGATCAGATGTAACAACCAGGAAATGGTCCTATAGTCAATACAGACAGCACTGGGATTATTCACTCATTTCCATTAAGACCAGAAACTTTACTCTGGTTTCTGCTCACACCTTGTGTTAAATGATCGGATATCTGTCAGGTGCATTTCATAACTTGGGCTGTCAGAATTACTATGGTCAAGTTTTCTTCTCCGTATGGATCCTTGATGGTAAAAGGTAATAGCTTTCATTTAACTTTAAATTTTTAACTTGTATCATTTTATTTTTCATTTTTAAAAGTTTCTGTTTAAAATTTTTCATACAATATGTTTTGATCATATGCTTTTCACTCCCAACTTCTCCTATATCCTCTTCACCTCCTTACCCAGTTAACTCCTTTTCTTTCTCACTTTCTCTCTCTCTCAAAAAATAATAGGGGGGGAGGGCACTTGGGGGGGCGGGAGAGGGGGAGGACAAGGGAATCCATGGCTGATATGAAAAATTAAATTAAATTATAAAATTAAAAAATTATAAAAAAAAGATTTCTTTTTATATGGTCTTACACTTTCTAGACCTGGGAGATATTGACATCAACATGATTTTTCAAGTGTTTCATCAGTACTACCCAGAATTTATCCATCTATAAAACAACAACAACAACCCCCCCCCCCAAAAAAAAACCCAGGAAAAACAAGGTAGCAATCAAAAATGAGAATAAAAACAGACAAACAAACAAAAGAAAAAATAAGATTAAAAAAATACCATAATAGAAAAAAAAAAAAGAAGACAAAGAAAAACATGGAGTCCATTTTGTGGTGGTCAACTGCTCCTGCACATGGGACCTGTCCTGGAATGTGGTTAACATACTCAGTGACACTCCATTGACCAAAACTGATTCTACCTCCCCCAGCGGGTACCAGCTGCAAATGGATTTTTTTTTTTTTTTTTTTTTTTTTTTGGTTTTTCGAGACAGGGTTTCTCTGTGTAGCTTTGCGCCTTTCCTGGAACTCGCTTTGGAGACCAGGCTGGCCTCGAACTCACAGAGATTTTTTTTTCTTGGTTAGGAGCAATCATTTCCCTTTCCAGTGCTGGGATTTTGTGTAGTTTGAACCTGTACCAGTCTCGTGCATGCTATGAGAGCCACCGTGGGTTCCTATGTGTGTGTGTCAGTCCTGCTGTGTCTGGAACTGGTTATTTCCTTGGTGTCATCCACACATCTTTCCACCTCCATTTCCTCATGGATTCCTGAGCCTTGAGGGGAGGGGTTTGATGAAGACATCCCATTTAGGACTGAGTGTTCCACAGTCCCTCCCTCTCTGAACGTTTTCCAGTTGTGAGTCTCTATGAATTCCCATAGCAAGAAGAAACTTCTCCGATGAGGGCTGAGGGAGACATTGATCTATGGGCACAGTGACATACCATTAGGTGGCATTTTATTTCTATGTTCCTTTGGTAGAGTTCATAGCAGTAGATTCTTCCCCTAGGCCTGTGACCTATCTAGTCTCAGGTTCTGGGCCAATTTAGTAGTGTCAGGAATAGGTTCCATCTTATGGAGATAATTAATATCTTAACATCAAAAACTCTGTATTTCAAATTAATACTGTCTCTGTGCATGCAGTAGATTGAGAAAATGGATCCCTTCTTCTGCTTGGCAGCTCATGAAGCTGGCTTACCACATCACAAGCAGCAGTGACGTTTTGAGAATTCTTATTGCTGAGTCTTTGATTCAGTTGGTCTCTACTCCCTGCCCCCTCCCCCAACAAGAACATTTGAACAAAACAATCTGTTTTTGCCTGAATGACCCAGGGAACAACCTACTTTAGCTTGAGCGGCTTGGATATTTCGGCTAAAAATGGCTTATTTCCATGCGTCACCTGGATAATTGCCTTAGTCGGCTGGCCCACTTAGCCGGGTGAGCCCCAGGTATGAGGTGGTAAGGGTCAGCGAGGACTTGATTGAAGAATGCAAGTCCCGCTTTCCCTTCCGCATGCCTGGAGAAGTACAATGTAGATCTACTTCAGCCTTTGCTCCTCTAACTGGCAGATGGAGTATCTATGCCACCTGATAGGAAAGCCTCCTTCTATCTTTCCAGGTGATTTCTTATCACATTCGGGTGTAACTGCACGGTTTTGAAGGGGCAATATTTCAGCACGTGTTTCTTAAATACTGGCCGAGCACTGGAAAATATCGAAGAAAATAAAGACAATATATTTCTTCCTCAAGGTGCAGGTGCTTATGGCTTAGTTTATATCAACCCTTAGAAAGTGCCTGGATGTTTGCTGTTGACCTATTTGCAAGTATAAGCAGAGGTGGAGGAGGACAGAACTGTTGGAGAGATCCACAGGCAGGCTAAACATATAGGTGGGTTTGCTCTCGTTTTCCTGCAAATATGTAGTTATTTTTTATGAAATGCAGCCTTGTATTTCGGGAAAGTACTCCCAATAAAATTGAGTTGTGCATGTCTATCTCATTTAGAGGACAATATAGAGTGTGTTCTACCCTGGAAAGACACATATAGTATTGGCTATAAAAACACTAATATTTAGAAAAAATACTGTTATTTTACTTTGTTAACTGAATGTATACACACACACACCTATACCTCTATACATATATACATACATATATATGTAGATGTATATATATGTATTTATATATACACACACACACATATGTGTGTAGAGAAAGGAGAGAGAGAGTGACAGAGAGATAGACAGAGAAAGAGAGTATATGAAATGCCTGCATATGTGTATGTCTGTCATGAGCCTGGCACCCACAGAGGTCAGAAGAGGGCATCTGATTACTTGGAACTGAAATTACAGCTGGTTGTAGACCACTCTATGTAACTGCTCAGAACTGAACCCAGATCCCAAGCAAGATCTTCCAACTGCTGAGCTGTCTTGCCAGTGCCACTGGGTGAATTTTTAGTATGCTTTTGAGAATGCAAAAGCAAATAGAAAATACATACAGGAAAAGGAAACACTTGGATGGGGAACATTGACAAACTAAATCTTCCATGACCTTTTTCTGTGAAGTTTATATGTGAAAAAAAGTCTCCTCTCTTCAATTTTAAACCAGTTGCTTCAAGCTGGTTTCATAAAAATAACAAAGCAAGGATTTCTACACTTTTTCTTCTCCTCCTCAACTATGAAATAACAGGATTTTAAGATTTAGTGGTGGGACTAAGTTTTTTTTTTTTTTTTTTTTTTTTTTTTTTTTTTTTTTTTTTTTTTTTTTGGATAGAGATGTGGGTTTTGCACTTGAAGTTGCTGTTTCTATGCTTACACAGTTAAAATTCTCCAGGATGGAACTTCCAGGCTTACGATAAATGTCATGACCATGATTTTGAAGGTCAGGCGGGTGAACCACCAAAAATGTCTGACAGCTTGGAGAGGGGAAATTTACATCTGGCTCCTGGCACTGCGGTCCCTGCTACGATGCAGTCGGGTTGGATAAGTGGAGCCCTGTGAACTGAACTCGATTGAACTTGGCATTTGACCCCTGAGGCCTTTATGTCTCTTTTTATCCTTTCTTCTCTCCTGCCTCCCACTACGGGAGCAGAGCAACCATAAAACTCAGCTGGCTTCCTGCAGGAACACTTGGCCTGGTTTCCCTGTAATACCTGTTTATACATGAATCAACCTAAAATTAACTTCAGTGACAGCAGTATCATCCTGCCCTTGTGAATTCAAGTATGAAATGCTCTAGAACATGTGACTAGCCAGATTTCTTGGTAAATGGGTTGTTCTATTTAGTTTTATTTTAATACAGTTCCTGGCTCTTTAAGGGTCAATTCTATTAATACTTCTTACTTGAATCTTTGTTATTGAAAATTCTAGACTGTGTCCTCTTTCACATGATTGTGTGGTATTCACAGGCTACTTGGTACTTATTGACATTATGATGTCTCACAATCATCATTCCATATATTCAAAATCTAATAATGAGCATTAGGCTTCAGGGGAATAAAATGGGGTGACATTGGCAAGAGCTGGTTCCACCAGGATGACTCTGAAGGAAAACTTATTTTAACTGATCTCAAAGCTTAGGAATACACTCTATTTTATATAAACCAAATTTTAATTGCAAATCATAAAGAACCCATGAATTTTCTGGTCTACCTCACCTCTTCAAATGAGCAGGATCGCTTCCTTCTGTTCCCAAACTCATCTTAATGAAATAAAAAAAAACACATGAAAATGAAGTTAAAGAATGTGGAAAATGATTATAAAACAGTCTTCCTGTTTTACATGGGGCACATGGAATAGCTCCCTAAAAGCAGAACATATTTAAAAAACATGTTTTGTTGGGCGTAGGCAGATGACTCATAAACCTATAGACTTTGCTGTCCTTTTGTTGGGAACCTTTGGTTTTAGATGGAACGAAGCATTAAAATGAATATTGCTGATGCATAATTCTCTTTCAGCAGCTAGAAATGGGAAGAGAAAATGGATGCAGAACACTCTGAAGAGATTATTTGGAAATATGCGTGCATACACACACACACACACACACACACACATGTGCACGCGCATGCGCATGTATATACTAGAATAATCAGACTTTCAGTGAATTAGGGAGGGAAAAAGGGAAGACTCTTGAAAACTGCTCTCAACTGTCAAAAAATTGTAAATGCTGTTTAATAAAGAACTCTAAAAGTGTCTGCTGTGAGTGAATATTGAGAAGATATACAATTTTTTAAATTGAGATCCTTATTTGTGTCTCTTGTGATAGAATTATTCTATTGGTCTGTTAGTTATAGGAAGTGACACCCAATATGAATTCTAGAATTGTTTGTGTGTGTGTGCGTGTGTGTGTGTGTGTGTATGTGTGTGTGTGTTTGTATGTGTTGTATGTGTGTGTTATGTGTGTATGTGTGTGTGTGTGTGTGTGTAGTTTGTATGTGGTGCATGTATAAGTGGTATATGCTTGTGTGTGTGTGTGTGTGTGTGTGTGTTGTGTGTGTATGTGTGTGTGTGTATGTATACAAGCACCTGCGTGTACACAGAGGCCAGATGAAGACACTGGGTGTTTTGTTCTATTACAATCAAGGCACTTTATTCTCCTGAGACAGGGTCTCTCACTGGACCTAGAGACAGGCTGGAAACCAGTGAAGACCAGCAGTCTTTCTTCTCAGTCCCACACAGTGTTCCTACACTTAGCCCTCTCTCCAACCCCCTGAATCTGCTCTTTAAAGGCAATGAGGAACATTTGAAGCCACTAAGATTTAATAAATTCTGTTACCTAAATCAAGCACAGGATAGTAGCATCAAGTTCACTGGAAGACAAATAACTAGAAAAATAATGCGAAGCAGTGTCAGGGGGAGGTCAAGAACAGTGACTTTGGAGACAGATAGACCCAAGATTGAAAATTAGTTCTGCTATTTCCTCACTCTGTGACCTGGGGTCATTGAGGTTGGTGAATTTCATTTTGCTTCTAATGTAATATGGGTTAATAATGGTGGATGTGTGGCTATATTACATCTGTGTAATTCTCTGTACATTTATAAGTTGGCACAGTGTACTTGATATTTCATTTTATTCCAACATCGCAGATTATAATTGCAGAAATGACAACCAAATCTTCAAAAGATAGTGATTTGTCCAATGCAGATTAGCAAATTGTGACATTTACTCAGTCAGTTGTTTATTCGCTGATTGGTGAGATCATACAGCATCCAGGATAGACAGATGCAAGCCTTAACTGACATGTCTCTTTCATTCCAATGCTGTTTCGTGACATTTGCAAAGAAAAATTCTTTGAGGCCGGGAAGGCAAAGGAGAAGGATACATTTAGAAATTTAGAATGCTTTTGAATTTCACTCGTAATAAGAAGTAAAGAATGATCTCATTCATGGTCTGGTAACATGGGAGTGACTCAGAGTAGTTATTTGTTGAGAAAGTAGAATTCACATAGAAAGCTCTGAGATTATGAGACACAAAGTCAAGGAAATGTGGATAGAAAGCATGAAAAAGGTAGTTTTGGTCAACAGTGTTTAGGAAGCTTTGAATTCATTCCATTCATTCATTGTTTCCATTCAGAAAGAAGTTGTGATCATTTGCTTAGTGGGCCCAAGAGCTCAATCAGAGATGTGTGCATGTGGGTTGAGGAGCAGATAGGATATGTGATGGTTGACCCTGCCAACTGGATAGGATTTACATTAAACCTAACATAGACGTCTTGTCTTTTCAGTGTGGTGTAATGATCCACCCTGAATGTGAGTGGCACCATCCAATGGACTGGGGTCCTGGACTGAATAGAAAGGCAGAAGCAAGTGAAGCACAAGAGTTCATTGCTCTTTGCTCTGACTACAGAGGCAATATGACTCATCATTTCACATTTCTGATGGTGTGCTGTGCTTTCCCTGACATGCGAGCTCTATGCTTTCTAAATACCTGAAGAAAAGGAAACCGATCTTTCCTTAAGTTCCTTTGTCAGATATTTTGTAACAGCAATAAATAAAGTGATTCATGAAAGGTATGTCAATCCTTGGATAAAATGTCCCCATAGGTTCTTGTGTTGAAGACACACTAGATAGGAGCTCTTGGTCATGAGAATGCTATTTTCATCATGGACTGACCCATGTCTTTGAAGGGGATGTTTTCTTTCTCTCTATCTAACTTCCTTCCTCTTCCCCCCTTCCTTTCTTCTCCTGTCTGCCATGAACTAAACTGCTTTGCAGCACTCTGTCTTCCCACTGCCTTGTGCACTGTTTCACCTGAGGCCCAAAGCAATGGAGACCATGGACCGAAATATGGGAGGCAGCGAGCCTAAATTAAGCCGACCTGCTTTAAGTTGTTTTCCTCAGAGATCTGGTAATAGCGAAGAACTGTCTCTAACACATTGCGATGGTTAACGGTATAAATTTGACAGGAGGTAGAATCTCTAAGAAGCTCAACCTCTGAGCTGGTCTGTGAAGGGATTTCTAGATTGGGGTTATTACATTGGAAAGGGTCACCTTAAATCCTGGCGACATCCTTCCACGAGCCTGGATCCCAGTTGAGTAAAAGACAAAGGGAAATGCTGAATGCCAGCAGTCGCCATTTTTTTTTCTCTTACTGAATACAGTGTGACCAGCTGCCTCATGCTACTGCTACCAGGCCTTCCACACCATGATGGACTCTACCTGAAACTCTGAACCCAAATAAAACAAGCTTGCCTGCCATCCTCCCCCTTCCCTCCTTTCTTCCTACTTTTTCTTTTTCCTTTTTTTAAATTGTAACCTATTGTGTCGCAGCAATGAGAATGCATACACAAGGAAATAAAACATTTACTAAAGTAATTCAGGAACCATTTCCAAAGCCACCAGCTAATTACAAATCATTAAAGCGTTGTGTGTGATGGACGTTGTTGTTAATCTTGGCAGTAAAGAACGTTAGTTTCCATTTGTCCACTGTTCAATCTTGTGCTAACAGAAGTAACTAACACTTGTGGACTTCATTTAACCCATTTATAAATGAGTAAGGAATGAACAAGTTTTGTCACTTGTACCTAAAAGGTGTGACTCAACGTGTTGAAGTGATTTAAGATACTACACTGACTATTTAAGATACTATTGAATATTTTCTTCCTCCTCCCTTGAGTACTGCTGTGGGATGTCGTTCTGTACGCTGTGAATATGTGTTGCTCTGATTGGTTTATAAATAAAGCTGCATTGGCCTATGGCTGGACAGGATGGAGCCAGGTGGGAAAATTCAGGAGAGAGAGTGAGAGAAGAAGGGAGAGTAGGGGGGAGACACTAGACCGCCGCCCAAGGAGTCACATGTAATGCGACACAGGTAAATCCACGGAACATGTGGTGAATCCTAGATTAATAAAAATGGGTTGATTTAAGATGAAAGAGCTAGCTAGCAAGAAGCTTGTAATAGACTGTGCAGTTGGTAATTCATATGAGCCTCTGAATCATTATTTATTTTTTTGTTTTGTTTTGTTTTTTCGAAACAGAGTATCTCTGTGTAGCTTTGCGCCTTTCCTGGAGCTCACTTGGTAGCCCAGGCTGGCCTCGAACTCACAGAGATCTGCCTGGCTCTGCCTCCCGAGTGCTGGGATTAAAGGCGTGCGCCACCACCGCCTGGCCTGAATCTTTATTTTATAAGCAGTTATGGGACTGCTGGGTGGGCAGGACTGGAGAAACTTCTCCTACAATATATCAAAAGCAGTTGTGGGAATGAACAGCCATGGGCAATTGTGCCCAACGCAACTCCACGTTCCTTGTTTCTGTCACCACCTTATTAAAGGGGCAGAGAGCTGGTATTTGATGTCTATTCTGCATGCTTTTAGTTCTCAACCCTGTTTATCTAGAAAGGCGATCAGCACAGACTAGTTGCTCAACTGCAGACTTTTGTATTTGGAAAACCTGCTTGGGCACCTTTGTAGGTAGTGGAGAAAGGGAGTTCTTTTGGTGGTTTTAATCTGTGAATTTGGATGTGCAGCACTTTATGAGACTTGTCAGATACATGCACACTTGGCACAGACCGCATATTTGAATACCAATGATTTATGAGATGAACCATAAACAGCTATATTAACCAAGAGTTATGGAAACTCTTCCATTGAATCCGTTGAATCCCAATAGGAGTCCCAGGTTTCTCCCCTTCTTTGATTCTCTCTTCTGCCATTGCATATACAGCAGCAATGATCTGGTGAGGAGTTGCCAACATGTTGGGGGCGGGGAGGAAAGGGTTATTGTTTTTTTTTTTTTTTAAGATTTATTTATTTATTATGTATACAGCATGTATGACTGCAGAAGAGGGTACAGATTCATTTCAGATGGTGTGAGCACATGTGGTTGCTGGAATTGACTCAGGACTCTGGAAGCAGCAGTCAGTGCTCTTAACCTCTGAGCCATCTCTCCAGCCCCATAAAGGGTTATTGTTAAAGATTTTTCTGATATGAGTTTTACTACAGGATTGGTATGATTAGATGCAATGATTAGCCTGAACTCTTAAAGGTAACATTTAAACCTATTTTTTTGAAAAAATTAACAAATACATATTGATATATTCATATTATATTGCAAGATTGCTATGAGTCTGGCCTTCAATGTCCTCCCAGTGTCTGTTTATGAGAGGGTACTCCACAGGAAAGTGCTATTGGGAGGAGATGAAGCACCTAAGTAGAGTGTACAGGTAGGTCTTTAGGTCACTGAGGCTAACTTGTCCTTCCTGCTGTTTTTGCTTTCTGGTTATTAGGTAAACGTCTTCTTATGCCCTGTGTCCTGGCATGGCCCCAAAGGGAGAAGAACTAGTAGGAGGGATGGCCTTGTTAGAGGAAGTGTGTGGGCGGGCTTCAAGTTCTCTTTTTTTCAAGCATCCCTCAGTGTGACAGTCAGTTGACTTCCTGTTGCCTCTGAGTGAAGATGTAACACTCTCAGCTCCAGAACCACATCTACCTGCATGCCACCATGTTCCCCATCCTAATGATAATGGACTGAACCTCTGAACTGTAAGCAAGACACCTCAATTAAATGTTTTTATTTATAAGAGTTGCCATGGCCATGGAATCTCTTCACAACAATTAAAAAACCCTAACTAAGACACCTTTCCACAGTGAACTGCATTCCCACAAACCTGAAATTAATGAGCCCTTAGAGATCATGGACTGGAATGTTCAAAATTGTGAACCCAAATAAAAATTTTCTCTATGTTGATTATCTCAGGAATTTGTTACAGTTATACAAAACTGATTAATACCATGATGGTGGTTAAGAAAAAAAAATACCGTGGAACTTATATAGAGGTGTTTGGTGCATTCCAGTTCACTTCCAAACTAGACTTCTTAGCACAGACATCCAAGCTGTACCTGGAGGAACTCTAGAGATTTGCGTGTCTGCAGCTATTTATTGGTTACTTAGTTTTTACCTGGTAATATTTCACGCATAGAGAAGAAATTGGTTTTCTTTCCCAATACGACAGAAACTCTAACTCTCTGTTAGATGCAAAAAAGTAAGTGTGGAATTCATTCCTCTGGGGCTCAATATTTCCTTTAAAATATTCGAGAGCAGATGGGTTATAGATGTTGAAAAATAAGTTAATTTTTTATTGGTTCTCCCGTGACTTTCTATCTTTCTCTGTGGCTGTTTCCTTCTTGATTGATTCAGTGCGATCACAGTATTCTCCCTGGAAGGTTCACAACTCATTGTTCTTTTCCTACCACCATGTCAAAACTTGACCACACACTTCCTGAGTGATGCAACCATGCATGCTAGCTCCTTTATTGTCTAGTTCTACAACTGTGAAATATCATTCCATGTCAGTTCTCCTAGGATTGAAAGCAGGAATTGGGGAAGGCAGTGTTTAAAATGGTTTTGGTACTCTATGCCACTACAAAGTGATAAACCCTAAATTCTCTCCTTACAATGTACCAAAAGCAAGTAAGGACTCAACAGCATAGGTGTACCTGTTAAAGTTCTGTGCTCAACGTAGTTTTATGTTCCTTGTTTTGTTTCCACCATATTTAGTGGGATGAAAGAGTATTTGATTCCTTTTCTGCATGCTTTTGGTTCTCAACCTTGTTTTTCTAAGAAGGCGATCAACACAGACCAGTTGCTCAGTTGCAGACTTTTATATTTGGAACATTCACTTGAGTCATCTTTGTGGGTAGTGGAGAAGGAGTGTTCTTTCAATGGCTTTAATCCGTGAGTTTGGCTCTGCAGCACTATTATTAGACTTGTCAGAGGATTAGAAGAAACAAGCGTTTTTTTTTTTTTTTTTTTTTTTTTTTTTTTTTTTTTTTTTTTTTTTTCCAACAGGGCTGCAGTGAGTGATGATGATTTTGAAGCGTGTTCAAGTCACACAGCAGGTAAGTGTGAGGTCTGGTGCCGGTGCCCAGGACTTGGATGACAATGTTTGCTGAATCATTCCATGACCTCATCATATAAGCTACCCATGACTCTCTTTGTCTGTCCTTTCGTTATAGTTTATTCTTACTGCTGGCATAGAACTTGTGATATAGCATTACTTTTTGTGTGGCTCAGAATGAGGTCTAATACTTACTGAAAAGATAGTTTTTAGTTGAGTATTTAAATGTGAATATGTGTGTCAACTTACTCCAAGGAGCCGTGTGCTCCTTAATTAATAGGCCAGAGGTTTTTAGGTTATGTCCCTTAGTACTCTGATAGTAGCAATGTATCTCTGTCGTAATGGAACTAGAACCTTCCCAAACATAGTTGAGTGCTGTTTGTCTGTTGTTCACATCATCAACCTTGAGCCATATTTTGTCTTTTATTTATAGGTCCTTTCTATTTCTCTCCCTTCAATTTCTTTATTTTATTTTATTTTTTCAATTTCATATGAATGACTTCCATGGCATTCCTTTGCAGGGCTGCTGTAGATATCATTCTGTATAAATAAACACTGATTGGCTGGTAGCCAGACAGGAAGTATAGGCGGGACTAACAGAGAGGAAAATTGAGGGAACAGGAAGGCAGAGAGGGAGACTGCCTGGAGCTGCCACCAGGACAAACAAGATGTAAGGTACCAGTAAGCCATGAGCCACGTGGCAAAATATAGATTAATAGAAATGGGCTAAATATAAGAGTAAGAGCTAGACAATGATAGGCCTGAGCTAATGGTCAAACAGTTTAAATAATGTAAACGTCTGTGTGTTTATTTTATAAGTGGGCTCTGGGACTGGCAGGACTTGGTGGGACCCAGAGAGAAAAGCTCTGCAACTACACAGGGCCCCTTCTTTTTGCTTGCCTTCTTTAAAATCATTATCTATAGATAAATCTCACCGTGATAAATACATTTGGCACAAAAGGACAGAAGATTAACATTTTACTAGATAGCGCTCATTTTGTGTATGTCATGTTGTTTAGGAGAATTAGTAATGACCTAAAACCCTGTGCCAAGCCCTTGAGAAACATGATTGACCCCTTAGTGTCTTTAAGTATTTAATTCCTGACTAAGATGGCAACGTTCACAGGAAATGGTTAGCCCACCAGATGCTATTCCATAGTGATTCTGCATTCATGCCAATGAGTAAGACACCAAGCCATTCCGAAATCAGATTATTGTCTCACCTATTCTGTATGAGTAGTCCCTGTGGATTACTGTGGCTACTTTTTAGCTAGAAAGAATACATCTGATTATATCTCGTGTCCAACCATTATTTTACTGTGATAAGAGGAGTTTGAATTTTTTTTTTTACATAAACATTTCTGCCTTTACTATGTTTCAAATGCATACAGTGCTGTGGGGGTATGGCTCTCAAGCTTAGGGCAGATTGGAAAAGTTAAAACTGGTGTAAGGGAGCCAGGTGGAGTAACATTTGTCTACAAAGCCGGCACTTAGATGGTTGAAGTAGGAGCCTCGAACATCATGAGACTAGCTTGGTCTGCAAAGTGAGTTCCAAGGCGGTCCAGGCTATCTCGAAAGATGATGTCTCAGAAAGACTTTCCTTTATTCATGTAAGGGCTACACTTCTTTCTGCTTATCTACTCACTCTGTATTTCTAAAAAACAGAAATGATTTTCTCTCTATTCTCTCTCCGAAGGGCTTAGTTTATCTCCCTGGAGGTTATTTTTTAATTATGTATTGTTTTTAAAATTATGGATCCATATAGACACCTGTCTCACTTATCAATTCTTTACCTGATTTCTCACACACACTTTTTTTTTTCCCCGCTCTGCTCCCTTAAACATGGAAAGTGTTCTGTCAGTCTTAGCTGACCTCTTCTCATTAGAAGGTCTTGGCTTTTACATCTCTACCCTTAAGCGATGAACTCCATTTCATAGCTGTATCAGTTGAGGGGCTTTATGAAAAATCTTTGCTGTAGGGATCTCCTACAGCATAGAGGCAGCACAGCAATTCTAAAAATAGCAAGCCTCATAATTTTACATAATTGTCACTGTGATGGCTTATGTATCACCTCAGATCCTAACTGGAATTGACTTCTCCTTCTTCCTGTCTTCTCTAATCCATCACATTAGACAGCACCGGAGTGATTATATCATTCTATTACTGAATTCCAATAGTAGACTCATTTTTGGAAGACATGGGTTTTCATGATTTGTAAATACACATCAAGATTCTAACTACTGACAAGATAAATCCTATGCAATTAATGATCTTTTAAAGCCATGAATTCCCTTACCCATTTTCAAGTCTCTTGGAAGTATTTATTCTAACAGAACTGTGTTTTGATGGAACTATAAAATAATTCAACTGGAAAGGACCTCGGATATCATTTAGTCTCAGCTTTTCTACTTAACTAATTTAAAAGTCCAAGGAGAAAATATATTCACACATATATGATTATATCCACATATTCACACATATGTACAAATCATATGTATGTAATATACACTATGTATATATGTATAACACACATACATATGAATATATGTACACACTATACATACATATGTGGTATATGTGTTTGTATTCATCATCTAGTGTCTTAAACCACAGTGGTTGTTAACTTCATACAATAAAATCATCTAAGAAGTATTTAAACATGTTTGTATCTGAACCTCACCACTCTGGACTTGATTTAGTTGGTCAAGGAGGTGTGTTAGAGTGAAAAGAAAACCTCATTATGTATCCCTGATATACAATTTTAGTAAGAAATATGCTATTACTTCAGAATTCAGTACTGAGATATAGAAGGAGCTAGCTTACCTGATGCCTCTACGCCACATTTGACTCACTAAGGTGAGTTGATATGATGCCCACTTTGCATATGTATAGTTGTAGTTGAATAAAATCATTAATATAGATGGTCTGCATCCTTGGCAGGACCACCTACCTTCTAGGCTACACCACTTTTATGTTAATTTGTCTGTTCTTTCTGTTCTTTTCTACCTTGACCTCATCTCCATGTTGCTTCTTTTCACTCCTTGGCTTCAGGTCTCCTCTTTTCAGATCTGTGGAGGACATCTGTGACAGGGGTTCCCAGCTGTGTATGGCATAATCTCACCTGAGTTTTCTAAATGCCGTTATCGTGATTTCATGTCCAGAGTTGCTTTCTTTTGATTTCAGCAACCAGAGAAGTGTTTGCATATTTTGGCATGGCCAGTATTGTCTCAGAAGTCACATGCTTAAAGTGTGACACCCGCATCCGCTGCCATTGCTATCATTCCTAGCACAGAGTAGGCACTTTTGATCCATGCGCTTACTACTCTGAGAACCCACTATGACCGTCCTCTCTATCATTTCTGGCTTGTTCATTCACATTTCTCATCACAATATATGCCGTCCAAAGACATAGCTGTGTAGATCCTGCCCCTCCTCATGGTATTCCCTAGCTTCTTTCTGATCCACAAACAGAGGAGTCCCCATTACTGTTAATCTGATTAGTATTCTCCACAGCCAATAGGAAACTGATGTGTGGGAGCACTATGGCTTCAGATGTGTTGTTTCTTCTAGAACATAGCTGCTTCCGGTCAGAGTCACTAAGGAGTTTCCAGGCTTCATCCGGAGCTGTGCATTTCTGAGAGAATGTCTACCCTCAGCACCGCAGCTTCCTGCTTCCTAAGGCACTGTGTGTCATGTTTATCCCATCACTAAGGAGACCTTGTTGAGACACATAGCTTGTCTTATATCACTAAACAGAAGTTCAAATGCTGTGGAGTTCAGCTAGGTAACTTCTAAAGGGATTCTAGGGTTAGTTTTGTGTTTCTAGAGGAAAGCAGATTGATGTACTAATCTACATTTTAACTCACACATGGAAAATAGACAGGTAATACTGTAACTTGATGAATCTTCAAGTAAAACTGGCTTCGGAGGAAAATTACAAGTGGGTAAGAATAATTTCAATTAATGAGAAGGGAAGTGATTAGAGAACCGTTCCTTTGGGATTCGCAGAAGGATGTTGGATATTAATACGATGTTGTCGTATTAGTATTCCTGGGAGTGCTGAAATGTTTGCCTCATTAAATTGGAGCTGGAGCTCTACCTGTTTACTTTAACAAATATTTGTCAGCTTAATAATATTCCTCAGTCACATGTTGGTGAACTGAGGATAAATATTGTTTCTCAGCACTAGGAAGGTAATGAATTTACTTTTACCCTAGTGAAGGATTGGGAGGGGATACGCTTAGATTGTCTGCAAAACCATTTCCTTATGAAAATACCCATCCAATAGAAGCCAGAGAACAGCTGGGGCTCTTCTTGTCTGTATTCTTTCAGGGTTTCATTAGGTTTCAACTAATCTACCTTTTCCCGTCAGTGCCTTTAAGATGTGTAAAATTGCTTTGACGATATCCATTCAGTGGAACCCAGGCTCCTCAAAAGATGTGACCGGAAAATCAGGATTTCTTGAAAAGTCACAAGATGTATTTTTAGTATGAGGTAGTTGGGGTTGGCTAGGTCCTACTGTAGTGATAAACATCATGCATGTATACAAAAGAAGGGTTATTGCTGGCCACAGATGATTGGCTGGGCTCTTTGTTCCCCTGTCATTATTGGCCACACTTGATGATTCTCTCTCTATCCAGAATATCCCCACTCAGCATAAGAGAAGCAAAAGAGTTTGTGGAAGCATCCACAGTGTTTCACAAATCCTCTGCTTGGAAATGACTTTCATAATACACACTCATTGGTCAAAGGAAATTACATAGACCCAGCTGAGCTCATTAGGATAAGAAAATGCCAACCTAAAGCAACTGGAACAAATATGGAAATAAGTAGGTTCATAGTCCTTGCACTCCAGGTACTTACAAGAATTTCATTCATTATGAATTCCAAATATAGTATCAAATGCAATTACTGAAATACACTTATTAACTTTTACTCTGTGCTAATCTAGATGGCCTTGATTTATGAAAATATATACAGATGGTGCCTGATTTCCAATGGTTTGACTTGAGATCTTTCAACTCCATGATGGTATGAAAGCAAAATGCATTCATTAGAAAGCATGCCTTGAAATTTGATCTTTTCTTAGGCAAGCAATAAAGAGTACTACACTCCTTGGAATGCTAGATCAGAGCTGTGCAATCACAAGGAGAAACCAATGATACACTGTAATGCACTCTGTTGCTGAGCCAACCTTATCAAAAGCATTTTGAACATACAGGATTTTCAGTTTTGAGGTTTATAGGTGTGTGACCACATTATAAGTTGGTAGGCATATGCATAAAACTTGACTGCTCAACCAATAGAGATGGCACTTTGCTGAACCTTGTCTCCAGGGCAATAATCACTCCTAACTGTGGCACAATCATAGAAACCTGGTTAGACCAGGGTTGCCCACTGGAAAACTCCATCAAAAAATGAACCACAAATGAGACAGCGGAATCAGTGCTGGATATTTTATGACAAGCTTAGCAGTGGTGTATGGATTATTGATTGAAAGAAGGAGAGAGAGAGAGAGAGAGAGAGAGAGAGAGAGAGAGAGAGAGAGAGAGAGAGAGATCAATTGTTGTATGAGAATAGGACATTTTATAAATAAAGACCCAAGTTAACTGGCTAAAATTTTTCTACATAACTAAATGGTAGTTTATGAATATGTCTGACGGTCAGGAAAAGAGTAGTCAGATTTATTGAAAATCTGCTAAGTTGGGCTTCACTATTTCTCTTAAAATTGACATGCCCTTTCTGCGTTTATCCCTTCACAGGCAATCATCCATCATTCCCTGCTCTTTCCAGGAAGCAGTAAGCTTTTCAGCAGTCTGCAACCAGTAATCCTGCTTCTAATTTTAGGGTTTAAGTCCTAGCTTCAGAGATACTCAGGCAGTAGACTGAGAAGATTAAGGGAGTGTGGAGGATTAGCCTTAGGCAGCTGTATGACAAAGCTGTCTATTCATGCTAGATAAGAGCGAAAGAGGTTGAGATGTATAATTCGTCTCACATCCATCTGTCTTCTAGACCTCTTCATGAACTCAAAGAGCTGAAAATGACTCCCCCACAGTACACCCCACTTTTGCATTCTGCTGGTTCCTTTGATTTTTATGCTGGGATGTGAAGGGAGTCTCTAATCCGTGCTGTGTTGCTAAGGGAGGCTGGTTGTGGACTGCTCCAAGAAATTGCATCGCTGGGCATTTATTCATGGTACATCACAATCTAGTCACCCAGTGATGCATCAAGCCATTCCACCCCACCTAGTGGGTGGGAGAATAGCTTCCATATCCTTTCACGCTTAGGAAAAAGTCCTCAAAAATTTTTACACCGCAGACTGGAATGACTCATAAGAGATGTTTTATCAGCAGCTTTCAGCAGAAGCATTCTGATTTTTCTGTATTTGAAATCCAAATACAAGCCACTATGTGCTTTCAATGGAAATGCAAGCCCCCTCCTTGAGTGTTGGATTACCCGTGTCTCCTAATTTACACTAATACTCCCATGGGATTTCTTTTTTCTGCATACTGATTTGGTAAGGAGGAAAATGGGTTTAATTATTTCCTCTCTAAAACTCTGAGTTGTGCACCTGTATTGAGTAATAACAGATGGTTCTGTATTTAATTTGCTTAAAGAAAAATTATGGTTACCATTTTTCTCACACTAAAACTTTATTAAGGTAAGTGAACATACTTTTGTGGTCTCAAATAGTCAGGTAAAAAAAAAAAAACCCCTAATAACTATAAAGTTTAATCCTCTGTTTCTCTGTCTCTGTCTGTCTGTCTATCTCTCTACTTCTTTCCACCCCTCTCTCAAGTTGTTTATTGCCCATAGCTCTTTATCTATCTAGGGATGGGCCCCCGTGAGGCTTCTCCCATTTACACTAAGATGTCAACTCCTGTTCAGGTCTTGTTCAGGCAATCATGCTGTTGAGAGATCATGGCTGTTTTCCTGTAATAGTTAGTGAGTGTGGTTATCCAATAGAGTGGTAGGCCCTAGAAACATATACATGTAAGGGACACTGCACAGACTCAGCAGGTTGTATTTATATATTTATTTACACACACACACACACACACACACACACACACACACAATAATGGTGGTTAGAGGAGGCTGTGAATTTGGGAAGGTGGGGGTTGGACATGGGAAGAATAGGAGAAAGAAATGATGTAATTACATTTTTTAAGTCTAACACACACACACACACACACACACACACACACACACACACACACAAATACATACCAAAAGTCCATGTGGCTAACATAAACTTATACAGAGAGGGAGTCTAACTTACAATTAAGTGAAAACTGAAGCCTAAATACTCTAATGCTATATGTATTCATCTATTATAGTACTTTAAATAGTGTTACAGAAATGTGTTTAATTGTCTTTCCTCTTACTTGAATGTAATTCATGAAAGCATGACAGTGTGTTAATATTTTTTCTCAGTGATACCACTGTGACATCCTTATAAGGGCATTGCTTTGAAAAACACTCTCCTTTGGCAAGACACAAAGTCTTCAACATACTTTTATCTTTGGAGTTCCTATGTAGACTACATGTAAATGCATATTTTCAAGACAGTTCATTTGTAATTTTACCATTACTCCTACGATTTAGATAATAAAAAGCACAAAGTGATTCTCAAGCAATTTGTTATTTCAGGAGCAAATTCTAGTCTAGTCTATGCATAAGGTAAAATCTCTATTATTTTTACATTTTGGTTGGCCCTGCCAAGATAAAATATTACACAAAATTAGAATCACAACAAAATCTGAAATATTCATTATCTCAAAAAAGCCCTATGTATTTGAAATAATAGTTGGTAATAAAAATAGCTAATATGGGTAGAGTGTTTACTCTGAGCCAGAAACTTTACAACATTTTAAGTTACTTCACTCTCAAAAAAGAACCTCAAAATAGAGAAACTATATAAGCTCCTTTTACAGAAAAAAAAATGCAAGGAAGGACAGTTGGTTTGACCATGTCTTCATAGCTGCCAATTAATAGATGGGAATTAAGATCCAGAAGTTGTAGCTAATGATCTAATGAGATGATCACATGTTTTTTTTTTTCTTTCAGTGTATTTATATGGTGGATTTCGTTGACAGATTTTCATATGTTGAATCACCCCTTGCATCTCTGGGATGAAGCCTACTTGAACATGGTGGATGATATTTTTGATATGTTGTTCTTGGATCAAGTTTGCAAGTATTTTACTGAGTATTTTTGCATCAATGTTCATGAGGGAAATTGGTATGCAACTCTCTTTTTTTGTTGAAGCTTTGTGTGGTTTGAGTACCAGGGTGATGGTGGTCTTATAAAATGAATTTGGCAATGTTCTTTCTGTTTCTATTTTGTGGAATAATTTGAGGAGTATTGGTATTAGCTCTTCTTTGAAAGTCTAGTAGAATTTTGTGCTAAAACCATCTGGCCCTAGGCAAAGGACACCATCAATGGGACAAAATGGCAGCCCACAGAATGAGAAAAGATTTTCACCAACTCCACATGTGATAGAGGGCTAATATTCAAACTATATAAAGGAACTCAAGAAACTAGAAATCAACAAACTAAATAATCCAATTAAAAATGGGGTACAGATCTAAACAGAGGGATCTCAAATGGCCGAGGAACACTTAAAGGAATTCTCACCATCCTTAGTCATCAGAGAAATGCAAATCAAAATGACTCTGAGATTCCATTGTACACCTGTCAGAATGTTTAAGATCAAAACACAAGTGACAGCTCACGCTGGAGAAGATGCAGAGGAAGGGGAACACTCCTCCATTGCTGGTGGGAGTGCAAACTTGTACAGCCACTTTGGAAATCAATATGGTAGTTTCTCAGGAAATTGGGAATGGATCCACCTCAAGACCCAGCTCTACCACTTCTGGTCACGTACACAAAGGATGCTCCATCCTACCAGAAGGACACTTGCTCAACCATGTTCATTACAGATTTATTCATAATAGCCAGAAACTGGAAACAACCTAGATGTTCTTCAACCAAAGAATGGATAAAGAAAATGTGGTACATTTACACAGTGGATTTATTACATGGCTGTTAAAAACAACGAATCATGGAATTTACAGGCAAATGGATGGAACTAAAAAAAAAAAAAATCATCCTGAGTGAGGTAACCCAGGCCCAGAAACAGAAACGTGTACTCACTTATAAGCAGATATTAGCTGTAAAGTAAAAGATAACCATGCTACCATCCACAGACCCAAAGAAGCTAAGTAACAAGGAGGGCTTGAGGGGAGACACTTCGATCAATACAATAGATTTTGAGGGGGAAATAGGAGTGGACCGGGAGCAGGAGAGATCAGGTGTGTGTGTGTGTGTGTGTGTGTGTGTGTGTGTGTGTGTGTGTGTGTGTGTGTGTGTGAAACTGCTGGTTTGGGGGACATTCTGAGGCAAGGTGGAAACCTGGTGCAATGCTAACTCCACGGAATCTACATGAGTAAGCTTAGCAAAGACTCCTAGTAATTGGGGGGGGGGCAGGGAGCCTGAACTGGCCATCTTCTGTAACCAGACAAGGCCTCAAGTAGAGGGATTCGGATACCAACCCAACCACAAAACCTTTGACCTGTAGCATGTCCTGCTTGCAGAGTGTTCTGGGACCAGAGCCCAGCAGAATCACCACCACAGAGACCAGAAACTTTTCATCCAGCAATTGATGGGTTCAGATGCAGAGTCCCATAGCTATACATTATTAGGCAGAGCTTGGGGAATCCTGCAGAGGAGAAGGAGGAAGGATCGGAGGAACCAGAGGGGTCAAGGGTAACAAGAGAACACAGCCCACAGAATTAACTGACTGAGACTTATGGGGGCTCACAGAGATCAGGGAGCCTATAGGGGTCTGACCTAGGTCCTCTGAATATATGTTATAGGTGAGTAGCTTGGTGTTCTTGTAGGATTCCTAACAGTGGGAGTAGGAGCTGTCTCTAACTCTTTGGCCTGCTCTTGTGACCCTTTTCCTCCTACAAGGTTGCCTAGTCCAGCCTTGATCTGATGGTATGTGCCTGGTCTTATTGTTATGTTCTGTGTGGTTGATGTCCCTGGGAGGCCTGCTTTAGTCTGAGGGGAGGCAGTGGGGTGGGTGGATCTGAGGGAGAGGGTGGACGGGGACTCGGGGAGGAGAGGCAGGGGAAACTGTAGTCAGGATGTAATATATGAGATAATAATAATAATAATAATAATAATAACAATAATAATAAATATATTTGCTCACTATCCCACTGTTCTGTAACAACAGCATCATGTTCAGGCAGACCTCTGCAGTTTCTGTGAGGTGGATCACCTTTGGTTTCAAGTTCTTTTTTCTTTTCTTTTCTTTTCTTTTCTTTTCTTTTTTTTTTTTTTGAGACAGAGTTTCTCTATGTAGTTTTGGTGCTTTTCCTGGAACTCACTCTGTAAACCAGGTTGGCCTCAGACTCACAGAGATGCACCTGGCTCTGCCTCCAGAGTCCTGGGATTAAAGGTGTGAACCATCACCGGCTGGTCTGGTTTCAATTTCTAAAGCTTGAATTTAGAATTATGATGGCTGGGGTCCTGGAAGTTTAGCTTTGGGCTCATGACAAATGCAAAGCAAAACCCTTACTCACATAAACTTGTCAGTTCTGTGGAATCAAGAGCTTAGGGACAGGTAACATTGGGTGTGCTTTTGTGACTAGAAAATAATTTCAGTGTGATTACCCTCTGCAACTACCGAATGGAAGGAAGTCCTGACATTCAAAATAGGGAAGCTGGGAATCCATCACAATAGACTTCAAAAATAACTTGGTTTATCCTTTGAGTTAGCTAGTAATTTCTCTACAATATTATTGAACTCATTCAACATAATGATTCTTTGTTACAATCCTAATACGTTAGGCATAATCACATTTGAGAATAATTAAAATGTTGAGTTATCAATTGATTAGAAATATGTAACCATGTAATTTCTGTTACTCAAGAAAGGTGAATTATTAATTTATGTGGATCAAAATGATGATAGACTCACCAAGTTCAGAAGTCAGAAATTATATAGAACCCTAGAGACAGTGGGATATCATGGTAGGAAAAAAGATTTTGGCTAATGGTAGATAAGCTGATGTTATTTTCTAGAAAAATCACAGATCGTATGTCAGAAAATCACTGAGGGATTGGATATGAAAGCAAGTTTTATGGAGTTTGAAGCTTATATTATTGAACAAAAGCCTTTTGAAAAATAGAATTCAAATTATGAATTCAATAACTGAGGCTGGTGCTGAAGTCTTGGCCTAAGAACCTGTGGTTCTGTCTGTCTATTTCTGCTTCTCTCTCTCTCTCTCTCTCTCTCTCTTTCTCTCTCTCTCTCTCTGTCTCTCTCTGTCTCTCTCTGTCTCTCTGTCTCTGTCTCTGTCTCTGTCTCTGTGTGTGTGTGTGTGTGTGTGTGTGTGTGTGAGAGAGAGAGAGAGAGAGAGAGAGAGAGAGAGAGAGAGAGAGAGAGAATGGATGGGTGTGGGTGTTTGTAAAGCTTAAATTTTATTAAATAAAGCAACTCTATGCCTAGATATTGAGAACATGAAATAAGCCATCATGTAGGATGCCAAAATCACCTATCAATGTTTTTGTGATAGAAAAGAAGCCTATAAACTTTATACTGAACCTTTAGTGACTGAGGAAGAATGAGCCAATGGTAGTTCTGTCCATGAATAGAACAGGGAAGTGAAAGAGAGCAATGGCCAGTGTCTACTGTGCACAGAGCGTCGGGCAGTCTGCTAAGTGCTGTATTTGTTTAACCTTCTTAGTAGATAGTGAGCAAACACATTTGTTTTACATATCATGAACAAATACACAAAGGTGACTTGGTTATTTGTTCATGACTTCACAACCAGAAAAAGCTGCACATGGCTTCCAACTTCAGCTTTCTTTGACCTGAGTCTGCATTTTTCGCACCCTTACATATTCTCCACGGCCTATGCTAAGCAGAAAAGTCTGGAGGAAAAAGAATACTCACCATGAAGCTTAGCGTAAGTTGCAATGAGGAAACTTACTTGAAAGCATGTGAGAGCCCAAAGAAAGCAGTTCTCCTCTGGAGCCCTGTGGTTTCCATGCCATCTCACAGCAGATTGGAATATATTTGTTTCAGGATTGCATGCAGTGACTTGCTTTCTGTCAGTGTGCAGAGAACCTGGAGCTACATGGGATGTCCATAGATGAGCTACTAACTTGTGATGTACAGGGAAATCCTCTCATTTTCCCAAGGTAGTGGTCCAGAAGCAAGTAGATTATTTTTCCCTTCTTGGGATGTGACTACAGAGTCTGCAATTCATAGAACAAGGAAGCAGGTCTGTCATTGGAAAGGTGAATAATGAGAATCTCAGGCTTTTGAGGCAATAATTGTACCAAGCATGATAAACGTTGGCTTCTTTTTCCATAAGAAGACTATGATAAAGCATTTTTTAATACTGTTTTTAACTTTCAAAAGGAAAAATTCCAGTTGCTAATAGTGTACAGACCATAGGGGTGGGGGCTACGGTGGAATAGAATGACATTTCAGGACTTTAAGCGACTGCTGTTCAATACTACAGTGTCAAGCTGAAAATGCCCCTGCACATCCCCAAGAGATGTCCTTGTACTAATTAATATTCAGACCCTATGAATGTTGGCTTTCAAAGGGGTACAGATCTTTGCAGATGTAATTTAGATGCTCCATCCATCCAGATGAGTAGATTGAGTGGATTTTCTAGATGGGCTTTGAATGTCAACACTGATTTCTCTTCCCTTCCCCTCCCCTCCTCTTTCTTCCCCTCTCCTCCACCTCCCTTCCTTTCCTTTCCCCTCTCCTTTTCTTCCCCTCCCCTCCCCCCTCTCCTCTCCTTCCCTTTCCCTCTCCTCTCCTCTCCTCCCCTCCCCTTCCCTCCCTTCCTTCCTTCCTTTCTCTTTCATTCTTTCTTTGTTTCTTCTTTCTTCCTTCCTTCCTTCCTTCCTTCCTTTCTTTCTTTCTTTCTTTCTTTCTTTCTTTCTTTCTTTTCTCTTCCTCCTCTTCCTTTTATTCTTCTCCTCCTTCTTCTTTGTGTATGTGTGCATGCTCATATGTTTGAGTGTAGGCACATGCGCCCTAGCATATGTGTGGAGGTCAGAGGTCACCCTCAAGTACTGGTCCTCATTTTCTCATTTGTTTTGAAGTGGGGTACTTCTTGTTCACTGCTGCATTTGAGAAACTGGCTGGCCTGGGGATTTCTGGGGAGACTCTTCTGTCTCTATGTCTTATGTACCATAGGCACATTAGGCTTACAGATGGGCATTGCTGACTCTCGTTTACCTGGGTTCTGGGGTAACTTAACTGTGTGGTTTTCTACTGAACTCCTGTTTCTGTGAAAGTTTAGACTGACAGATTAAGAAAAAAAAATATGACTCATTTTCACCCTTAAGTTTGTCGACACATTCATAAATATTCTAATTTCAATCAAATGGCAAAATAAATTTCCTTGGAGGGTAGTTTTTGTTCCGTTAGTGTTCAAGGCTGGATGAAGCTGCACATTTTTTTTTCTTTTGCTGAGTCCTCATTCTGCCTTTCATTTTCCATTACAACTGAATTTTCAGAAATACTCTGTTTTCCTCGTTAAGTTTCTTTGTGAGTTGCTACAAGGATTGTTAAAGAGTTCCCTTCACTAGTAAATAACATAAAATTGTGACCCAAGGCCATATTTAAAATTCAAGACTGAGGCACCCGCTGTCAGTTCTCAATTGCCCTACCTGTCATTCAATCAAATATACATTCTAGAGGTCACTTGGCCTCTGGTTTTAACTCCAGTTTCCATTCATGTTACAGAGGACAATCTTACTGATGTGTCCGGTGGGCATTTGGCTTGTGTGAGCTGAGATTCATGAGTTCATTTGGATGAAACAAGACATGGGATAAAACCAATGCAAACATTTTGCTGATGCTTGAAACAATCTTAGGACCAAAAGAGTTTCTACTCTGTGGTTTCCCTTGGGAGCAGGGATTGAGCAATACAGAAAATAGCTATTCTTGGAAATCGAGCTACTGGGCAAATGCCATAGGGCAATGGCTGAGAAAAACTTAATGTCACCTCTTTTATCTAAAGGCAGAGCTCATTCTGACCAGAGCTGCTAGGTCAGGCTTTACAATTCTTGATGGGAGGGGAGGGGAGGAAAGAGAAAAACAGAGACAGAGACAGACGGCCAGACAGATAGACAGAGAGAAACAGAGACAGACAGAGGGAAGGAGAGAGAGGGAGAGGGAGGGAGAGGGAGGAAGAGGGAGAGAGGGATGGAGAGAGAGGGAGAGAAAGAGAGGGACAGGGAGGGAGAGAGGGAGAGGGAGGGAGAGAGAGAAGGGAACACTGGAAAAAAGAGAGATATAACTATAATGGCTCATGGAATTTAAGTCCAGAATAACTGTCCAGCTTAGCTCTCTCTTCTCATGAATGTTACTGTTTCCTGGAATCCCTCCCTCCAGTTGATGCCTGATTATTTGTGTGTATTTTTATCCTAGCAGGAATTATGGGTATTATAAAAGAATAGTATCTGCCTTCATGTTTTTACTTTCAACAGACTTTAGTGGTTTAGGATTTAAAACATTGTTTTGGTTTCTTTAAGAGCATTGATAAAAATTCAAGAGCTGTAATTACCTGGCCATGCTGAGAACATTAAAGAAATGTCATGCAGTTGTTGGTAATTGCTTTGACACTTTTCCTTCAGAACTCGGTTAGCTTCAATGACTGCTTTTCATTATCTTCGTCCTATATCAGTGTGATGGTATAGGGCAAGTTTATCTTCTGATTAGGAAAAACTTCAGTTTACTAAAATTTGCTATTTAGTGAGTCATGCAAAAAAAAAACCCAAATTCATAAGTGATGTGCAAAAAAGATCAAGGGAAAAATCATAGTCACAAAATGTGCCATCTTGGAAACCTAAAATGGGACCAAAAGATGGAGCATCTTTGTTCAGGACTCCTTTGAACCGGAGCTGTTCTTACCAGGGCTACAGATAGGTAGATAATGCAGGGTGACTTTTCCCAAGCAGAAGAGACACTATATACACAGGATCATGTGCCATTGGAAAAAAACCCTCTCTTTTGGCTTAGGAGATTGCTCAGTGGGTAAGAATGCTTGCTGCCCCAAGCATGAGGTCTTGTATTTAAATTCCCAGAATCCATGTAAAAACCTTGGCATCATCACACAGGACTGTGCCTGTCACCTCCAGAGGATATCTGGGGCTTGCTGGCTGCTGGTCTAGCTCTGAGTTTCCTGAGGTACCCTGTTTCAAGCGAATGAAATGGAGATGATAGAGAAAGATGTTGGATATCCTCTCGCTTTTCTTCTAGGGTGTACCATACACATTACACACACATATCCCCACAAAAAGGTAAATTAAAGAAAAGAAATGATAAAAGAAAAAAATTGTATTTAGTAGAGATGCAGAATGTCTTTTTATGTGAGGTATAGAAAACAACACACACACACATACACACCCCTCTCAAGTAGCCCAGGCTGACCTTGAATTCATAGCGTAATTCACTATGTAGTTGACGTTGTCCTTGAACTTCTGATCATCTAGCCTCTACATTTTGAGCATTGGGGGTTCTTGGTATGCTCCACTGTGTCCAGTTTTGAATGAGATGCTGTATCTGTGTGTCTTAAGGTAGTAACCTAAGTAGGAAGGGAGACCTGAACAGTTTTATTTCACAAACTGAAGATGGAATTAGACAGTAATGGTAGGATGGGCAGAATTAGATAAATGAATTAGATAGTATTCCATACATACCAGTGCTCAGTATGTAGGTATTGTTGAAACGTTGTTTTTGTTTGAGCTTTATGAGGCATTATCATAAAGCCATGAAATAATGGCAACCAATTGACAATAAAAATGGAAAATTACCACAAGGTTTTAAATGACTGTGTTGGTAGGTTTCTTTCAGTCAAGTAGAAATACTTTTCATCAGGGTCATAAAAGGAGAGAAGAAGCATGAGTTGATGACATCAAAATCATATGACTTTGTATAGTTTTACTGGAAAGTTAAAAAGCATAAAGAAAAGCCCAGTACTTCAGGTCCCTTGCTCTCTCTCCTGTGAAATCCCTAAAGAACCAAATATTCCAAGCTGCTCAGAGGAGAAGGGGTTTTTCACAGTCCAGGTGGGAGGAAGAAGGGGCAGTATGGGAGAAACTACTGAAAATGAGTGAGCCCCTTGGTAGGGAAATACTTTGGAGGTTGCTGACAGCCAGCCATCAGGATAGAGAATGCTTTGTGGGAACAATTGCCCACCCAGCAGGAAGGTATTGTGCAAACATTTCTCTGAGGTTTATTTCAGGCAGCCCACCCTTACTCAAGCCTCAAGCTTTTTTTTTTTTTTTTTTTTTCTACCATTCATGGGGGAGTTATATACTTCTCCTGACTCTACTTAATCTCTAAATTTGAGTTCTGGAAGTTAGAAGAGAGGCAGATGAAGGAACGTGGGTTAATTCTGGAGTTGCATAGTGTTAATATGGATGGGTAGCTGCATAGAAGGAGAAGGATTAGAAATAGACACGCTGTAGCTGGGCACACGCTTGACCCTCCTGCCACCCAAATTGCATAGCTCTCGCTTTAATCATCCCTGGACTAAATGGTAGAAAGCAATTACAGTAAGTGCTCAGCTTAATCACTTTGCATCCCTACACAGCCCCTTGAGGCTTCACACTTACATATCTCATCAAAGTATCCATGATTATCTGCCTTGCAGAAACATATCTTTCCTGAAAGGATTTGTAAATGGCTTTCCTCCTCAAGTTTTGGTTTGCTAAACTCATTGTTCCATATTTCTGAGATTTTCTTTCTTTCTTTCCTTTCCTTTTTTTTTTAACATTTCAAAAAAGTTTTCCTTTACTCACACACATAGCACATTTACAGCATGCAGGTTAACTTAAGATTATATGGCATCTTTCCAAACCAATTAAGGATGAATGTATCTCTAAACACTGAAAATAAAGCAATAGATTCCACATATCCCACAGGTAGATTCAGACTGTCTTCTGTGACCTCAAGTCAAACTCAGAGTTGCATATAAATTCAGTTATTCATAGTGTTTAGTTTCCTTAAGTTAGGCAAATTATTTCATCAATTACCATGAATAAATATTACTCTTATCTCTTCTGAACCAACTATCAGTACCACTTAGAGGACATTAATATATCAAGTTGCAAAAAGACACAGCAATTTAAATTAATGTCAATATTCTAGATGATAAAGAAGTCCATTTATAAGTGAATGTCATGTTTAAGGACCTATCATAGCAAAAAAGAGCAGTTCAGCTCACTGTAAAGAGATTTATGTTCTTAAAATATTTTATGAAGGTTTGAAGTTATAAATAGAAAAGAAACATTCGGGCAGTGGTGGCGCATGCTTTTAATCCCAGCACTCGGGAGGCAGAGGCAGGTGGATCTCTGTGAGTTCGAGGCCAGCCTGGTCTACAAAGCAAGTTCCAGGAAAGGTGCAAAGCTACACAGAGAAACCCCATCTCGAAAAACCAAACCAAACCAAACCAAAAAATAAAACAAAACAAAACAAAACACCAAAGAAACATTAAGATTTTTAAAAAAAACCTATCGATATATTCTCTGAATGACATACTAGTTACAATTCACTGTGTGTTACTTAACACCAATATCCATGGTACATCTTAAAACGATTGTATTCAAAAGAGAAAAAAGAATTTTTTTCTAATGGATACTGCCAAAGTAGCAAATTTTCATTTGGAAACAAAAGTGTCCTCATGAATGCATCCAGACGTCTCTCATGGGTACAGTGATCACCACAGAAGTCTTGAATCTTACTAACCATGACTCACACCTCAATGCCGCGCCTCACTTTCATGGGTACAGGGTTTCTTTCTACTGGTCATACAAGCACCATGGTCATTAAAGGCTGCAAACCATAACAGCAAAGATTTTGATGGTAAAAAAATTATTTTTCCAATCAAAATTACTATTATACAATTGGAAATTACAATATTTAAGGAAATAGAAAAATGAGCCAATTATGATCTGAATCTTCTGACTATGGCTCCAAATTTAATAATACAAATATCTCTATATAAAACTTTTTCATAGATTCTAACACATAACTTCCAAATTCTAACACATAACTTCCAAAGCTTCTCTACAAACCAACCCCCCCCCAAAAAAAAAGAAAAGAAAAAAATTTAGGAGCAAAACAAGCTCACAATTTACACATTAAAGAAAGTGTGTTTTATCCATAAGATCACAGGTTAGGACCAGAGGTTGAAGAGAACTCATTTCCTCCAAATACAAACCCTGTTGACCTCATTCCAGGGACAAAATCTTATGGTCAGCTTATTGTCAGCTTTTGAAAAGGATGGCCTTTAATCCTCAGGTTTTTTTTCAAAAATTTTTATTAAGAAATTTTTTTATTCATTCTATATACCAACCATAGATCCTTCTCTCTTCCCTATTCCTACCACCCCAGACTTCCCCCAAGCCACCTCACATTCCCCCCTCCAAGAAGGTAAGGCTTTCCCACTGGGAGTCAGTAGAGCCTGGTACATTCAGCAGAGGCAAATCCAAGCCCCTCCCCCCTGTATCAAGGCTGTGCAAGGTGTCCCACCTTAGGCAATGGGCTCCAAAATGCCAGCTCATGCACCAGGGATGGATCCCAATCCTACTGCCAGGGGCCCCTTAAGCAGATCAAGCTACACAACTGTCTCACTTATGCAGAGGGCCTAGTCCAGTCCCATGGAGGTTCCACAGCTATTGGTCCCCACTAACTCTGTTTGGTTGTCTCTGTAGTTTTCCGCATCATGATCTTGGTGCCTCTTGCTTTTTATGGCTCTCAAGATCTACAACTTCACTTTGTGACCAGCCCCTGATTGTGCCCTTTGTCCATCCCATGTCAAGCTGATTTGCACATTCACACAATTAGCCCCACAGAGAGGAATAACAGATGACTCAGTATAACCCCATCACTCCTCCTAGAAGACACAGCTCATGGATGCATTCTTTATTCAAAAATATTTAGTAGCATTTTATAGGAAGGAGGTCAGCATATTATCTGAGAAAAGATTCATGTCACATTTTGTTTAAAGATTTGTTTCGTTAGTTCACAGTCACACTTCGGTAGGCCAGAGTATAATAGCTTTTTCTTGGCCCTTGAAATCATTCCTTTCCCGTGCTTTGTGGGGAATCAAAATGAATTATTCACAGACACCTGTGAGCATTAAGGAAAAATGACCTAGTTCTTGAATAATGCCAATATTTCCTTCTTAGCCATTCTTATCAGGATAAGTGTATGCCATTTCTCTGCAAGAAACTTTCCTGCACATTCTTTTTTACTGGCTCACACATTCAAACGTGCTTAAGCTCTAGTTTCAACTGAAGGATCTTTATCTGGAAGTGTGTCCTTTCTCTCTCACACACTGTTAGTGTGGTAGTTGATCCTTTTTCATCCCATAGAATCCTGTGCTCCTCGTCACCCCTCACTAGCTCCCGTAACTCATCTGTATCCTTTAAGATTTGTAATGCCGAAGCTGGTGGATGATGGCTCAGCAGCCACAGGCGCTTGTTGCTCTTACAGAAGACCTGGGTTTGGTTCTGAGCTCACACCCTCAAGAAACCCCAGTTCCAGGAGATCTGGTGTCCTCTTCTGGCCTCATTGAGCACCAAGCAAACGTAGGGTGAGCTGGTAGTGACACATGGAGGCACTGGCATATAAAATAAGGAATATTAAATCGTTAAAACTCTTTACATTGAAGATAATTCCCTTTTATATTCACCCCAGTCCGGTGCTGAGATGTAGATGCCGTGCACGTATCAATGGTTAATGAAAAAAGAGGCCATGCATTTGAAAGATAGCAAAGAAGGGGTATATATGGAAGGGTTTGGAGGGAGGAAGGGAAGACAGAAATGATGTCATTATATCACAATCCAAAAATACAAATAAAATAATAAAAAAAAAACTGGTAATCTTGGGGATGAAGGGTATGGGTCAGTCTGTAAAGTGTCTATTGTGCTAGCATGAGGTTTGACTTTGGATGGCTGATACCCATGTCCAAGAAAGTGTGTGTGTGTATGTATATATAAATATATATATATTATAAAACATATATACACATACACATATACATGTACTAAGGATAAATAGGGAGTCTAAGGGTATTTTGAACACAGAGTAGCTATCCTAAGACTATTCAGTATGCCAGATATGGTTATAAATTTTTAATCATATTAACCCATTTAAACTCTACAATATTTCCACGAACAGTGTATTGCTCATATCTCCATTTACAAATGGGGAAACTAAGGCAGGGTAAGGTTTCATAATGTGCTAAATTTCTTCTAGATAGTACATTAAGAAGAAGGCCAGTTCCTAAAATTGAATGTGCCCAACATGGCAAAAACCAGGAACTCTGCATCCTGTACTTCATGGGACATACTGTGGATTATTTAGGTGATCAAATATTTAACATTTGAATATCTGGAAAGGCATGTTTTCATGAAATACATTAATTAGTTAATACTGATGAAGACATTCTACTTCATAAACAATACATTGTACTAGTCTTTGGAATTTCATTGATCTGAAAATTCATATATAAAGGCCTTTACATTTGTATTTTTTTATGCAAGGTAAAAAAAAAGCAAATCAATGAAACCATTTCCTCTCTAGTTGAGGCTCAGATCAGCAGTCATGCATCCTAAGGTGTTAAGTTACGTTATTTTTGAGAAGTGATGTGACAGGCCCTAGATTTCAAGGCAGATGCTGGGGACAACTAAGTAAATTTCGGAATCAAAATCGCCATAGAAGCCATTGACACCCAGGACTGGGGGTGGGGAGGCTGCTCTGAGATTGGAATCCTGTCTGGAATACTGCCACCTAGCGATGTCAGTCGGCCATCTGCCCCCCACACGCTTCAGAAGCCTGCTCCTCAGAATAAACGAGTTCTACTGTGGCTTCACCCCCTTCCCAAATATCCTAGTAACGAATTGTTCCTGCAGCGTTTTAAGGCCACCCACCCATGCTTTAAAAAAAAAAAACGATTTACAAAGGAGGACAGACGGGTAGGGTTGTGAAAGGGAGGGATCGGAACAGCAGAGGACATGTTAAGAACTCGTAAGCACCCCAGCAATCACAGACTGAAGAGGGGAGGCTAAAAGCATGAAGAAGAAGAATGGAAATAGGGAAAATAAGAAAAAAAATGATTCAAAGAGAAGATGGGATAAGGGGAAAAATTTTTTTTGGTTTTGTTTTAAAACAAGAAGTAGAAGTTAAAAAATGTGGAATTATGAAATTAGCAAACAGAGAACTAGAGGGACAACAGAAGAAAGAAACTGAATAAACTTAGTTGTTAAATGAAAGATTCAAAGTTTTTTTTTTTAAATAAAAACAAAGTGTTGCATTTGTTGCACTTTAGTGTAGTTGGAAATTTCCCCAGATGAACAATTCATTTATCTCGCATCTTCCCTATGTGATGCTAATGGCCTTGTTTGATCTAGTTTTTTGCTTTACTCAAATGTGCATCAACTTCCACTCCCTTGAGTTACTGCAGAATCTGCACATGGAACCTAGTGAGTGTAGGGTATCCCACACCGAGAATTCACTCAGGGAGATTTAATTTCCTAGAAGTCTTTGTAATCTTATTAAAAAGGGAGCCATATTTTAGGACTGTACATGGAGGTTGGTTATCAACATTTAGTTATCTTTGTAATTCAAATTAAGGTCATTAGTATTTGCAATAATGACCACAAGAGCAGCAGTGATAACCTATTTCTCAGTTCATGGTTTAGAAGACCACTTTACACCACCTTCTCTTCTCTGAACAAATGCATTTGGAAGTCAAGGCTGGAGGAATCAGTCTCTTTTCTATGGCATTTGAGCTCTGAGTATAGAGGAACTCTACAAAGTTCTTAGCTACTAAATACCTTGCCATCTGACCACGGATCTAACAAATAGTCTTTCATGGAAACTCTTCTTAAATTATTTTAGAGATGTAAAATTACTGTGTTTTTCTTCCAAAACACAATAATGGAGCCTGCAAATGAAGTGCCCAATGCTGGGAAAAAAAAATCAATGTCACTTCCCACATGACTGGGAGTTCCTTTGGAGGAGGGCTTCTTGCTGTCCTCTGAGTTATCTCACACGTTAAAAGTTGTCTCTTTGGATTGTAGAAGCTGAGAAGAAACACGCTCTTCCATGGTGCCATTCAGTTATATATTACCATCACTGGTATTATAGCTGCATGTAGCTATAATTAAAGTAAATCATTCATATAACTGTTTGAATGCCTTGTCTGACATAATAAAAACCCTGCAGGGATAGAGGATAAGCCAGGTGTTGAAAGTTGATAAGTTGATTAATAAGTTCTAGAGAGCTTTGAAATGACACGGTGGGAAGCTATCCGTTCTTTCAACTATTCAATCAATAATGAATGATCTGCTATCAACTTTGTGTCAGGTCAAGTATGCTAAGAGTTGAGGACAGAAATTAGACACTGCCCTGTTCCCATAGAATTTTTAGTATCGAGGTGAATGTATGAATAGCCACCTTGCTCTTATGCCACAAAGGCTACTCACAACTGCCCGCGGATGATTCCAGATGGTTCTCAGAATTACCTTTTATCTAATTTAGATGAAAGTAGCCTCACCACAGAACCTTCAGTAGGGGACATCTCCATCACGTCTACATTGGAAATCTAGGACACTTACTTTTGGTTTTTCAAAGGGGTAGAGTTTGGCTTCTAACAACTTGCTTTTAGTGTGAACCAGGAAAAAAAAAAATGACCTAGTTGACTGACTTACCTCCAAATAGATGGAAACAGTCATGTAAACTGAGAAGACAATTTCTGGTCAGTTCGACTTGATTTTCCCCGACTCATTGTCTCTTAGAGCAGCAATAGTCAGCCATGTGTCGAAATCTGTAGACAAGAAAACTGTTGTACAGAAGTAGGGAAACTAGAAGTGATGAAGAGATAAATTAGCAGAATTTTTCAGCAATCCAGGCAAGAGGGTTAATGAATCATCTCAGTTGACAGCTGTGAACACTGAGCGAAAAGGAGTTAGAAACGAGTGATGCCCGAAGTTAAATTTACAGTATAATCGGAAATGATTGTGAGAAAACTAGAAGAGAAGGAATATGTGACTAGTCAGAAATCCGCTTTCATTACCAAAAATACAGTCCACGCAAAGAGGAATCACTGGAGAAGAAATGATGAGAAAGGAGGAACACCAGTCTGTAATAAACTGACAAGGTAAAACTGACGTAACAAGTGAGTATGGTATTCTGACTGAATCTAAACAGGGATTGCGGTAGTAGGGCTAAGGACCCTGAAAAGACTAGATTGGTCTTTGGGAGAGAAGGAGCAGGCCAGCCCACTGATAAAGGATGGCAGAAGAGGGTGGAGAGATGAAGGAAATCTTCACTGCAGTAGGAATGTCCCAACTGCCACTCAAGAGCAAAACTGGAGATGTAATGCCAGTGAGCCGTTCCAAGGTGCTCTCTTGGTAGCTGGAGATTTTCCGGTAGTAAACAGGAACAGAAAGCAGGAAACATAAATTATTATTATTATTATTATTGTAATTGTAATTATTACTATAACTTTTTGTAGACTATGATAAGCAGGCGACAGGAAAGCAGAACCTGTGAGAATTCAGCTATTCAATCAGCACAAAACATGTGAGAATAGACATATTAAAAATAGATCGATTCCCCTGCCAATGGGGCTAGGGCGTAGCTTGAAATATCAAACATATGTTAATTAAAAAAGAAGTTAATCATCCTCAGAAGGCTTCCATAATTACGCTATCAATCCTCACAATACCCCCTGAGTTAAGTATTGGTATTCCCCCTTTAGATTTTTCATAAGGAAGCAGAAAGCAAAGTAAAAAAAAAAATATGTTCAAGGACTCAAACTTGTTCAAGGTCACGTTTGTTCAAGGTCACATGCTTGTTCAGGCTGAAACTCAAGTCCAAATCTACCATGTTTTCAAGAACTGCATAGCAAGAAGAGTAAGTACAATACACCATTATCTCACGATGGAAATCATTCTCCTTGTTAAGATCTGAATAATAATATTTCCGGGTCTAGAGCACTATGCATTGAATCATTGACTGGGCACTATTGTTCTGATTCGATTTTGTGGTCATCCAGTAATGTTTGGAATATACTTTGACTCCTTATGCCCGTTTCCCAGCATCACATAGATAGGATTCTTTGTATTGGATGGCATTTGCATCTCTCTTTGGAAATGTAGTTAGGGCACAATCTTATGAATGTAGGGGCTGATAATGTCAGTAAGTATGCATCCACTGACTGTAGGTTTAAAGAAAGGAAGCAATAAATGAGTTGCTAAAATAGTTTCACCCTTGAGCACGTTGGGGAGACAAGCAAATGATACTTTTATTTGTCCCTTTGCTAGTTCTGTTCCCCCCCCCTCATGATTGTTAGTACCAGGAGATAAAATGCTTCATAAGAAAGATACTTTTCTTGTCCTTAAGACGTTGTATTTCATAGGAAGTACAAAGACATATAGACATTGACTAAATCATCCCACAAGTAGTTAACAGTTCTAGTTGTTGTAGGCCTGTGATATGACATGTAACAAATGACTTCACCAAATATGGAAATCAGAGAGTGTTTCCCTAGTGAAATTTTTCTGCATTGTATTTTGAATATGATTTATTTCCTTGGAACCCGGTATTTTTTTCTTTTCTTTTCTTTTATAATTTAATTTAATTTTACATATCAGCCACAGATTTCCCTGTCCTCCCTCCTCCCACCCCCTTCTCCAACCCACCCCCAATTCCCATCTCCTCCAAGGCAAGGACTCCCCTGGGACTGGACCTGTTTTTTTTTTTTTTTTTCTTTTTTCTTGAACTGTTAAGACTTTAATTGGTGGAATAATTTTAAGTGACCAGTGGTCTAAAGTAAGTTTGTAGAATATGGAATTGAGAAGGAGAGAGAGGGAAAAGGAAGGAGAATTGGAAAGTGTGTGTGGGGGGGGTTGTGAGTGGAAACAGGAGATGTGATGATGAGGGAGTTACAGAGGTTTTAGGACACCAACACTTAGAGAGAAAAGAAGCTGAGAAACTGAACAGAAGTGAAGAATGACCAGAAGGGAAATATTGGCTCAGTTCCTTAGCACTATGCTCAAGGAAAGACAAGATTTTTAAAAGGTAGGAAGATTGTTACGAGCATCTAAAGCTATGGACATGTGGATCAGATGGAGGAAAATAAGTCGGGTAGCTAAGACTGTGGCTCAGTCTAGGAGTGTTTGCCGTGTATGTGAAACACAAGGGAATTAATCACATAAATCGCAACCACACACACACACACAAATAAATAAATAAATAAATAAATTTAAAAAAAGGTCCTGAAGGTGAGGATTAATGAATTCTGAATTCTTGATTCTTGGTTGGTCAAAGGCACCATCGTTATTCTCACTTCTTTTTGTCTCAAGTTGGTCACCCCAATAGAACTAACCATTGAGGGAAGAAAAACTCTGGGAAGCTTCTTTAAAAAGGAAGGGGACGTTTCTTTCCTTATTCCCTTCATTTACTGGCCGCTTTGAGTATTGTTGCGGTGCTTGGGGATCCAACAATCCCTTTGGATGTTAGAAACTGGGGACCACATTGTAGTACTACAGATCTTGATAAAGCCTGACATTTTTTCCCCTCTATTTCCTCCATCCTAAAGGAAGGGATTAGATTTGGATAGGAGAGGACAGGCCACCAATCAAAATTTTGAGGCTATAGATAATGGTGAAATATTGAGCAAAGAAATGGTTATCCTTTGCTCCATTTTTCTGAACAAGGAGATAAGATGATCAACTTCTAGTTTTCCCACATTCAGACACTCAAGTAATCAAGGCATTGTGAAAAGAAAGGCAGAACTGTCTGCATTTATAACTTTTAGATAATCACAACCTAGGCAGGTAAGTGAAATATGTATCTTTGTACCCAGGGCTAAGCAAGCACAATAGATAGATAGAGCACACACATAATCCAGAGGACAGGGCTATTAATGCTGGGCAATTGTCTCCAGGTATTTAAATAGTCAGGTTTGATTATAGCTTTGGAGAGCTCAGCATTCATGATAAAAACTACAGGGGCAGGCCCTCAGCTTTTCCACTGACTTCTGAAGCTGTAGTGATGAAGCAAACCATCGCTTCTACCACCAATGCTAAATTTTCCTCTGTGAAATGAAGGCTTCATAGAGTCATGCATTCAGAAGAGACATTGAACAGGTCCACTCTAATACAGAGAACTAAGAATACTAAGTAACTCAAAGACTCAGCCTCTGTTCTGTAGTGACTTCCAGGTGGGGTGGAGTGAGATCTCAATGTAATTAAACAGCAGTCTTCCAAAAAAGACACTGAGCTGTAACCCGGAACAAAGACCAGTAGGAAAAAACAAGGGTGCCTTCAGGTAAGGAACAGCTATCTCTGCTGGGGCCATGTTTGAATGAACAAGAGTTACAAGAGTTGCTGAGTGAATCACATAATGATGGAAATTTCCAGAGAAGGAGGAACTGCCTGGGTACCTGTCAGTGTCTCCCAAAGCATTAGTATTTGTCTTTGCGTCTCTGTTGTTTGGTGGGGGAGGGGTGGGGCTGAACAAATGTAGGGTAGGAGTGTGGGGATGAATACATAAAGACAAGATAGAGGGAAATCATTTCGTGAACCGCCTTAAGCAATGGAAATGTATTCAAAGTGAATTCCGTGGAGGAGAACACATGACATGTCAGATAATGAAAACCTCCTTTGCCTGTTTTATGCTGATGACTTTCATAAGGTCTTAGAGATACTTTCAAAATGGCTCGGCAGGATTGAAAGTCTTACTTTAGGGGTCCCATCCAGAGAAGGGCTCGAGAACTTGAGCTTTGTAAAGCTCTAACCCTACTAGCTGTTAGATCTCACACAGTCTTATTTACTTTTGAGCCTTGATTCCTTCATCTGCAAAACAGGATATGATGACAGTGTTTACTTCCCGGTGTGAGATTTAAATCTATTAAATACTGATCACCTGACAGGCACATACAACCCCAGGATGTTGTCCATTTTACCTGCTCTCCACATAGACTCCTTTACCAAAGTGAGTTATGCTGTGATACTATACATTTATGCGGTATTGAGTAGCCTAATACTCCCTCATCTACAGACTCCAAAGGATGACTTAAAATCCATTTCTGTAGCCAGAGCACAAAAGTATGTCCAACGAGACTCTATTCTGGGCACACAATGAATAAGTCACAATATCCAGCAATTTCACTATAAAAGCACTTCTTAAATATCAAATCCATGGGGGCAGCTGTGGCTGCTGCCTAGCTTGCCTAGGGACCACTTCTGCATAGCACCCCAGTGTACAATGACAGATGTCATGTCAGGGGTCAAACTCAGGATTGGACTCAGCTGGTTTATATACTCCCTTTGCCAGCACAAGTCTTTCTCCCTTACTTTGTAACTGTTATTTTTTAAGAGGACAATCTGAGCCAGTAACCAGGACACCAGAGGAGAGCCAAGGTTAGGGAAATGCCCTCTGTTATTAGCCACTAGCAAAGATGGTATTTTTAAACAAAAGCAATTTCTTAAATTTCCACGAAAGGACTCCAAAAGCTTTTCTAAAACGAACCCTGATTCAAAGTGGGTCTTCTTGTTCTGTGCCTTCGTATCATTTGGACAAGCCAGCGATTTAGAAATGGTTCTTTTCCTGCCGACGTCACCGAATGGATGCTGTTCCCGAGCACGACTATTACCAGCATTGCTGCCCAGCCCCGGGAGCTGCTTTCCCTGAAGTGGCAATGATTTTTCAAAAACAATAAAGATATCCACACTCGGTCTCTCTTGATTATACCGCGGGAACAACCTGTGTGGGGAAACAATATCCTAGATCCTGCTGAAGGTTCACACAGATGGAACATCAGTGGGAGGAGCTGCCAGCGACTCCCCTGCCAACTTGTTAGTGCTGGAGACATTATCCTCTTGTCTTGCCAGTTTAATAGAGGTTCAGTCGTAAAAACTCTCTGTAGGCTCAGCAACATAATTATTATCTATGGTCTCCGCATTAACTGTGAGGAAACATCATGGTCCGAATCTGCCTCATTTTAAATGCCAAGCTGTGCCCACGTTCAGCCCACAGCCAACCTGAAAATTCAATATCCCCTCCACACAGCTATGCCTGTCATCATGCGGAAGTTAAGTACATGGTTGCCCGAGTCCCGGTGTTGAACAGTCATAGTGCTGTTTCTCTGTTTTCTCCCCCCCCGCCCCCCGACCTTTTCCAACATCAATGCCCTTGCAATCGAAAATTTTTAAGTAGGTAAAAAAATCTGTGTCACAGTTAGTTCTGGTACTCAGTCCAGAAGAGCCAAACCCCTGCAAATTTGGAAAACAAACTCCTTAACAGATGGGCCACATAAAGTTTACAGCATGTTCAGTGTGGGAGGCAGTATGGGCTCCAGGCGAGAAACAGAAGACTAGAAATTTGGGAGCTCAAGAGTTTTTGAATTTGCTTTTGTTGCTTTGGTTTAAAGCAGATCATGCAGGCTTATACCCTTCACGTCTCTCACATTACCCGATACCTCAGCCTTATAAGCGAGTGAGTAATAAGAAATGAGGAAGCTTTGTTTCTCTTAATATGAAGCATGAGCATGATGCCGCTTGGCACGGCCAGGATTGTGCACAACTGGTATTGATCTGCTGATAAAACGGGGCTGCAGGGTCTAGAAAATCCCGCGTTGGAATTTTGCATTTGAAAAGCAGTTCTCTCTCTTTGAGGACAGGTGTCTTTAGTCTATAAACAGTAACTACAGTCACCACAGTAGAGGATGTGGCTGGTCTCAGAAAAAAATCATTGAAAAATGATTGGTTTATGACTTCTAAATAGGCGTGGCTGGCAACATGTCCCTAACAGTGGCCCCTGGAAGCAAAAGATGTGAGAAAGTCATTTGAACTAAAATGTTATGATGTCAACCTGGTCATTGTCGGACCGCCAAAGGTTCTCAAACACGGATGGTCCTTGGTGTTATTTGGGGAATTTGTTTAAAGACACAAATGCCTCGGACCCACCACAGGCCTGCTGATTAGAAATGGCTGCAAGCAAACCTAGGAAATGTGTGCTTCGAAAAGATTCCTTACCTGATATACCAATGACTTGGTCTCTGTCACAATTTCTTAAACTACATGAACTCATACACTATTTTGGTCACACTGACTATCCCTGAAATTCCAAAGCCAGAGATAGAAATATAGGAGTTGTCGTTTAAGAGGACAGAGTGTTTGCCCAAGAGCAGATGGGAGATGGAAAGAGGAATGTCAGGAAGAGAAGGCCATGATTCAGCCACAAAGGGAAGTGAAAGGGAAGTGATTGAGAGGAAAAGAAATTCTGAAGGTGAGGTAGGAGAGAAATTCAGAAATGAGAGTGGGCAGACACCTGTAGGGAAATTGGGTCCTGCCTTGCCGAACTGGTCTCAGGATTTGTTTCTAATTTAACACTGCCTCAGTTTCTAATCCATTTCCCATTCTGAATTTAGAGATCATGTGGTAGTTTGAATGAGAATATCTTCCATGGGACATTTATTTGGATACTTTGTTCCTTGCCAGTGGAGTTGTTTGGGAAGGATTGTTGAAGGAGGTGTATCCCTGGGGGTGCGCTTTGGGGTTTCCAAGCCCATAACATTCTCAGTTAATTCTCTGCCTCTTTCTCTGCCTCACGCTTGTGGATCAGATGAAAGTTCGCAGCTATTGTTCCAGTACCATGCCTGATTGGTCTGGTGCGGCTCTCCCCACCTGGTCATGGACTCATCCTCTGAAACTGTCAGCCCCAATAAACTCTGTCTTCTGTAAGTTGGCTTGGTCATAGTGTCTCTTCTCAGCGACAGAAAAGTAATTGAGACAGTCTATTTTGAAAATTCAGATGGATACCATGATGTTGGCCTGTCTGCAGCACCCAGTCAAGCACTGGAGCTTTTGGGATCAAATGCAGCCAGCACTGTCTCTGTAATCTGGTTTGGACATACCTCTTATGGAACACTTTGTCCCGCTGGGCTGATTGCTCACTTTCTTTTTAAGTGCGTCGACCTTTTGTAGTTTTTGGAAGCACCAACTTCATACCCACTTAGAGTACCCATACATGTTCCCTATTCCCATAAAAATATGTCCCTGGGATCCTCCTAACATCTTCTTCCAAACTGTGCTGTTAACTTAGGCTTTCTGGCCATTCCTTAGCACTTCCCTGATTTTCTTGGGAGCTCTTGCTTTGTAGTCCATGCTCGCCTAGCGTTCACTATGTAGCCTTGGATTCACAATCCTTCTGGGTCAGCCTCATGAGTACTGACACTACAGGAACTCACTACCAATGTTTGGTAATGATCATGTAATCTAAGTTAGGCCTCTTTGTGATAGTGACATGGCCTCCTTATTTTCTATTAACATTAATCACAATTTATTAACCAATTGTTAATCATAATTTTACTATTAATCACAATTATGTCAATTAATTAATGATTGTCACTATTAATCATAATTTATAGCATCATACTGACTTGGTTGCTTTTAAAAATCCTACAATAGAGACTGAACTTCACAAAGGCAGTCTGTTTTGTTCATTTTTGTGAATGTGATATCTACCAAAGTTTCTGCATAACTGGGAAAGCTCAATAAATAATTGATAAGTAATAGGGAAGCAAGTGCATCATAGGTGTTCAGAGACACAAGAAACCCTTTAGTATGCTGTTTATATCAAGCAACTTGCTCCGTCTAATGCTATTAAGTGCTCTGGGAGATAGACAGATGAGTCATGTGGATGAAAAAAGATTATTATCTAAGCAAAAATGTGTAATTGGAAGAATTAACTGAGTTGTGGTGGAGACATAAAACCAAGAGTAACTAAATTTGGTTCCTAGAAAGATGGGTTATGTAGTGTTCCTTAAGCTGGGCCTGGGGATATATGGAACTTAAGTACAAATTACAGTAAGCCCCTAAGTTTCTGACTTACAACACAGTCCCCTTCCATTAGTTAGATATAACCTTCTTGCTCTGCCAGGGAAGGTATTTAAAGGCAGAGTGGAAAAAAAAATATCGTCTTCAGCCCTGGTCATAGTTGATTACAATTGAACTGGCCTCCTGATCCAAGTAAGTTTAGTCAGTCTCTGTCTCTCTAGGATTTGTAGTGACAACTTAAAAAATCTGAGGCAGCTGAAAGTAGATAGTGAAACAAGTTAATATAGACATGTTGGAGAGTCGAAGGGGAAATATTCTGTTTTCAGTGCCTTGTGAGACCCACTTTATCTCCTTTAATTAAGCTAGTGTTAATGTGTGTCTGTTATTCCAGTGCTAGAGAGCCTTAATGAAGACAGATGAAAAGGTGGAGAAGAATATATAAACAGAACAGAGAATGATGAACACTCTATAGAAGGGAGCATCAGAATTTGATATACCATGGCTGCTTGGTATTCATGGAAAGCCTGTCCTTATCTGAAGAGAAACGGAGGAGGAGGAGAGGAGAGTTACTGGGTGGAGAGGAGAGAGGAAAAAACAAACAAACAAACAAACAAATAAATAAATACAAATGAAAGAAGGGAACATTAGATATGTAAGAACACAATCTTCATGTTTTCTTACTTCATGATCCTATTTTTGATACTATGAAGATGAAAATGTTCTTAATAGAAATGTTATTAGACAAAAGCCAAATTTTGGGAAAAATTAAACTTGAAATACAATGTACTGTGCAACTTACATTTAATGGAAGTATCAATAAAGAGTGTGAAAAGTTTGAGAATTGAAGTCATACCTGACGACTGAGTGTTTGTTTCTGCTTTTCTATTCACTATATTACATAGTACTTCATAAGTGTTTTGATCATTCTAGGCTTTGTTTACTAAAGGAGAGAAGTGTGAAAACTGGATCCATCTAACTTGAAATAAAGAATGTCTGTCTAGTATGATGCTCAGTTAGTCAAGATGCTTGACATCAAGTCTGATGGCCTAAGTTTGATTCCTTGGGCCCTATTCAGAGGCAGGAAAGAAAAGGCTCACTTAAGTTGACTTCTGACCTCCAAATGCACCTCTATGTTTTGTGCATGTGCTTGCATGGGTGCACATGCGAACACACACACACACACACACACACACACACACACACACACACTTAAAATATGTAATGGCTAGCATCCTAAAGCATTGTTGTTCCCTAGCAAAATTCTAGTTTTTCTATTTTTTATATATATATTCTGAAATTCTCTATCAGTTGATTGTTTACTCTAATTTTGTATATGGTCTTATGATCTCTAACGTTCAGAAGCCAGAGTCATGGTTCCAGTGTCACATAGAAAGAAATAGCATGAGTTATGGAGCTAAGCCACGAACAAGGCTGTTTGCAACAATGATGAAAGCAACATTGTGAAGAACTATTGAATTCATCAAGGATGGTGAGATGGTGAGCAAGGCTTTGCAGAGAAGGGTTCATGTTGAAAGGGAGCTAGGGCAGGTGCCTGTTGTTGAGTGATTGTCTCTTAGGTCCAAATTCTCTTCTTTTTGACTGTTCATCCTTTATTGCCTACAGCAGAGACAGAATCATTAACAATGTCCTTTTGCCAGCTCGCTCTGTGTTCTTCTTTGTTAGCAGTAGGTGCCTGAGAAACATTACAAGAGGTGGAAGACTTTGCTTTCCAGTGTTGAGATGTTTGTTGAAATCCTGGACTTTCATGGATTGTCGGGATTTGGTCCCTGCAGCAAGCCGCAGCTATCAGCAGCAGAATCAGCATCTGTCCCCAGTAGTCACTCAGCAGTATAGCCATGTGCTCTTGGGGAGACGCCTCCTCATGAACAAATACCAGATAATGACTCCCCAGCCAGGTCCCCAAGTCCAGTGCAACAGTGACTTCTGTGACATCACTGAGCTGTGGCCATGCCTGTTCTGACGCTGCCTAGATCTCAGTCTGGCGGGGAGGGGAGTCTTCCTCACATGCTCTACTTAGCTCAGGGGGTGCTGACGTTTTCTGCAACCATTCCTACATTTTTTTCCAACCATTTCACTACGTTCCCCTCAATCTTGGAATCATTTAACTACCTTGTTATAGTTAATAAGAGACTTTTTGTATTCTAAGACACAAACAGAGACACTGGAGACGATGTTAAATTATCAACAAGAGTCGAGAGTGCTGGCTGATATGATGTTGCGGACATCATATTGGGTAGGTAGTGAGGGTTGGAGGAAAAAATATTGTGATTTCTACTGTGGAACTTTCAAGCTGGGAATGGTAGGTCTGCCTTCGTCTTTTATAAAGAGCCATCTTTAGAGCAGTATGAAAGATAAACTTCTGTAGATAGTAAATATTTGGGCCAAAATGATGCTTGTGGGTTGTTGGGGGGGGAGGGAGGATCAGATTGTATCCTGGATCATAAGAGAGACACAAATCAAAATACTGAAGTGACACAGAGGATGAAGCATTTGAAGGCTTTGATGACCTTTTCTGATACGGAATGGACAATGCCATTTGTGGTGACATGAACCTGTAATTCCAGTGACTTTCAGATTAAATGAATGACAGATAGGGAGCTCACAACTTAGATTAAAAGACTATAGGATTGATAAGCTTGGGACAGATGTAAGAAATACTTGTTTGTTTTAGATATATCAGTTTCAAATAAGCAAAAGAAAAAAAGAGAGTGAGAGCGAGCAGCGTGTATAACTGTTTTGAGTGTACTTTACACAAGGTTCTCTGTTCAGTTAAGCTGAGTAATTATTCATGTAATCCCAACAAATTTAAACCAGGTTTTTCTCCCAAGGTAAATATGTTCCATGGGTCTGTTTTTCCAATGCATGTTCTGCTTTGGAAAGCTTTATAGGGATTTTGAATTTTTTTCTTTTGAAACATCTTCCAGATGATGGAACCTTAAAATATAGAAGACAATGAATATTTTATTTTAAAAAATGTTTATATTTCACTAGTGTAGAATGAAGATGAGAGGCTCAATAAAGAAGGACTTAGGAACAATGTCTCCCTTAAGCTATGTATTCAGACTTTGGCTTTTGTATCCCTTCACTTCAAAAAGCAGTTCTCTGGGGGTAGATTAATTCTGCAAGGCATCTGCGTTTCCAGAAGGTTGTGCTCGGTCTCTGAGTGCTTTGTCTGGTAATGATCGGAGCTCTGGTGGCCTTCAAGGGATTGAAGACCTAGAGTAGATCACTCAAAAAGAACCCTGCATATGCACAGACTCCAGCCCAGGATGCTGTACACAGGACATGCTGGAAAGAGCATGTCCACCTGTGCTGGCCAAGAGCTGGCTGCTGCCTGTTCCCCTGAGGTGGCCAACTGACAGGCATGCAAAGAGGCCTTTCAAAGCTGGCTTAGGATGTTCATGTCAGCCAGTTACATAGGAACCCAAGCCAGCAGCTTTCTCCAGAACAAGCCAGTGTAGGGAGGATGGAGCCCCAGCAGAGTCCCATCATTCATAATGTGGCAGGAATTGGTAAGTGTGTGACTTGTGGAGCACTAATGTGATACAACTACAAAAGGTAACCCATAATAAATCCAATGCGATTCTTGTTTTTACTATTTTATTTAACCATTTACTTATGCTTTAAATGCTTGCATACAGTCCTCTCTCTCCAGACACAAATTGAAAACCTAAAACAACCACAAACCTTAAAAATCATAAGATAGGAGAAGATCCATTCCCCTGTAACTTGGTGAGAATAATTCTGAAGTACGCTTTCTTCTCTCTGAAAAATAGAATGTAAACCACTGACTTATGGCAAAACTGTTTTTTCTGTTTACTAAGATGTGGCGCTGTGCTCTGGTTACTTCTTTTCCTTAATACTGCGTATTCAATCAATTCTCTCCTCTCTCTCTCTCTCTCTCTCTCTCTCTCTCTCTCTCTCTCTCTCTCTCTCTCTGTGGTGGTATTGTGTTCCCCAAAATATTGTGTACCCTAATAAACTTATCTGGGGTCAGAGAACAGAAAAGCCACTAGATACTTAGGATAAGCAGTGGTAGCACACGCCTTTAATCCTAGCATTCCAGAGGCAGAAATCCATGTGTTCAAGGATACAGCCAAGCATGGTTACTCACGCCTTTAATCCCAGAAAGCAAGCCTTTAATCCCAGGGAGTGAGGCAGAAAGCAGAAAGATATATAAGGCATGAGGACCAGAAACTAGAAGCATTTGGCTGGTTAAGCTTTCAGGCTTCTAGCAGCAGTTCAGCTGAGATTCATTCTGGATGAGGACTCAAAGGCTTCCAGTCTGAGGAAACAGGATCACCTGAGGAACTGGTGAGGTGAGGTAGCTGTAGCTTATTCTGATTCTCTGATCTTCCATCATTCACCCCAATAACTGGCCTCAGGTTTGATTTTATTAATAAGACTCTTTAAGATTCATGCTACGTGTGTGTGTGTGTGTGTGTGTGTGTGTGTGTGTGTGTGTGTTTATGGAGGGAGAGCGCTAAGAGTCTGATCTAAGTTTCCTTTCCCTTGTTCATTATGTAGACTTGAATTGCTGTAGGCTAGATCTATGATGGTAAAGAAAGGAACTTGAAGAATTCCATGCAGTCCATCTCATGTAAACTATTAGTTCATTGGGAACAAATGTCTATCTTATTTTGATGGTGTTAATTTCATGGTCTATAATGAAACCTAAGGCACTTATATCATTTCTTCGAAGTCTTTAGGTACTCTAAATATATATTATAGTTTTTAGATTAGTATTTTTTATGGAACTCCCAATTGTGTGAATGAATGGGTTTTGATTCCTGAATGTGTGAATGAGTTAACTTGACTCCCTGAAAAAGTTTCCTCTTAAGGACATTTATATGTTGGGTGGAGGCCTCCAGCATCTTGTTGCATCCTCTGTCCTAACATACCTCATCTTGTTTAAAGACCAAAGCATAGCTTTTGTAGAAGGATTTCCAGCACACACACACACACACACACACACACACACACACACACACACACACACATTGGTACAAAGGATTGAAGACAGGGACTAATACATGCTAGATAAGTTCTCCACCTTTGAAATTCATTTCAAGCTTGGAATAGTCCATTTCCTAGGAAGCAGTTCACTTAGCCTTCTTGAAATTCCAATGGTCATGATTCTTTCTACAACTCCTTTCTCCATCCAGGGTTGGGAGAATTACTTAAGTTTGCACAACAGGAACCATTTGTCAGGATTGGGAATGCAGAGTATACAATGCAAAGACATTGTGTGTGCTCATCACATACCTTATTGCCAGGCATGGACTAAGCCATTTTTCTGTGGAGGGAAATTTGTTTTTTTGCTGTTCTGTTTTTCCAGAATCATGTACCACTTGTTCATGCATCTAATCCTTTTATTTACAACTTGCACGACATTTTCTCTTCACCGATACCTGCCATTCCAATACCTTTCCTCAGATTTACCTGTGACTTTGCAATTTAGTCACCTGTCATTATACATCTCTCCTCTCCTGGCCTAACTGGAGAGAATGTGAAGATGACAGATGGTGTGTGTGTGTGTGTGTGTGTGTGTGTGTGTGTGTGTGTGTGTGTGTGAAAGGATGTGGCAGCCTGTGCCCACTTATAAAAACATCACTCTCTGGGCGACAGTGACACATGCCTTTAATTCCAGAACTTGGGAGGCAGAGCCAGGTGGATCTCTGTGAGTTCGAGGCCAGCCTGGGCTATAGAGCGAGATCCAGGACAGGCTCCAAAAGCTACACAGAGAAACCCTGTTCTGAGAAAAAAAAATAAAAAGAAAACAAACAAACAAACAAAAACCCCAAAACATCAATTTTGTAACTTTGGGGTAAATTCACTGTTAGGTAAATCACTTAACCTTTGTGAGTTTTAGTTTTGCCATCTGGAATAGAAGGGGTTAGACTAGAGTCACTTCTGTTCCAATGCCTTAATTCTACGAGTCTTTGGGCTTCAAGCTAAGTTTGTATTGATTTCCATCTAGACAAGAGGAATGCTGGTCTTAAGCAGGCTGCAGAACAAAAAAATCAGAAGGGGAAAATGCCTCAAACATGTAAAGAAATTGCAGAGGAATTGAATGTTATTACTGCCCTTATTCTGGGAGAGTAGCGGGATTCCCCTGGGTGAGCTACCAAGTCTGAATCATGGTATTTATTTGTTAAGAGAGGCTACAGGCATTCTGTGCTCGAGGAGTAACAAACCTAGCCAATGAGGGCATCACATTCTTTAGGACTCAGTAATTGTTTGGGGATTCTATGGTGCCCTAACAGGCTTCAGTTACTGACAGACAAGTGAACTCTGTTGGAGAGTACAGCTGAACTCGCCAGCTGTCTGCATGGGCCAAGGCCTCTCACAGATGGAGACCTGCCATGTGGTAAGCAAGAGTAAGGAAGTGCTGCCACTTCTTTCAACTTACAGAGGGTACATTGATTCTGTCTTTCACAGTTGAGATTGTCTAAATTCATATAGTGCTCAATACATATTTTCTTTTTAGTGTTTAACTCATACATTATTAAGACAAATATTACCACTTAAGCATATATCCTAAAAGATGAGGGAAAAAGACATAAATTATGTGCTAAATTATGGGCTGGACAGTGAAGAATTTCTCATGGATTGTAGTTAGGAACATGGACCTGGGACTTAGCACATTTACCCTCAAAAGTAACACGTGGATATTGTTCATGCAGTCACAGCCACTGTGAGTTCATGAGTACAATGACCATGGATACTGTTTCACTGTCCACTACCTCTGGCACTTACAGCTTTTGGACCCTTTCTTCCATAATGATCCCTGAGCTTTTGGGAGAGTAGGCATGCCAGAGATGTCTCCTTTAGAGCTGAGCTTGACACACTTCCTTATTCTCTGCACATTGACTCCTTGTTGGTCTTTGGTGAGCTGCTATCCACTGCAAAAACAAGCTTCTCTGATGAGGGATTAGTCTATAGCTTTAATGGTAAGAACATAGAGGACAGTGTAATACTATGCCAGTTATCATAATAATAGTATCAGGGGTTTTGCTCAGTTAATAGTACCAGTGAGTTCCACCTTGTGGAGTTGGCTTCAATACTCTTTTTTCTTTTTATTTCTTTTATTTTACAATACTATTCAGTTCTACATAACAACCACAGATTCCCTTGTTCTCCCCCTTTCTGTCCCCCTCCCCTTCCCCCCAGCCCACTCCCCATTCTCACCACCCCCAGGACTGAGATCGACCTGATAGACTCATTCTGGGAAGGTCTAGTCCCCTCCTCCCAGACTGAGCCAAGCGTCCCTGTATAAGTCCCAGGTTTCAAACAGCTAGCTCATGCAGCGAGTCCAGGACCTGGTACCACTGCCTAGATGCCTCCCAAACAGATCAAGCCAATCAACTGTCTCACCTACAGAGGGCCTGATCCAGTTGGGGGCCCCTCAGCCTTTGGTTCATAGTTCATGTGTTTCCATTCGTTTGGCTATTTGTCCCTGTGCTTTATCCAACCTTGGTTTCAACAATTCTTGCTCATATAAACCCTCCTCTTTCTCGCTAATTAGACTCCCAGCACTCCACCTGGGGCCTAGCTGTGGATGTCTGCATCCAGATTCCTCAGTCCTTGGATGGGGTTTCTGGCACAACTATTAGGGTGTTTGGCCATCCCATCACCAGAGTAGGTCAGTCCCGGCTGTCTCTCGGCCATTGCCAGCAGTCTTTTGTGGGGATATCTTTGTGGATTTCTCTGGGCCTCTTTAGTACTTTGTTTCTTCCTTTTCTCATGTGGTCTTCATTTACCATGGTCTCCTATTCCTTGTTCTCCCTCTCTGTTCTTGATCCAGGTGGGATCTCCCGCTCTCTTTCCCTCGACCCTCGCCGTTCATTGCTCCCACTCATGTCCAGGCTGTTCATGTAGATCTCAGCCATTTCTCCGTCATTGGGTGACCCCCGTGTCTTTCTTGGGGTCTTGTTTTACAGGTAGCCTCAATGGTGATGTGAGTAGCAGTCCAGTCATCCTTGTTCCATATCTAGTATCCTCCTATGAGTGAGTACATACCATATTTGTCTTTCTGAGTCTGGGTTACCTCACTCAGGATGATTTTTTCTAGATCCATCCATTTGCCTGCAAACCTCATGATGTCATTGTTTTTCTCTGCTGAGTAGTATTCCATTGTGTATATGTGCCACAATTTATTTATCCATTCTTCAGTTGAAGGGCATCTAGCCAAAAGTGTACAATGGAAAAAAGAAAGCATCTTCAACAAATGGTGCTGGCATAACTGGATATCAACATGTAGAAGGCTGCAAATAGATCCATATCTGTCACCGTGCACAAAACTTAAGTCCAAGTGGATCAAAGACCTCAACATAAATCCAGCTACTCTGAACCTGCTGGAAGAGAAAGTAGGAAGTAGTCTTGAACGCATTGGCATAGGAGATCACTTCCTAAATATGACACCAGTAGCACAGGCACTGAGAGAAACAATCAATCAATGGGACCTCCTGAAACTGAGAAGCTTTGGTAGAGCAAAGGATACGGTCAACAAGGCAAAGCGACAGCCTACAGAATGGGAAAAGATCTTCACCAACCTCACATCTGACAGAGGACTGATATCCAGAATATATAAGGAACTCAAGAAATTAGACATCAAAAAGACCAACAGTCCAATTAAGAAATGGGTTATAGAACTAAACAGAGAATTCTCAACAGAGGAAACTCAAATGGCTGAAAGACATTTAAGGAATTGCTCAACATCCCTAATTATCAGGGAAATGCAAATCAAAACAACTCTGAGATACCACCTTACGCCTGTCAAAATGGCTAAGATCAAAAACACTGAGGACACTTTATGCTGGAGAGGATGTGGAACTCGGGGAACTCTCCTCCACTGCTGGTGGGAATGAAAGCTTGTACAACCACTTTGGAAATCAATATGGCGCTTTCTTAGAAAATTGGGAATCAATCTCCCCCAAGATCCAGCTATACAACTCTTGGGCATATACCCAAGAAATGCTCAATCATACCACAAGAGCACTTGCTCAGCTATGGTCATATCAGCATTGTTTGTAATAGCCAAAACCTGGCTTCAATACTAATAAAGGTATGTGAGATAAATAAGAAGGCTGTCTCTGTGTGTGTGTTGTTTATGTACATGTCTCTGTGTGGATGCCTGCAGGTAGATATTCATCATGTATGTGTTTGTGCTGAAGCAGAAGTCAATGACAGGCATCCTCGGTTCCTCTCTGCCTTAATTTTTGAGACAAGGTCTCTCTCTGAATTTGGAGCTCATGGATTCAAATAGACCAGCTAAAACATGAGCTTCAGGGATCTACTAGACTCTGCTACCTTCCTCTTCATTGCTAGATAAGTGCTGCCATGCCAGGCATTTACAGAAGGGCTGGGGATCTGAACTCAGGTCCTCAGACTTGTCTGGCAAGCACTGAGCCATCTTGCCAAAGCTTTCTGTTGCAGTGAAATGACTCGGTGACAGTGTTGTGTTTCTGGATTTCTCTTCCTCATGTTTGTTACAAGCTATGAATAAAATATTTAAAATTCAGTTTTTTTTTTTTTGCCTGTTTTCTTCACTGCTTCCAACACTACAAAGAAAGTTTTCTGAAAGCGTTTAATTCTGGTCATTCCTTTTTCTCTAAGGCATGGCACTTACTCTCTTTAACTCTTACAGATAGGGTAAAGCATCTGTCAGTAGCATGTGAGGTAAATTGTCTGCCTTTCTAAACAGCAGAGTAGTTTATGTTTGCTTCACATTTCTTCCATTAATAGCTGCAGGTTTTTTTTTTTTTTTTTACACATTTTGATAGACATGTGAAATCCATGCTTCATGCATAGTTTATCTTCGTGACAAATTAAAATCTCTCTCTCCTCTCTCTCTCTCTCTCTCTCTCTCTCTCTCTCTCTCTCTCTCTCACACACACACACACACACACACACACACACACATATGTATATATTATGGACTATTCAGATTCCAGGTCACACAATACAAGTACACAGCTTATTACGGAACACAAATAGATTAATGAGATTAATTTGTTCCATAAAACATTAAACCTGCCAACGCAGCAAACTGTTGAGGACAATGGTGATGATGATGATAAGTTAGTGTCACATTCAAGCATGATAATTGTGTGGGGACACTGGATAATGCACACGAGGAGATATGTGTATTTAGGTAAGGGCACTTTAAGCCCATCATATTACCTGTCTCTAATCAGAACCCAATAGGTAGAGTAGCCATACTTGGGTTATATGTTTGTTACACTAAAGTGCTCATTCTCAATCGTTCTAAGTGCAAAAGGTTCACTTCATGGAACATGACAGATTACATAATAAAGTGCATTTTCCAGTGTCTTCTTCACAAAAGAAAGGAGTGTGTTGTGCCACGTTTGAGGGTGATGACTGAGATGGACAGTAGTGGGATGGAAACTAAATGGTGACAGCGTGCTCAGCTACTGAACATGCAGTGTGTGTGTGTGTGTGTGTGTGTGTGTGTGTGTGTGTGTGTGTACACGTGTATAATGATATAAACATAGTACTCATGTATGAAACTCTCCAAAGAAAAATAAAACAAAAACCAACTGGATCTTCAAGGAGGGACTTGTAAAAGTGAAATAATTCTAACTGCAACAATACAGTTTCCTATGGTCTTGCGCAACACTGGTTGCTATGACAGAGAAAGGAACTTTCACAACGACAAACAAATGCTTCTCCTGAAGTGGCACTTTACTTCTACTCTCTACTTACTGGCTGAAAGTCTGGGCCCAGATCCAAAAGTGAGGAGGCCAGAAAGTACACTACCCTGGCCTGGAAGTGACAGAGAATGCAAGGCATTTGGCGGTTAGCACTGATGGAATGAATAGGATGTTCTTGTATTGGCAAACTGCCTTCCTGGTTGCCCATTTGGGTGCTGTAAGCTTCAAATGGTAGAGCTGAAATGCACATCTGCAGCGGGGAGGGTTTTTAAAGCCAGTTAGAATAGAGTCGATTGTGTTAGAATTGAAGATGCTCCGTGACAGCCGGGTCACCATTAGCACTAGAAAATCTGAATCAAAATTCATAAAATGTGAAACAAACAAACAACAACAATAACTACAACGATAAAGGGTCTTCTCCCTTCAGTGAGGATGGAGCTAGAGAAATGACTCAGTTGCTAATGTGCTGGCTTTGTATACTCAAGGACCCAAGTGTGATCTCTAGAAGCCAGGTGAAGCAGCAAGGAGTGGAGTATGCTTGTAATCCCAGACTGGGAAAGGTGGGATCCGGGGGTCTGCTAGTCACCCAGCCCGTACCAATTGGTGAGCTCAAACCCAGCTAGAGACTCTGCGAAAAGGTATTAAAAAGGAAAGAAAAGGGGAAATGCAAATGGTATCTGCAGAACTGTACCTAAGGTTACTTCTGACTGCCACACATGTGTACACAGACACCCTCATCCACACAAACATGCACGTACACACACACACACACACACCACGGTAAAAAGCAGAACATATTCCTCTCTTAGTGTCTCTTCTTTGATTTCTGATGGTTTCCTCCCTGTTGTAACATTACATTTCCTACACTGCAGAGGTCATTACATGGCCTGTGTAGGTCTTCATGTATCCTTGCAGCATCATTTTTTTTCTGGGTCATGAACCTCTGAGTTTATCTCTCTCAAAGAACCCACAAGGGCAAAGAATGCTAATAGCTGTAAGAATAGATGGCCAAGAAGCTGTAGC